>NW_015090793.1:12139052-12335549 GCF_001431845.1 Calidris pugnax
GAGGTGGGAGGGGTCGGGAGAGATTTAAATAACTTATGGGTACAGAGGATGGCCTTTGCGCAGAGCTCAGCAAAGCAGAGAGGGATGTCACTGCTGCTCGGTGGGACCTGCATGTCCCACAGCCCACCAGGGGCTTGTGTCTGAGTGAGCGTGCAGCCAGGGAAACCTGTAGCTAGTTATGCACTTTTTTCTCAGTTTTTTAAAAATTCTTTTGCTCAAGGCTGCCTCTCAAGTGAATGCAAACAGCATCGTGACCACAAGACTGATTTTGTTTGATTCGCTTCCAGCACTGTATCTGTCCCCCTGGGGACAGCTGGAGCCCAAGGCTATTAGACACCTAATTAAGGCCACTCAATCTCCATCTGCCCTCCAGTGGGATAATTCACCAGGATCAATGCTACCTTGGGAGCTGAGGTGTCCCTAGGGTGGTGGATCAACGGTGTAGGTGGCAGGTCTCACCATGCTGCTGTCTTGTACCTCTCTGCTTCAGTTTCTGTCTCTGGGTGAGGATGGTATTTGCTGACTTTATCTCAGCTCTTTATAGGGGTGCAAATGCTGCTGTGAAGAGTTTTAACCCTATGTGAAAACAGGGATATAATTGAGGCAGGGAGCAGAAAGCTGTTGTGAACTTCTCTCACTGCAAGACCCGAGATGGATTATCTTGTCTGACTGTGCCTCAGTTTCCATTTTATTGATTGGGTGCATGGTGGGATTTTTGTAGCCTGCAAATAAATAGTTGGGAATTGTGGTGTTCAGGGAGATGCCAGTACCCAAAGGCTGAGCTCTCGGGCAGTCCTGGACTGACACTCACCTCCTTGGCTGATCAGAAGGGCAGGAGCCAACTCCAAACCTCGTTCACACCTTTACACCTTACAGCTAATGAAGTAGGGAATCGGGGTCCTGATCCTCTGAGTTATTCCCAGTACTTGAAAATAGGGCACAAACATCAAGCAAATACTTTTCAGTAGAAAAAAATATTTTATTTTGTTTTACCGTGTTTTTTGTCCCTTGAAACGCTTGAACCAGCTTCTCACTGATGTAAATCATTACCATTGTGCTCAAGTCAAAGGAGACACTGATTTACACAAGCTAAAAATCCAAACTTTATTCTTTAAGCACCTTCCGTGAACCCATTTGCTTCCTCCAAGCACACAACTTGCCAAGTTCTTTATAAACATAGCTTTGAACTTTACTTCCTGCTGTAATATACATATAATATAAACACAATAAAACTTCATTTGTTTTATGCCTGCAAAATATGCTGCCTTTGATTTCACCCCCCTTTTATTAATTGCAATTTCCTATTCAAATCTGCGAATCATTCAGTGCTGCCTAGAAGGAGAACAGAAATTTCTGCAAGGAATAACGTCTGATTTTACGGCTCAGGAGACAGGTCTGAAACTCAGAGAAATCAGCAAAGTTCACTCTAAATCCACAAATTGAAACATGCTGGGGTCAATGCTCCTTGAAAAGAAGATTGTAAATGGTTAGGTAGAATGGCTTATTTATTTGCTTGTTAGACAAACTTACATGAAATAATTTGGGGCCAACTGGAAATGATATTGATACATATTTTAAATGAAAATGAAAAACTGGCGAGAAACAAAAATCCCTTTCATTGGAAGTGAAACATATTGTTTCAGTTTAAGAAAAGGGTGAATAGGAGTTTATTAAAAAATGAGTACTCAGATACATTTCAAAATGAACTGTCACATTAAAATGAGTAAGTGATCTATTATCTTCTGAAAATAGAGCAATGTTTTGACTTTTTTATTTTTCATTTGACATAAATTTGCAATAAGTTGCTACTGAGTGACTTACACTGTTGGCTGATTGTTGTCTGATTATACTTTTAAGGGATAAGTAAATTTGTCAACTGAAAAAAGACTCCCGGCTCTCCTTAGCATGGACTTAGCAATCAGAAATTTCTTTATCAGCCCTGTCATTGGTGTCTGTGTCAGTCTGCATGCATCTTTGCATCCTTCTGCCAAATAGTTTCCATCTCAGTTAAAAAGGAGTAATATTTTTTCCCTCAGTGTTCAGAAGCTGAAATAACCAATAATGTTAAATAACGGAACCTATATATGTGCTGAAAGTTGTCAGCCATTTCTCCATGCTTGAATAATCTACAAAGATTCTTCTTTAAATCAGCTCAGACTCCTCACTGGCTCCACAGATTATTTATCAGCTGAGTAATTTAGCTTGCTTGGGTTTGTGATACATGTCCCCAAGCACAGGATGCCATCACCAGGAGTTTTAACACAATTAACAGTCTGCATGGCTAATGAGACTCTCCAAGCAGCTGGTTGTTCAACAAGAGATGAAATCCTAATTACCCACAGAACTCTTATGTGGGTTGTATCTTTTGCCGGGTGTGCAGTAAAACTCTGCTGAGCTGTTTTGTCTGGGAATCCTGGTTTATTGCCAGGGTGCCGCTTCCCTTAGCAAAGACCTGTCAAGAGAACATAACTGGAGGCTTCTCAGAGATGTGGGCCAGGAGTTTAAGGGTGTTTTGTAGGATAGGATTCATCTCCCTTTGTTTGTCTCGGACATCTATGTCTTCATCTCAGCTAGTCATAGCATCACGGAGATGCTAGTTGAAAGAGACCGGGACTTCTCCAATTCCCTCTCTGAGCAACATTTACATCGATACCAGAGCAATCAGTCATATTCACCCAAAGCTCTCTTAAGATTTCTAAGCCTGAAAGGGTGACTCACCTGGTCTATTTTGACATCCTTCTTAGGAAGAGATGAATCGTGGTGTCAGTTTGCCTCTTCCTCTCTCTCTCGACTACAAAAGTAGCCAGGGACAGCTAACCAGATGACGGTGTCTGCACTGCAGGTAGGATGTATCTAGTCCAGATAGTTTTGAGTCTAATGGAAGTAAGATACCCAGGTGAGGGAAAACTCAATCCTATGTTGCTACAAGCCTTCATTAGACACTGGAAAATCAACACAGAAATTCTTTCTTAAGACATACAACCATAGGGGTTTTTCTGACTCTTCCGCTAATGGAAAATCCTGCTAAAAGTTAGGTACTGGATTTGTCTTTGCATTAAGGCATCTATACAAGAAGTCAAGGAACCAGAACCCCCTATAAAACACCCATAGATAGCTATCTGCTTTCTCAAACCTGACCTTGTAGGAAGTAAGAATAGGAGGAGGGATAGAGCCACTCTTCATTGGCTGGGGAGCATGTAGAGACAGTGTGGGATCCCAAATGGGACCGTCTTAGGAGTGGAGGCAAAGACATTCTCCATCATCACCCCAGAAGTATCCAAGAGGAAACAACCACCCCTCTAGGTTCAAGAATCATAGAATCATAGAATGGTTTGGGTTGGAAGGGACCTTAAAGATCATCTAGTTCCAACTAGTTCCAATCCCCCTGCCATGGGGGGCAGGAAGAATGCACTACCCAGTACCCAGGATAGCAATTTACACTCCTCAATGGCCCCTGTTTTTTAAGAAGCATAGTCTAGTCTGGGTGGTGGGGTCCCATGTATTTTATTTTTTGGATTTGGTTAAAAAACAAGGCTGGCGTGAGAAAGGCACAACAGCACCCATAGCTAGTACCACAGAAGTGTGAAGGTCACAACCAACTGCTCCCTTTACCCTGTCCCTCCACAAGAAGCAGGTTACCCAAACCAAGGAATGACTTGAGAGATCCCTCAGCACAAACAAAACCCTTGATATTCATGGTGTTATATTTGCCTTGGAGTGGTGACTTGCCTGTCTTTGCAGTGGAAGTTGGTACTCATTGCCAGGTATGATTGAAGAAAGTAATGTACTAGCTTTTTTACCTGCATCCTGGAGGAAAGGCAGGTGCTACACAAACCAGGCTCAGGAAGTTCTTCTTTGAGCCAAAATAAAAATATTTTTGTGGGTGCTGTCTTTCACAGGGCAGAAGTCCTTTCACAAATCATTTTGCAGAAGATGGGCTCACAGAGGTATAGCAGTGCTCAGGCTTCGGTAACTGTCGCTTGTAAAATAAATGATAAGGAAGACAATGTAGGTAAAAGCACATTCTAGATGAGACAAAGTCTTTTCTGTTAGAAGAGGAGAATCTAATTCTATGCTGGTAGAAGAAGATTTAGCTTGGTTTCCTAAGAAAAAAAGGGCTTATGTCATCACATTGGCTGTGTGCATGTAAGCCTTTCCCCGCCACCTGTTGAACTGTTTCATCAATCTCAATCACATTTGAGAAAGTGCAAAAAGTCCTCCATGTATCAAGTTCCTATAAAATCGGGCAGATGGGTAAAAGAGTGGGAACTTCTATACTCTTCCCCCACAGAAGGAAGGTTGCAGAGTGAACTCAGCCTCTGGTTAGACATCACCAAATACTCACTAACAATCCACCACGAGATACAACGCCGCAGAAAACCAACTTCTTTAGTTTTGTTGTGCACAGGAGGACCTGATCAAAAGTGTGATTTAAAAGGACAAGGATGAAAGATAGACTATTTGATTGCTTTGATTGGCAGGGCAGTAACTTGTATCTCCTGAAATTTTCTAAGTCACAGTGGAAGTGGCACAATTGGCGTGGAAAAAGGAATGGGCAACCGTTTTGGAATAATTAGCTATGGCCCAGAGCATCAAATCAAACTGGAACAAGAGCAATTGCAATGAGCTATTCCATCTGCCACACGTCCCTCCTTGATCCTGGTCCACAGGAACCATACATTCATTAAAAATCACAGCAAAGACATAGACACAGAGTCTCAAAAGGTGCTAGATATCAGGCTCCAATTTGATTTATTGGATATCATCCAAGCAAGAAGAAGGCTCTTCTCATCTGCTTAGCACCACAGGATGTTTCCATCAGATGGGCTCCTGCCAAAGTAGTATAAATTCTGTCAGTTATAGGGGATGGACGGGTCTTCCAGCCCATCTCCCTTTCTGAGGGAAAAATCTCTTGGCACTAAACTATTATTGACCTGTTTTCCAAGACTAAACTTAAAGTACTGCAAATCCATTGCTTTCCCAAGAGAAATATACTGTTGCTTAAGTTGCCCTCAAATGCAATTTCTGCTTCTTTTTTTTTTTTCAGTACAGGGTGTCTGAAATTACATTAGGACTGTGTTGCAGCCTACCAGAATGTCATTTCTAGGGCACGATATAAGGGGGTATACATGGGGGTATACAGCCCACTGGGGTAGCACTGGACGAATAGTCCAGGCACCAGGGACCTGGCTTGGAGCCATCTGCATTGATTGTGTCTGTTTAAAGATAATACAGTGGAAAAGCAGCCTGTGAGCTGGGTTTGTCTCCAGGGAGAACATGTTGACATCCTGCAGAAGGACACAGGAGAATTACAAGTAGGCTTGGATAACTATATATATATATATTACATTAATAACAAGCCTGTGAGTAAATATGTAGCTAAAGCATTTGACAGTGTCAATTCACTCCTTGTGCTGTAGTGAAGAAGCCACCGGAGTGCAGAACAACAGGGAAACAGTCTATGTGTGTTTGGAAATAGCCAGCCAAAAATTATTATTTGGACCCCAAATGAGTGTGTGTGTTTCCCTTCCTACTCATTACCCTGAGTAGACGGCCAGAGACAGATGGAGAGTTTAAGTACCGTTTTTGCTGTTGCAAGAGATGCAGTGTTCTGCACCTCAAATAATGATTTGGGCACCCAGTTCTGAACATATGCTTTACCTCTGCCTGGTCAAAGTGATGCAGTGATTCAGTGAAGCGACTGGGAATAGGACCCAGATCTCCCATGACCTATGTGTGGGATTATTCTGCTTCCAGTCCACCCACCACACCACCAAATAAAACTATTTAAAGCCAAATGTCTGTTTTTATATTGCAGTGGCTTGACGCATCTGGAGGCAGTTGCTATAATGGATGTACCACAAACAGGAAAAAATAGATCCTGAAAAATTTAAAGCTACTGTGTTTCAGTGGGCAAAATGTTATAAAATATCCCAACAGGAGTTTTGGAACCAATACCAAAACACGCCATATAAAATGAAATGCGTCTATATTAAGCTGGATCTGACGGTTTTATTGTAGTTGCACGCACAGAACTTTGTCCTGGATATTCTGGGAAGAAGCTTTTAATTAGCCTGATCTATCTTCATTAATTCATATGTGGATAAATGTTTGCTCATTAATTCTGATAATCTGGTTAATGAGACATAACAAAGACTGAGCGGAAGGGTGGGGATGCTTTTCGGTATGAACATGCAAGGTGGCTGTTTAATCTCTTGCTACCATCTTGGCTTTGATTGGGTTTGCCACAACAAAGAGCATGAACTAGCTACCAGCAGCTGTGTCATCTTAGTAACTAACAGTGTAAAAGCTTTGTGCTACCTGTAGGGTTTTAATTAGAAGCGTATTCACTTTAGTTAGCACCTGCAGTGCTTTTGCTCAAGGGTCTTCAGAAAATGAGTATATTTCCTTGGGAAAGCAATCTGAATTATCTTCCAATCAATCAGTTAGGACTTTTAGTTGATATGATTACTGTGCTGTATTCCAGGTGGGGCTAATAGTACCTATTAACATTATGGGACCCTTCCAGAATGAAGTCCCAGTTTTTGGTGCCAAACGCTATCTGTTAGGTAAGGTTTTCCGTTCCATCGCTTTGTAACAGACTGAATTTGTTCTGCCAAATGTGAGACAAAATGAGATAGCCATATCTGAGAAAGATGACAGCGTTCAGTTCCTATAAGAAATGTTATGGGGACAGCCTTGAGTTTAAAAAGCTCTAGCAGTACCATGAGTCAGAGCGAAAACTTGACATTTTCCTCCATCGAGGTTGGGGGTGCTTTATGTCAGAACAGGGCAGGGATTAGATAAAGCTGGCCCAATATGGCCAACTTCTGTGAAGTTACGGGCATCTGAGAAGCAAGCATGTTTCTGAGGTGTTGTCAAGGATGGGCAGTTTAGCAAGACTGGAGCTTGCTGAGGAAGGGTTTTTAAGAGCAATGACCTGATGGTGTCTGATGGGAATTTCTGCTCCTCTGCACTCCCCTGTACTGCTCATTGCCACACTGTTCCCACCTTCCCCAAAGTCAAAACAGTGCCTGGCATCTGATGGCAACAGTATGGTCTTCAGCTAATTACTCTTCAGCTTTCTGCATAACCAAAAAATGAAGAATAGGTATTTTGAGGCTGCAGGTCATCTCATCCTAATATCGCTCTCTAAACCAGCCAGACGAGTCACAGCCCAAAAGCACCAATGTCTCCTCAGTGCCCCTGAGGGAGGCCAAAGATCCCTAGCTCCGAGGTGTGCAGTACACATCTAAACTAGCTGGGATGAATCTCACTGTGAAGCCAAATTTGGGACCAGTTTTGCCAAAGTCTGACACCTTCAGCTGGACCTGATAGGACTTATGTGAAGTGCTTTGTAACATCAAGGGCTCAGGAATCCACACTCAAAATATAGATGTATTTCAGCATTGCTTTATAGATGGGGTGGTAAAAGGGCTCTAAAGCAACTTTTTCTCTTCAGAGACCTGTGAAAAGAAAAAGATGTTGCAAAATATTTGGACATAACTGAGCTAAGTACCTTCAGATATCCATGAAGAAAACAATAGTTTTGTCATCAGAACGGAGCTGAGCTGGGTGAGTTTGTAGTGTGGAGCCACGTACAGAGCAGTGAGGAGATACTGAATAGATAACCAAGCTGTCACTCTGTTGAGCACCCACCTTTCCCTGCAACTATGGCAGGGACACTGCAGAGACAATAGAACATGATGCTGAAATTAAACATTTTGAAAGTAAGAAACCAAAGTTTTGCAAGTGTGATTTTCACTGTGACCTTAATGATCTTTTGGGTCCTTAACTTTGCAACTTCCTTAGTGTTCGTTTAGCAGTTTTATTATACAGTATAACTTGTCTGCAAGCTTTTGTGTGTTCGGTAGAAATCAGTGTTCACCACAGTGGTAGAGTTAAACAAGACAAGTTTGAACACATAACACAAAGAAAAGAACGTGGAAAGATTTTAAATTATTTTTTCTCTGTATGAGAAAATACATCTTTACAAGAGCTGAAGCCCAGAATCAGCAGTTGCAAAGGTGGTGGTTTACACACCCCATTTTCAGCAATCATCCTTCCATGTAGGATGGGATTTTGAGTGGTGTCTGCAGCAAGGTCTACGTTTTAATATCAACTCCCAAATTCAAGTGACTGATGAGGACAGGAGCAGACTGAGAAAACAGGGCTTTCCTTTGAAATTTCTCTTTCCACAAAAATTCAATTCAGGAAACCACCATTCTACCCCTGCACATCTCTGTGTGCTGTGTGGGCACCATTGGGTATATATTTTCTGTGTCTCTTACCCTTATTGCCCTTTACATTATGATCCTCCTAATTTGTCTACATTTCCTGTTATACTCCACTGTCTCCCACTTAGCCAAGATGCGAGTGCTAGCCTAGGCTGCATCATGGCTTACACCATCTTCCTGACAGGTAGTAATAGGAAAGCAATTCTCAGAAGAATGATATTGTAATTGACAATAGAAAATATTTCAGGCTTTGCTTGGTGTTTGGGCAAAACAAGGTTGTAAAGAACTTCTGGCATTAAATGTTCTTAGTAAAAAATCCAGTTTTCCAATTAATAGATATTTAGACTTTTTTTGACCAACCCAAGTTGTTCTATCTCCTTATTCTTTTTACACCCCAAATTCCAAAGTCCTCCTAAGGTACCTAGTTTTGAGGGCACAAAGCGGGGGTTTTTTTCCATCATTCCTTACAGGATAACTTGATCCTTCTTGTGTTGAGTGAATTCTCTGGAGGTTGCGAATCAACTTTGTTCTCTGAGCAGACCTTTTCCCAGGAAAGTCTGGTACTAACTACACTTTGTATATGTGGTTTTCTACTCTACATTCTGAACTAATTACCTCCTTTCCTTGTTGCGTGATGAGGCAAGGCTAAGTGTGGTCTTAAAAGCCTGAGGTTGTTGTTTGCTTTCTCTCAGGTTATCGTCAAAGCAGATCTGTTGCATGCCTCAACCCAAAATAACTCTTGTGAGGACAGACAGTGTTTTATTTTTCTGTACATTGGCTGTTAAATGGTGGTTCAGGCACTGGTGACTTTTGCTGATGGGCCAGGCCCTAGAGGAGGATGGATGCTGTAAAATTCAGGGTGTTGTTTTTTCGCTCTTCACAGCAGGTTACTACATTCACCAGATGAACACACTCATTCCAGGAAGCAAACCCAGCACTTTTGCCATCAAAGTAGTGCAGAGTGACTCACATCCACACAACTCAGAGCTAGTCCTCTCTGGAGGACACTTGCACATCCACATCAACACAGATCCAATCCAGTCTTGTCTGGATTTCACAAGGTGTCATGACGGCTCTAAGATTTAACTACTATTTTGATCCATTTTTAGTGCAAATGGGTCTACAATAATATCCCAGTTGTCAGCAACTTGGAAAAGAAGGATTTAGGTAATCCAAGTGCCCTGTTTTTCAGGAGGACCTCACATATGGGGCCCATCCATATGTGTCCCATCAGGTTACCATGTAGCACCTGTTGGGTGATAACTCTCTGTGAGCAAGGTCTTCTCTGTGGAGTATGTGAGAGCACTCATCTCTTCCTCACCAGGGACTTCTTGAATGTGACCATGGGGTTGGAGACAGCCAGTCCCTTGTATGGTGGTGCCCCTCATCCATTGTAGCTTGTTTCTATGCAAGATCTGTGTTGAAGGGCAAGGAAAGGAGTTGGAGATCTGGAAGGCACAGTAGGACATGAGGAGGAAAAGTAGGAGTCTTGGGCTACGGTGAGGCTAACAAGGTGCCAGGAAGTCCGGACCGGGAGCCCTTCTTGTCTCCAGCAGCACTAAGGTGTCAGGGCTTTGAGGTTCCCTGAGGTGATCCCACAACAGAGGGTTTGCTGAGCCCCAAACCAGAACTGTCCCCTCTCTCTCCTAATGCTCAAATTCACAAGAGTGTTTCCAAGGGCCAAATGTGGTTTATGTTCTTGTGTTTGTTTACCCACCTGCTCCTAATTTGGTTGTGGCTGAAAGGGTTTGGGGATTTGGGAGCAAGGGTAGTTCATGAGGAATAGCTGCAGTATTAAAGTTCAGCAGCTGGCTTTCCGTTTTGGCAGTTAATTGCCATTCCTATTTGCTGTAAATGTTTCTTTTAAAATCCCACTAGGAACACTGAGTGATAAGCTCTTCCTTCTGAAGGCTTTGCCTTTACAAGCACTTTCTATCCAGAGATGTCTCAAAAATCCTTCCTCCAAAGCAAATTCCAACCATTGCAAAGTGGGTATTGGTCTATTGAATTGACTATCCTGTTCAGGGTTGTGAGGAAACCTGTGTGAGTGGCAGAGGTAGCATTCATATGTTCCCATGCAACGTGTGCTGGGGACAATCTTATCCCAGTGGTGCCAGCTCCAAAGTTCAAACGACTAAATAGGAAGAAGGGGAACGCACACAAATGTCATCAGGGAGGGAGAAAACCTGTCTGTTTCAACACAGTTTGTCATGATTTTTGGCTAGGGAACCTGAGAAACCACTTACATGCCTGCGGTCACTTGGTAGATCTCCAGTACTGCTAGCACACCAGCTACTTCTATCTGTCCTGCTTTCTCTGTTTCGGTGCTGTATAAAACTGTCACATGGAAATAGAAGACTGTACTTCTCCCTGCACTGTAATTTATAAGCACGATTAGTCCAAGGATGGATTTACTGGAGTGGCTGGAACAGAATATGGCTTTTTAGCTACCCCTAATGAATAGCCTTTCTCTAAGAGGGCTCCTTAGCTAACGCATTTGGAGCTGGGCCAGAGAACCAACAGGTCCAGTGGCAGAAAACCAACTGCCAGCTCACTAAAGAGAGGGCATTTCCTCCCCCCGGGAAGTTTCCAACCCAAGGCAATTCACAACTCAGTCATTAAGGCCCTGAAATGCTTCTTTTATATTTACCCCCTCCAGTAGCTGAAAAAAACAAAAAAAAAAACAAAAACAAAAATGAAAAACCAAACCAAAAACCCAACCCCAAAACATTTACAAGTCCAATCTGCCGTTCCCATTGGTCCCAGCGGGTACATTGATGGCACTCAGTAAAGCAGGATGGCAGGAGATAGCAAGTATTGGCCCGGCCCTACTCAGCTCTCCAACACAAATCTGCCCAAGTTCATACTGCCTGGAGCAGTTCAGGCTTCTGTTCAGGAATTTTTTCTGCCTCTTCTGTTCAGCATTTTTTTTTATTTATCATAATTAATGGGATCTGCCTTTCCCCCAGTGAGATAAAGGCTAGAGCAAATCACAGGAGTTATCTTGCCTGGTCTCCTGAGTTAAACAACTCCTGGCTGCATTCCCCTGCAAGACTTGCCATGCAAGGTTGCAAGGGCTGAGAAAGCAACAGACAAGAGCCAGGATGCAAATCTTCCACAAGATGTCCATGACAGAGAAAAAAATAACATATGGAAGCCCTGCAAGAGATCTTCCATGCAAAGATCAATTATGCAAACACTGAGCAGGGGACAGCCCCCATAATGAAAGAAGGTTGCCCCTTTGCTGGAGTTGCTGTGCTGGAGCTGGGTCCAGGTCTTCTACCACAGACAAGACCTTTTTGAAAGCATTTAGATGGGGTAAAGTAAACAAAGAAATAAACTTGTTTGGAGGAAATTCATATCCTAACCTAAAACAGTTGATTTCTAGTATGGAGACAGTGTGGATGTCGTCACGGTATGGTGTTCTTTTCTTGTGGCAATGAGCCAAGAGTGGTTTAGGGCAGCATGATCAGGAAAGGTCCTCTCTGCAGCAAGAGGATGGCCAGGCATTGCCACCTCAGGATGGGCCAAGAGGAAGAGGTGACCAGCCTCACTGATTGCTGAGAAACAGCCCATGGGTAACAATGGGGATCATGGGGAGCACTGGCCCCAAAATCCGGGACTCAGAGCCACTTCCAAGCCCCCAGGTCCACCAGGTGAAGCTGGCAATGGTACTATTTCTTGCCCTAGATGAGAGCCCTCTCACTTGTGTCCCAGGCACGGGAACTGGCATGTGTATTCCCACTCCACAAGTGATTTCAGTAGTGCAACCTAGAAGGGTATGGGGCACACATACATGCACAACACAACAGTGAAGACACCATCAACTGGTCACCAACCTAGCCTGAGAACAGACAGCTGAGGCCTTGCATTCAGAGCAAGCCAGCTCTTGAACCTCTGCCTTTAAAGCCAAATCCTTTAGGAGAGACTTGTCAAACTGCACTAGAAAAGTTTTTCAGCTATGGGCTATTTTTGTTCCCAGGGTCCCTTCCATAGGAATTATCTGGTAAGCTGTGAGGATGCCTTGTGAAGTTGAGCTGGCGGCCAGCCACAGGCTTGTCTGCCTCCCTCAATATTGCACTCAGGCTAGGGATTTGGGGAAACAAAACAGAATTACTTCACGTCACAGGGTTTGCTTTCTGTGTGTTCCTTTCTCAGAGAGCATGAAGAGACGGGGAGGATGGAGCAAATCAGAGAGTTTTCCAAATATTCCATGTGTCCCTCTCTTCTACCTTGCAAAAGCAGTTATTTGGGATTAATCACACTGTGTTTCACTTCCAGTGATACCACTGGGTTACAGCACTTCAGGGGTCTCTACAGGCTGCTCTATTTGAGATCCTAATGATGCACAAGCCCATTAGTCATAGTCTTCAGCCCCTCTTGTGTCAGGTGCTGTACAAACAGTAATGTTATTTCTAGCCCAGAGGAGCTCAAAGTGGTGGATCCAGATGGATGTGGGAGGCAGGAGAGCACCCCGTGTTATCTGTGTGCCGGCAGACTGCATTTTTCCCAGCATGCAGGCAAACGGGTGGGAAATTGTGGTCTAAGTTTTGACAGGTAGCTTCTGCTGTAGCCTAGAACAGCAACCAAGGAGAGGGCCCCATTTCCATTGTATCTGATCACCTCTATGGCCATTGCATCCCTTCCCTGAACCCCCTGCCCTGAATACCTCCTTACCAGTGCTTCCCTTCCCATCCATGCCTCTCCGATAAAAGAGGCATGTCATTATTTCTGGTTTGCAGGAAGGCAAAGAGGTGAGAGGTAGGACAGGCCTCACAGATGAAAACTTAAATGTGCAGCTGTCTATGGGTAGGTGTCTGCAATGAGCTGAATGTCTCAACTCACATTATTGTCCATGTTTAAAGAGCTAGATTGCTAACCAGATTTTGAGTGCAGTTTACTTCCGTAAGAGATCCTTAGTGCTTTCCAAGATCCCCTAAGGTAGATGAAGCAATTATGGGGCTTTTGGCTGCAAGACAGGACCTAGAGAACCCCTGTGGTCCTCTAGAGGAACATCCAGAGTCAGGGGGATATCCCAGGGCATTTATCTCCAGTGGTACAAGACACATAGGCAACCTCTATGTCTACTTTAGAACGACCTGGATTGCACCCTGGATTATTTTCCCAAAAAATTCAAAATGAAAACAGACGTCCTCATCGAAAATACTTCTGGTAACCTGCCCACACAAACATGTCTTTCTTTCTCCCATAAACTAGAGTGTAGGTTGTGCCCTAAAGCTTGGTATCTTGTTGTGTTGTTAACTTCCCCTCAGATGCACCCTTCCACAGGCTAACTCTGAAGCAGTGTCCTGAAAACAAAAATAAAGGGGTCACTGCTTTTTTCTCAGGCAACCTATGTAGAATCAATCTGGCTTCCTTTACATCACTGTGAAGCATTAAAAAACACCACAGGCACCACACTTCAATGCAGGAGTAGTAGGAAATATATAGAAAAGTTTCCAAAGGAGGGGCTTAATCTTTGCTGACTGTTAGAAACAAAGAAATGCCATCTAAGTGACTTTACTGGGCTGACCTCTCTGTTTCTCTTAAAGGTTCCATCACTTGTTGGTTTTATCCGGGCAAGTAGGACCTAGCTGGCCAAATAGATGGAAAACACGGAGTTACCCGCCTAGTGGTGGGTTTGGCCTCTCCATTTAGGACATGTAGTGATAGTAAGGCTGTTGGATTGTGTGGTGGTGTACACAAAATTTGTCCCATCACAGCCTTAGGTCTTTGCTGACCTGCTAAAGCTGAGATATAAGAACAAGCTCAGAAACAAGCAACATGACACATGTGATGTGGAGGCTCTTCCTGGGCTTCATTAACATCCCTTGATGGCCCCAGCAGGCAGTGTTGCTACTGCTCTCCTACAGGATGGATCCATGAACTTCCCCCAAAGTTCAGGGGAATCAGGACGTGGGTGGTTTCTTTTTCCTGCTGCAATGACAGGGCAAGGGAAAGTATTTACATTCAAACCAGAACTTTCCCAGTGTCTGAGTCAAAGGCAGCAAGGGTAGGGGGCTAAGCAGAGATTGTTTACATTGAATGTAGCTTTCAGCCTGTCAGGTTTTATTCTACACGTTCAGCTGGAAAAGGTCTGTTCTTTCTCTCTGTGTACTCTCACTGCACACCCATCAGCATGCACTTAGAGAAACCACAGGTGATTAAATTAGCAGCCTAATGTATGGAACAAAAATAATTTGCTCCAAAAACAAGCATTTACCACTCAAAGCAGAACTGGATGACTCACAGCAAAACTCAGACAAGCCATTGAAGAGCAACATAGCCAGAAATGTGGTCATGTCTGCCACCCCACCAAGTGCATTGTCAATCCCTTGAGTGCCTTCTTCCTTTGTAGCTCTTCATCTTATTTGTTTCCCTGTTTCTTCCATCTGTATCCTGTACCTATCTATCTCTGTGGCTTTGGTGTGCAAATACCACAGGGAGCTGTCACCATTTCAAGAAAGAAGTGACTGCCACTGCAGATTGCCATATTGCATTATCCTGTTCCAAATCACTTGAGCTTCATGTGTATCCCAATCTCTGACCCTCTGCTGCTTGTGCCTTTGGGGAGGCCATTTTGGATCTTCTTGCACCCAACTCCAAGAAAATTTATTGTTTGCAGTGGGAACATATCGATGCCTCATTTGTAATCGTTTAGTTTTGTGTCTGTATCATCTTCTTCCTTAATTAGTTAAGTTCTTTCCGTGGCTTTCACCCTTCTGGCAGACAGGTGGTCAGAGGTCTTCTTCCCCGGTAGCCTCTTTTTGCTGCACTGAACAAGCAAAAATTCATCCCATCCCATCCCTTTTGCCTTTATCACCTATATTCCTCTACTGGTTGATATGGATTTACTCCCTTTTAGCAAATCATTGATGATTTGAATGCTCTGGGAGACCAACCTTGTACTTTACTCTCTTGAAGATGCGACAGGCAAATGGGTGCCTGAGCAAGCAATCCTTTGTGGTAATCCTGATGTCCCTGTTAGCAACAGTAGTGGCAGATCACACCTCCCACCTGGAAAAGACATAGGGAAGGCAGCCACCTGCACTGTGTTGGTGGATGTCCCCTGTGATTGCCAACACACAACCCACGCAGTTCGATGCTCTGGCTGTGAAGTCGTTACTGGTTTTGGACTCTTCTGAGTCATGTCACAGACATCTCCAAGGAAGACTGTCTAAAAAAATAAATGGATGATACTTGCCAATGTCCAAGTATATGATCAGGACTGTGCCAGAGGGTTTATTTCATAAGCCCATCTTTTTTACTGCTATTTTGATCCATAACAATCTTATAATAACCATTTAAGCATTTATATAATTTATATATAATTATTTATATAATCATTTGATCATAATTGTTTTGAACCATAATGGAGGTATCTCCAAAGGAACCTCCTTCCAAACTCAGCTGGAAATAGCTCCCCAGGTCACTGGAGGGGGCACACCTCGAAGCCACAAGGTACCCATCAGCCAGTGCTGAAATGCGGATTAAGAAATGTCACTCCACTGCCAGATGTGAATCATCCTGCGTCTCCAACGCTCACTTATGGTCACCATGGTGACTGGGTCAAGCACCTCAGAAAAATGATCTGGGAAAGTCCATTTTTCTTTCTCCCTATTTATTTCTTCTCACTTCCAAATGCCAGTCTCTCTCTCTTTTCCCTCTCCAGCTCAGGAGTGCCTTGCATTTCAAGGATAAAACAGCTTGTAGGAGACCAAGGAGACTTTATTTTATTCCAAACTGCAATCATCAAGGAGGCAATTCTACCACATGCATTTGAAAAAGGTGCCATAGCCCATGAGAAATCACTTTGCTTGTGAAAAGAGAGACAGAGGAAATGAGCCAGCCATAGGTGGTATCAGGAACTGGTTTTCCCACTCTTTTCCCATCAAATACTCCATCAATGATTTTGGTAGAAACCAGCAAGGCAGACATCATGCTAAGCAGTAGCTGTGCCTCTATTACCCCAAATAATTGTAAGGAGCAAAAAACATCCCACTAGACAGTTGTTTCCATTAAATTTGGGAATGCCTGCAAACCCGTGCAAAAGAGGCCTACAAATGAAAAACAAACTGAGCTGTTTATTGCTATTAACAAACAGGAAAAAAAAAAAGGAAAAAAAAAAAGGGAAAAGAAAAAAACAACAAAAACCACCCCAAAACAACAGAGAATGCAAGAATGTGATCATTTGGGAATAATTCATTATTTGTTATTCCTACTAATAAAATCTGTTTGTCTGGAAGTTACATCCAGGAGCATGTATGTAGGAGCTGAAATTCCCATAGCAAAATGGTACTTCCTCACTCTAAAGACTTTATTGCCTTGGTTTTGTGAGCTTAAATGTGCAAATTGTTGACCTCTGGCCACCATGAGGTTGTGGTACTATCACAAGTGGTGCTCCACAGCAGATGCTTAGAAGAGTATTAAGCATTAAAATGTGAATTTTTTCAGTGAAAAGTTGGATAATCGGGTTCTTGCATCACCCAAGGGAGATCCAGAAGGCTGATAATAGTCTTTTATCAGCAGGTTTAGTATTTAGTGAAGGAATAGAGAGAATTGTTGGGTCAAGAAAAGAAAATTAAACTCTGTTTTTCAAATTGACCCATAGTGTCTTATTTCCTTTTGTGTTTTGATTAGATTTGTTTGGTTTGTAAACTTAAATGTAAGAAAATTTTAGTACAAAGTACGTTGACATGCCTGGTCCTTCCTACCCCAGAAGAAAAGTCTTGCTTAGAAAAGTTTAAACCTTAAAACTTGCATTTGTTTTTCAAATACTCTCTCTCTCTCTCATCTGCTTCAGCCAAAATAATTTGACTAATTTGCCCTATATGAAAATTTGTATTTGTCTCCTCCAATCTGTATGCTTTTCAGTGAATGAAAAAAGCAACCAAAAAATTTTTGCCCTGATGTCATCAGATGTCTTTTTTTCTGGCAGGCTGCATGAGAATACTGTCAGGAGAGACACCCCGGCACAGCCTGGAATGCTCTTGGGAATTTGTCTGTATAAAATTATTAACAAAGCTAGATAATAAAGCAGACACATATTATTGCTGTGAACAGCCATGATATTTCTTGGTTGTATCCATTTTTTGGTTTCCCTTTGCAGAACAAGTCCCAAACTGAAGTGCACCTTTGTTGCTCTGTACATCCCAAAAGCCATTTTAGGGAAGCAAGTGACCTCTTTCAAAGGAAAGTCATGGACTGTTAGCAGTGGCAGAGTGAAAAAGGATGTCACCCAGCCCTTAAAAAACTATTACCCTTGAGCTATTCTAAAATCCAGGGAGGAAGGGTCAATTTGACATTGTTGGCCTGCAAGTTGTCAGTGCACTTGGCCGTGGGAGCAGTATTGAGAGCCAGGCGCCAGGTCAGGCTCAACATTGGAGCCAAATTCTTCTCAGTGCAACCCCGAAATACCTCTTTGAGGTTCTGGGCATAGACGAAATCACCCACATCTCCTCACATGGGCCACAGCTGGGACACCTGTGCCACAGGAGATGAGGAACAATGACAGATTGGTGACCATGGAGATTCCCAGGCTAAGTACAAAAGGAGCCCTCACACTCTGCAGAGACAGCCCATAAATTGGATGGTTTCCTCTCTCTCAAAGGGATCATCCAGGGATGTCTCTGTGCCAGGACATCAAAGAGGAGATTATAACCAGCTGCCTTATGCAGCTAATTGATACCAGACTTCTTTATTCCTCAGGGAGGTCTCTAGGGGAACCAAGCCAAGGGAGCCCAAAAAGAATGAACAAAGGAGCATGAATGTCCCAGAGTGTAAGGAGGGCAGAGACCACCTTCTCCCTGCAGTCTCCTCTGGAAAACAATCTCCCAGCTGGGCCAACGTTCCCCCTCCATCACCCCTCCTGTTCCTTCCCTGGCAGAATTCTATCAGTGAAATCTGGGCTGATTTGTCACCCAGATGAAAACATCTCATCTCGCACAACTTTTTCCTCTTCTTGTTTAAATAGGCTAGTTCAAAGGCAGGACAGAATGTCAGTACAGGCTGGAGGGTGAGTGGGTTCAGAGCAGCCCTGTGGAGAAGGACTTGGGGGTATTGGTGGATGAAAAATTGAACATGAGTTGGCAACGTGCGCTTGCAACCCAGAAGGCCAACTGCATCCTGGGTTGCCTCAAAAGAAGCATGGCCAGCAGGTCAAGGGAGGTGATTTTCCCCCTCTGTTCCACTCTGATGAGACCTCACCTGAAGCACTGTGTTCATCTCTGGGGTCCCCAACACAAGAAAGACATGGACATAGAGTGGGTCAGAGAAGGACCACAGAGATGGTCAGAGGGCTGGAACACCTCTGCTATGGAGAGGGGCTGAGAGAGTTGGGGTTTTTCAATCTGGAGAAGAAAAGGCTTCAGAAGACCTTATTGCAGCCTTTCAATATATAAAGAGGCCTTTTAAGAAAGATGGAGAGAGACTTTTTACCAGGACCTGGAAAAAAAAAACCAGGAAAAAAAAAATTATTATGAGGATGGTGAGACACTGGAACAGGTTGTCCAGAGAAGCTGTGGATTTGCCTTCTTTGGAAGTGTTACAGATCAAGTTGGACAGGACTTTGAGCTGCTGAAAGATGTCCCTGCCCATGGCAGAGTGTTTGGACTAGATGAACTTTAAAGGTCCCTTCCAACCCAAACCATGTTATAATTCTGTGGCGTTATGTCACCCTGGTGACTGGTAATCATCTGGAACCTGTGCTTTAGAGGAACAGCTATGCTCCCTTCCCTGTCTCCTTCACAGGGTCAGTGTAGGATATTCTGCAACTCAGCAGAATATCTCTGTGCTTTGATTTTGTGGAGAAGCAAAAGTTATCTTATTTGAGAACTCAAATGGGAAATCTGCCCGCAGGACAATCTGAAAGTCAGCATCCATTTGTCAAGGCATGTTTTGATCTTCTCCACTAACTGGAAGGACTTTCTTCAAACAGAAAGTGAAATTGTCTGAGTAGAAGCACTTTGTCCTCCATTCTCATCAGTGATCAAAAGAATGAGACCTCTATTTCCCATTGCTTGCATCACTTCCGTACTTCCAAATCAGCAGCTTAATTTTGTGTCCAATCCAGTGTGGCTGGGGATGGAAGTTTTGGCTTTTACAGCAGTCAGGGGTGCAAGTCTGAAATGTCTGATGGCATCTATGTTGCTGCAAAGCACAAACACTGTCATGCAGACTTGTATGTATTTGCATTTACAAACCTGAAAATGGTTATTCTAGATACAAAATTGGCAGTTTAACTGCCTGCAGGTGATTGGTTGGGATTTTTTGCATTAAATTTCTGGGAAATGGTGTGTTACATAAATCAAGAAGAAGGAGTGAGAAACAAAAGAAAACCATTAGGCAGAGGTTAAAGTGGGAATGGAGAAAAGATCCATCTGCGCAACCTCTCCCCTCCACCTTCATGTATGCAGCCACGCCAGAAGTCTCTACACTTCCAGTGTCACTCCAAAGTCAGCAGCAATTGCAAATCAGTCTCATTTGACCTTCTTATTGTAATGTTTGGGGCATCGATTCAGCCTCCTGCACATTTGCAAAGCACTTGTCGTTCTGGGTGCAGTGGCCAGTGTAAGTGAACCATTTAAGCAGAAGCTGAACTCACAATATTCCCGAGTAGTGTGTCTGGACACTGGCCAGTGACAGAGGATTTCATTGGAAAATGCCAGTTGAAAAACCAAATGGAAATGTCCCAGGTTCAACAACCTCTACTTCAATCACTACTCGTAGCTCCAGGGCAGCCTGTTCATGCCAAGTTTTCATGGCTTTCTTACCATGCAACCAGCAGAGTGAAAACCTTGGCAGCTCTGCACTAACTCAGGGTTGACTCCTGGATCCAGCAAAAGTAACCTGGAAGCCCTGGGCACCTTGGCTCCAGAAAGGGTTTTTTTCATGCTTCAAGGCTTCCTATTACAAGTATTAACTGGGGGGACTTTGAGACACTCCAGATGCCCAGATTCATAATTTCTAAGGATCACAGGGCTTCCATTGCCAGTGTTGCTCAGCCAAAGAAAAGCCCAGGTAATGTAGCTTGCCAAGGGCTTTGCATTTTCTGTATCCTATGGCTGGGGAGTCTTGAGAAGACGGGGAAGGGGAAGACTGCCCCATGTTGCAGATTCACCTAGTAGTGGTTGCCTGTCGGCATGGTTGTCTCCATGGTTTAACAAGTGTTTCCACATCAGCTGGTAGCTTTCAGGTTTCCAGGGATACATCCCTTTTAGACAACAGTGTGCACTGGAGGTTCTTAGAATTAATTTTTTTTTAAATTTATAGTTCCTTGGAACGTTTCGTTATTTTTTTTATTGCATTCTGAAAGGAAACAAATATCAAACACTGAAATTTCCCACAAACCAGACATCTGGGTTTCCAGACAGCTCTGTTCCCAAGCATGGATCAACATATTCTGCAAAAACTGAGTCTTAACAATTCCATCTTGTCACATTAAAATCATGGGGATTTGTGCCACTGATTTTGTAGATTGCCCCAATATAGATTGTTGGGACTGGAAACTGTATTAAGAGAAGATCTAGTCCATCCCTTTACCTCAGGTCAAAGAAACTGGATCTAGCCTATATAATGAGTTCATAGTGGAATTTTTCCACTGCACGGGAATTTCTGGTTGCTCTGGTGCTATGAAACTGGTTCCAGCATGCAGGTCTGCTTTTGCTGCTTCAGATAATATCTGCAGTCTGTTCCATATGTGTGATTGTTGAAGAAAAATCTCTACCACCCAACAGCAGTGTAAGCATAAACTCTGTGACATAAGTTCACCCTAAATCCAACACCTGATATTTAGCTTCAGCCTTTGCAAAGCTTGCCTCCTCTTTCCCCATAGCCCCATTGCCCCATTCTTTTCTAACCGGCTTTCTTTATCCTATGAACTCCCTTATACACAAGATACACATGGGTACCCTTTCCGTGAAGTTAAGCTGATTGTTTTACGGCATGAGTTGGCTTAAAGTATGGTTTACCAGCAGATGTTCCCAAGCAGCAGAACTTTTAAAGGAGTGCACATTACCTCATGTGTAGGTTAAATGCACGAAAATGGTATCTGTTATTCAAAAGTAATTATTTATCTCTAAAACAGATAAAGCCTGATTTGATACTAGTTTTTGGTACAACTGGTGAATATTTTCACTTCTTAAAAATATACTCTCATTCATGTGATGTTGAAATTTTGCCAGTCTCAACCATGGCATGCTCTGCCACGCCTTGGTTGACTTAGTGACTTAGAAAGATCTCCAAATTTCTGACCAGACACTTGGAACCCAATGAAGAGACGGGCATCAATGCCATATTGTTTGCTATTTGAATAGAAAACTTTTTTGGCTGTGTTTTTAGTAGTGGTTGGGCCAGATACCTCCAGAAATCCCTTCTGAACTCACTTATTTTGTGTATCTAAAATCAGATGCAACTGTACAGGCATATAAATCAGTTAAGTTATAAATGACCCAGTTTGTTATACTTCATTCGTTCCACTCTTGGCCTTTTGTTAGGCCTCTATCATTAGATAGTTGATTCCTACCTGTGTCTCAAAATTTTGGACAAGTAAGCTGCATCAATACCAGTAAACTGATGCCTGGGAAGTTACCAGACTCTTAGACCAGCTGGAAGATGACAGCCTTCATCTCAGCTAGTGAACTCTCTTAGCCTTCAAAACAGTCTGGCTGTGTGCTAGCCATCTGTTGGCAGTGGACCTTGGGAGGTTCTTGGCTGGTTGCACAGGCCAAAGTTGTCCCATTTTGCTTTCATGGAAACATCTGCTCCAGTGGTAGGGATGTTCCTAGGAAAGCTTAATATTGTCAATGAATATGAAGCCAGGGCCAGAGGTACCTAATCTCTCATCACTGTGCAGGGAGGTATGGGGCGTCATGCTGTTTCCACTCAAGATATACTAGGATGTCCCCCCCAACCTCCAATCTCTACTGCAGAAAGAGGCGGATCTCCTGTAGGTGCCACAGTCCTGTGCCACAGTTGCCAGTCCTGTGTGAAAATTTTGTGTCCTGTGTCATGCCAAACAGCATGAGGCATCTCTGCATAGGTATCAGAATTGAGCCTTCCACTCACGTGCAAATGACTAAATTTAGGTGTCAATTTTTGAGATGAATCCTACCCTTGAAGACTTCTAATAATCTGGGTCCCAGCTATTCTGGCTCATTGAAACCATCTCTTATGCTTCCTCCTGTCATTTGGTGGATCTCCTTTTTTTAAAACAGTTTGGTCCAGTCCAACCATGAATACTAACAAATCCTAGTGCTATGAAAATATTTTCTCTGCTCCCTCCATATCGTTGCCTGTATTTATTTGACCAGCTCCACCGTCAAGTGAAACTTGACTTCATGCGTGCACCTAGGTGAACACTGTGCAGGTCTTTTGATTCTCCTGCTCTTTGCTATGAGATCCGTCACCTCCAGAGGTAGCTGGGATCTACTGGGCCTATCCTTGTTTCAAAATTATGTGCCACTATCAAGGAAGAGCTCTGAGCTGACATTTTAATTTCTCTACTGAAGCAGAACTCTGAAGTGTTAATCTTTCCATCTGTCTATGTTTTGCCCTAAGCATGGAGTAAGGGCACATCTGCTGAACAGCTTGATGCTGTGCAAATTCTGATCTTTGGCTCCTTCATACTTGCTTTGCTGGCACAAAGGGAATGAAATCCAGCTGAACTGAGAAGTCCACCCATCTCCATCCCTGTCAGCAAACAGCTAGGGGAATGATCTGGCTGCCCTAATGGGACAGCCTTCCTACTGCCTGGTGAGTTTGCAATGAAACTTGTGGTTGCTCTGAGCTGCTGTTCTGGTCTATGAGAGAACTTAATGGTAGAGGAAGTCTAGAGATACAGCAAAGTTTTAGGGACTGTACTTTTTCAGAAACAACCTGAGCAACTCAGCAGCTTGAAATGTCTATTACAAGCTGACCTTTTGTCTTCAAGGGAGTTATGGAGTTAGACGGGAGCCTCTAATTCACTTTCTGCAATCTAGTTGGCTTTGCTGTTCCTGTTGTCTCTTCTACTACCAATGCACCTCAGCCCAGTCCTGTTTATCTATTCCTCAAGTGATATAGTATCTGTTACAAGATGTTGTGTGCAGAGACTTGTCAGCAAATCTGAAATGGGTTTCCTTGGATCCAGGATCAGCCCAGACCCAAATCCATGACTGGCAAGGAGCTCCTTCTTTTCTGCTCAGAGATGGACTTAATGGTATTAGTAATGGCAGTGTATTGATGTTTTGTAGTTACTTCTAAGAGGTATTAAAGAGGTTATCAGACCAGGGCAAGCACAGCAGAGCTAATCGAAGCTTTCAAACTTGGAGGACAGTAGAAAAAAATATACCTGGAAAGACTCAACCTTAAAAATTAAACATTGGGCAGCCACATGGCTGTGTGCAGTTTTGGAACCAAATAAGCTCTGTTTTCATGGAAGATTCATGTGTGGAGTGGAGTGATTTGGACCGTCTAAGTGTAATGGAAGGATGGAAAAAGGCTCAGGGGTGCTAGGGAAAGCCTCACTTACAGGTATCCAAGGTTGAAGGAGGGCCAAGCCTCATATACTCTCCATGTTTTGGGCCTCATATACAGGAACAGCCCAAACACATTTTTCTTCATGCAGATATTCCAACACACACACACGTAGATCAAGATTTTAAGTAAGAGCTTAGTTCAGTTAGAAAAGAAATATATTTTTTTAAACAGCGAAAGAATTTTCTGGCTGCGGAAGGTAATTACGGCCCCATTCCCTGCTGTCTTGGGTCATGCACTCTGGAAGTTATAAGCATATACTGTGTCCGAGCGATACTGTGTGGCCTGATGAATAATTGGGAAATAATATCCATCGGCATACACAGTATTGGAAGAGCTAGGATCAGGGGATTTATCTGCTTTTCTCTAGAGACAAATGCCAGGAGGTCACTTTGTGTGTCATCAGCCTTAGCCCAACAGAGAGTTCAGCATCCAAGGTACACATGAAATAAACCATATTTATTAAGACACTCATCTGTGCATCAAGTGACTTCTTGGCAGGCAGTAGAGACACAAGGCCAGTCCTGGTTCTGCAAAGCCTCTTAGAGCTGCATCTGGCTCCTCAGCACAACAGTCTGTTCCTCCCAAAGCAGGGGCACAGCAGAGAGAGAGAGATCCAAAGTGCCAGGTAGACCTATAGATCTGTCTTCTACAAAGGAGGAGTGTTGAGACATAGGTGTGACTTTTTATAGCCTTGTGTACTCCCCTTTCCATCCATCTAGGACAGCTCCAGCTGGAGATCTAGGACCAAGGATGTGTTCATTGGCTTGCAGTGCTTTTCAAGATACTCTCTGAAAAAGAGCCATCCTTTTCTCTCATAGTCTTATGCTGACATGCTTCCCAAGGACTTAGCTGGTTTCTGGTATGTCTAAACTCCATTTCTGAGGTTGTCAGCAAATGTCTACCTCAATCCTTTTGGGTGGCAGGATAATGGCAAAGCAAAAGGCCACAGGCAGCAAAGGAAATAAGATGGAAACACCTTAGGGAGAGGAATCACGTAGAGGCATTGGAGAAACAATGGCAGTCACCTTCTCACCTCCAAGAGAAGAAACAATGGAGAGTAATGTGAGTACCAGGACGCAAAGCTTCCCAACTCCTAGTGCTGATGGTATGCAGGACTCCAGTGCCACTGAGCAATCGGCAGAATCTGCCAGTGCTTGCAGGCAGGGCTGCCCTGGGTTTGATTTTCCTCATTTGGACATGGCCAGGAATGAGCCATGTGTCCTTTGGCACCTGTCCCTACAAGACTGAGACGCAACTGTGAGGAGAAAAGCACAGAAAAGAGAGATTGGCAGAGGCCATATGCTTTCCCTGGCAGGGAGGAGGGGATATTTTGACGGGGGCCTTAGGACAGTCTCCCCAGAAAAAGCACTAGGTTTAGGAAGGAGAAGGGAGATAAATTTTTAATAAGCCTTTGTTGTTTGAGAGTTGTTTTCTTTCTCCTGATATTGGTTTTACATTTTCTGCTGGACTGAGAGGGGAAATCTCACAGGTCAGAAGAAAGGGTTGTTATCAGAAAAGCTCTTTTTTTATTGAGTTTTACATCAATACATCTGTTCTTCCAGTTCTTTTGGGAGTCTGCAGAACCACACACCAGGTGGTCTGTGGGCCCCACATATCCAAGGCAGGTCAAGCAGGCACCAAGCAGCACGGCACAGGGGTACCCCAGGCTGCTCCCACCAGCTGTCCCCAGAGCTGCAAAGCAGTATTAGCATGTCACACACTAATTTCTTCAGCAGTGAAAAAAATGCAGCTTTAATGCTGCTGGAACCTGAACGACTGTTCACAGCTGGCTTAGGTCTCTGCTCATGGCATCCACAGGTCTTTGCAGACCTTGCCATCGGTGACAGCAAGAGGCAGCAGCTTGCTTTGAGAGAAGGGACCCAGAAAGCCCTCTGCGATGCTTATTTCTTCCCAGCTTTGTTTGCTCTGGGTAATTACTAGCACACCATAGGGTATTAGCTCTGAATGTGGGAGTGCGGCGAGACTAACTGGTCTCAAATACCAACATTGTAGCTTGTTGTAATTAATTGAATGTTGACATGATCCCCAACAAGCAAAACCTTCATTATATTCAATTAAACCCCTTGACACAGATGCTTGACTCATTGTCAGTCCCTCTAATTAAGACTAAATGCATAGAAATGTAGACATCATAGCATACGTGTGTCAAACCGAGGGAAAGATCTTGCAGCAGGGAATAAAGGTCCACTGATCTTCTCAATTAAAGCAGTTTCTGGAACAGATCAATGGTTTCCCAAACAGTTCTTGCACTTATCATGTCTGCACACCCTCTGTGACATGGTGATTTTTACAACTCTTCTATATTTGGGACCTGCCACATTTTGGAATAGAGTTTGCTAATAGTAGTTGTAGTTTGCAAGGCTAGAAGGGACTTCTCTGACTACCTGCTGTGATTTGCAGATGACTGCAACGCTGAACCTCTTTCAATATTTTTTTCTACTCCCCCATTACTCAAAAACAGTTTTGTCCTTAGAAAGATATTCAGCATTAAATCAGGACTACAAATAATGGAGAATCTATGTCTGTAGTTATTCTTTTTCCAGTTGCTTTAGATCCTTACTATTAAAAATGACTGCTTTCTTTCCAGACTAAATTGATCTAGCTATAACTTCAAGCCATTACTTTTTTCTACCATTCTTGGCTGGTTTAAACATGTGTTTCCTATCAGAAAGAGTTTTCCCTGTATTTCACTGTGCTGCATGAGCAAGTTGCTTTCGTTTCTCTTGAACAATGCCAATAGATCAAGATCCTTTAATATTGTGCTCTAAATCATGTTTTCCAGACTTCTGTGTTGTCTCATAGAGCTCCTCAGTGCATTTTCTGTCTCCTTGGCTTCTTTTCTGCACTGTAGGCACCAAAATGGGACATGATTTTCCATATGAGCACCCTCAATTTTTCAGTCTTCCTTGTTCTGGTTCATCTGTTCCTGTTCTTGGCATTTTTATGATCTGAGCTTGCGTTATCATTACTAAAGCTCTGTGAAATGCTACTCTTAGGTGGATCACACATACCTTTTTGTCAACAGCCTTGACAGCCTTTCTGTCAGGGAGGTAGTTGTAAAAGCAAGTCATCAACTGTTACTGGAGGGAAAGATATCCCTTAGGGGTATTTAAAAGACATGTTGATGTGGCACTTAGGGACATAGTTCAGTGGAGAACTAGGCAGTGTTAGGTTTAGGTTTGATGATCTTAAGGGTCTTTTCCAAAATAAATGATTCTATGATTCTATGGTATTCATCTAAAGAACCATTTCACCAAAATGTTCCCATGTGCTACTATCCAGAGCAGGCATGAATACTAATCCAGAGCTGACAGTATTGCTAACGTATGCAATACTGGGATTGATACTGGGAATCATCATGTTCAGAAGATATTTTCATGCTTAATGCCCATGAGTTTAATGAGAGTTCAATGTGTAGCTCCCTTTAAAATCTGTGCCATAACATTCATGTTAGGCATCATCAGATGACTTAGCTTCACCCAGTACTACAAAATATTTGTCTTGGTACAAACAAGTCGATAGCCTTAAAGAAGCATATCACTGATGTTGTCTGAGACAGATGGTTTCCTCTGCCAGAGAAATTGCTCCTTTCAACATTTTGAATATTTGGAAGCAATTAGTAGGGGGATGTGCGTTTGTAGGAAATCTGGATCCTGTCTCACAGCAAATGTAGAGTCTCTGTACCCAGCCATAGATTCATTGCACAAGATAACACTGAACACCTGTTTGCAGACCTACTGACTGAGACATCCTGGGGACCCACTGGGAGCCCCCCACTGCACCCCCAGTCGCATCGCTTTTAGACACCACTGTTGGTGGAAGTATACAAGCAAAGCAAGTTTTACATGGTATGGTTTTTTGTTCCCTTGACATGAGAATCCATCAAAGTGCCCTAAGAGGGAGGTAGCAAGTCAGAAGCTAGTTGGTGAAGGTGGAAGAAGAGGAGATGATAATTACCTGAGGTGACACTAGTCTTGACAAGGGCTGTCCTCAAAAGCTGCACTTTCCCAAGGAGGGGTGTAAAGCCCACTTAGTGTTATGTCCCTGTAATGAGAAGTGAATATGCAAAATTAGCATATCCAGAACCTAATTTGGAATCAAGGCCACATCAAGACAGGGAGTGCACCTGAGATCCCATGGCTATTACTTTTGAACAGTGAGTGCAGAGCACAGGAGGCAAAAAGGCTTGTTTATCTAACGAAAAGGCGAGAGAGAGACAGGCAGATATCTCGTGGGATGTACTCAAATTGCCATGAAAATTGAATGCAAATTTCCATCCTTTCCCTTTAGGATCAGAGATTAAAGAAGAAATAGAGATAGGACAGAGATGGAGCAGGAAGCATGTCAGTGGAGAATGAGCCTCATCACCATAATGAGGCACTTTGAGACACTCAGCTCTTCTCAGCAGAGATCCCATTGCCCTGTGCATGCATTTAAACCAGGCAATGCAGCAAGTTTCTTGCATTCTCTCTCTTGAAATGTCTCCTCAAAACTCCATGTGGCTGTAAAGCTTAAACAAAACCACCGCGATATGATGATTGGTCTGCTGCTACATTTCTCGGTCCTTCCCAAATTTCTTCATGCTCGTCCCAGGCTCAGCTCTGTGGCTAAGTCAACCAGGCAGCCAGTTTTTGCCTCTTGTGTCATTTTGCTTTCTATTCACCCATGACATCCAGGTGGAATGCTCAGGTAACAAAATATATCAATAGTTTGGTTTTTCTGGGCTTGTCACCCCTTCCCACTGACAGTTCCTGACACCATTCCGCATGGTTGTATCATGCCACTGGCACTGCTGGAGACTGCTCTAGTCCGGGCATCGCAAGCTTTTGCCTCTCCCGTTGTGGTGCAACCCATGCAGTCTCCCCCATCCGCACTGCCAGACGTGTTGCTGGACCACAAATCCTGGGGAACAAACCTTGTGTGTGCTGTAGGCATGCAGGAGACCTTTGCTCAGCATTGGGTAGCAAACACCACCTTTGGGGACTGGTTTTCCCACCACTCTGTGTCTATATAGTACCTAGCACAAGGTGTGGTCCCCCCATCACAACGATGCTAGCAAATAAAAGGCATTGGGGTCAATTTGTTAGCCATGTGCCTGGCATTGCCACAACTACCCCCTCCCAACCAAGGATGTGCACGCAGGTACATCCCTTGCCTCTGCTATCCAATGCACCACGTCTGTGCCAAAGTAATGCCAGGGTCCGTGCTAAAAGCCTGGGTGCCCCTGCATCAAAATCTGGTCCCTTATCCTGTCCCTGTTCACTGTACCTGCCAAGATATGGCTTAAGTACATCACTGCCAAATAACCTGATAAGAATTGTACAGCTGGTCACATCAGACGGATGACACGACCCCCCGCTGTGGAGATGAGAGACAAGACCAAGTAAGAACAATCCTTTGCAGGCAACCAATGCGACATTAATTGGGGACTTTATCCCTTCCAGTTAAGGGCTTCAGGAACTGTCGGGAGTGATGAGGATGTTGTTATCTCACCATTCCTGTTATATTTTTGGAGCCCTGTTACATTGACCCATTGTTTTCTGAGAGGGGAAAAACGTCTCTTTTTGAAGTGCAATGTTTTTAGAGCTTGGTATCAGCTGAATACTGGCTTCCAGGCCTGCAGAGAGACAGAGGAACTCTTTGCTATCTCCCCTGAATAATTCCACATTGGGGGAGAAGAAGGAAATACGATTATTTTTTTTGTAAGTTTCCCTTCTTGTTTAAAAAAAAAAAAAAAGAGAAGGCGAGCAATGAGAAACTCTGCAGATTTTCCCATGCAAGCAAAAGCCAGAAGGGCTGTGCCTTGGAGCTGGGTGCGGAAACAGGGCAGGCGTTGGAGGATTTTCCCCTCCAAGCCTGAAAAGAAACAAGAAGTTGGCTGGCTGGTCTTGAATAAACCCTCCTGAGCCTGCAAAGCTAATCCAAATTTTTCATCAGAGCTGAAAATATCAACCTCCCCCATCCTTTCATCTCCACCCTTTCCTCCGCGACGTCACAGCGCCTGGGTCCGGCGGTGCGGCTCTCCGTAGGATGCTGTTCAGAATCCTTCACAGCCGGCAACACCAGGAGGGGGCATGGGCTGCAAGTGTTGCAGTGCCAGGCTCCATGGCCGATGACGTGCTGTCTGTCCAGTTCTGATATAAACAGAATGTGCTTGGGACCGGCATGGTGGAAATGTGCTGAGGAAGCTCCCACACCTCCCCTTGATAGTGTGTTTTCCATACGCTGGCGTTCTGCCACTAGCAAGTTCTCCAGACTTGGGGCCACCAGCTTTCCCAGCAATTGGCGTAAGTAAGCCTTCCACTGTAGCATCCTTCTAGATCAATGGTCTTATCTCTCTTTGGGTCTTGGTGATGCTCACCCACCTAAGGTGAGTTCTGCTGACCCTGCTTTATAAATTACAGTAAGGAGTCATGCATTTTCTTGTGGGGCAAAATTTTTTCCTGGGTTGGGCCCAATGAAAAATTGCCTTTTTCCTTTGTGCAGCTCAGATCTGGCCTCACTATACATAAAATGCCATGTGTTCCCAGAAGGATTCAGCCCCTTCAAGGCCTGCCCCACAGTCAAATCTGATCTACATATTTACGAGCTTGTAAACAGGACAGGGCGGGTGAGTTCACATTCTTAGAAAACCAAGTGCAGAGAAAAGAACTTCTGAGTTGGAAAAACAAAGAGTAGTCTTGGGTCCGACCCAGCAAACACAGTGGTTTTTCTGAGGCTTGGATGACTTGCTTGAGAATCATTCTCCTCCACTTCTTTTCTACAGGATTTCCCAAGCTCACTCTTTAATTGAAAAAAATACACGTTCTCAATGTTTCTGACCAGAGAGGAGGAGAGAGCTTGACAGAAAGGGACATTTTATGTTGGAGCTAAGTTGAAGCCTTTTAAAACATTAGCAGTAGACCAAGACATATTGCGTGTCTAAAATGGTTCTAGCCAACCAAGTCACAACAGTGGGACAGCAATGAAAGCATTAGGAAGCCAAGGACATAGCCTCCTACTGCAAAGAGTTATGGTCCACCAAAAGGGAGGATTGGCAAGGCTGCAGTTAAGGACAAAGTTATCCAAGGCCAAGAACTTTCATGGTTTGCCATCATACTATTTGAGTCACTGGTAAGCTCACACAGAACTTGAATAAGCAGCATCTTTGCTTATTATTTGTGACCTAGACCTACGGTTGAATTTTTGCCCACGAGACACTCTAGCTATGGCTTACTCCTCCTGGCAGATGGCAGCTGGTCAACTTGTCAGTAAATGTTTCCCTTCCCCAAGGGCTGGTCATACTGGCTCTGTTACCCAGAAGTGTGCCTGAGATGCCGTCATGCAGAGAAGAGACTCCCAAGCACAGATGCAGCAAGACCTTCATGCTCAGGACACTCCCATGTTTGCAGAATGGAGAGCCACGGGAGTTCTCCTCTCTGAATGACATGCTGATTTTTGCATTGCCCTGAAGGGAACCTAGCAACCCCACAAGGCCATTGTGTTCAATCAGATCCTGAGCCAGATGGAAATTTTCCTTTCAAAACCACCCCAAGCGTGTTTCCTCTGTTGAACCATCCAGGCAAGACTTTCACTGTGGTCTCTGCCATGCTCACTCTAACGTCAGCAGTCTTCTTCCTCCTCAGACATGCAACTCAGTTACCCTGACTTTTTTCTTCTCTCAGGAAGCATTTTTATATTTCTTTTTCTTCATTTACATCTGGCAAATAAGAACCTTCCTGATAACTCCCTTTGGATTTGCCAGATTGGGCAATCTTCTAGACTTTTTTTTTTCCTCTTAATTTTATTTATGTCCTTTTGCTGAGGATCAGGATTTTAAGATTTGTTTTAAAGTCCCCTTTGAGGCTGGAGTCAGGCTATTATCTGTGAATCATAAAGAAATAGGCAGTGGGATACCCATGTATCTTTCTCAAGCATAAGAAACACTGCAAAAATATTACCTTTAAGGGAGTCTTCTCCAACATGAACTTTGAAGGGAATGAAGGGCAATTTCAGTTAACGTTCTACTGATATGCTGCAACTTAGAGAGAAGTTTTTGGAGACATCACTAGGACCATACTGCCTAGAGGTTAGGGGACAGGTTTGACGACCATGAATTAGACCAATAAATGATCAGAACAAGGCTCTGCTGCATTACCATTCTCTTGCTAACAGGAAAACTGCACTCAGACCTCAACTTGGAGATTCTGCTAGAGAGTGTTGGTGTTTTTCAGAGGCCCTGACACCCCCCAGGCTGGTCTCTCCTGCCTTTGCAACTGACCCACCACCCCCAGACTCAACCATGCTTCCCTAAGCCCCACCACACCACAGGCTGCACTCCCTCCCCATGGAGACCCCACATGCTGGACATGCAGACCCCACCATGGGATTTGGCATGGCCAGGGTCTTCTCACTGCTTTTCTTCATGGCCAGATCAGGATGCAGAAGTTGGAGCGAGCAGGCACGCCTACGCACAGAGAGGAACACAGGCAGCTCACAGGGACTTTCATTGGCGTGACAGAAGCTGTCGCTTATTTGTGACATTGTTTATGGGGTCGGCTGGAAGGCTCACAGGCCTGAGGAATTCCACCCGATATCCCAACGCCATCGTCCTCCAGGGAAAACGCTGGAGTCACTGCGAACATGCTGTCCTCCTCCCTACGCCAAGCAGCTCTTGGATCCATCCTAGCAGGGCAGTGAACTCCCTCATCACTCCAACACACGACACCAGCTGCAAGGAGGTGTTAACCCTCTAGGGACCCTGATATGCTTACAGATGCCCAATGGAGGTGGTCGGTAGTTGACGGAGGAGGTCAAAAAAGACTGGTCAGAAGCTGAGACTCCCAGCCCCACACATAGGCAGAAATCCTTGCTGATTTCCAGCCCGTTCTCCCATAGCTTGGCAGCCACATCAGGGAGGTTATCCATCATGGGGACCAGGAAGGAGCTGGCAAGGAGGGATGCAAGCTGAGTAATGAACAGAAAGTGGCAGCTCATGATTACTTTGGACCGGATTTAATCAATTTACTTTGTGAGAGCCAGAAAAAAAGAAGGAAAAGACTGACTCTTTCTTTGGCCCAGAGAGCCCGCTGAACTTCACTGAGCCTGCTGAGCTTCAGCAGCCGCGGTACCTCTTATGTCAGGGTTTTTCCTATAACAGCTGCAGTTCTCTTGACTTGCTGCTCTGATACATCCTGAGGGAGTCCTCAGACACCTCCTGACCTTTGAGGCCACATTCATAAGAAGCTCGGGTGATAGGACATCTGTGTCCCCCCCAGGCCTATCCTATATATGGATTTCTGAAGCTTCCTAACTCAGGAAGAGTGGTTTGCACCTTGATACATTTTTTCTTTTTCTTGAGTTTGGCCAGTCATTTTTTAGCATCCACAGCCTCCTGCTGCAGGAACATCCACAGCTGAGCAACATGCCGTGAGATGAGCCATCTCCTCTTCTTTGCTTTTAACCTACCACCCGCTAGTCTCCATCTCCTGTGATGACGTTTACAGTAGAAAAGGCAGTGAATAATAGCTCCTTGTTTGCCTTCTCCATGGCATTCCATCAACACCTGCAAGGTCCAACTATTTTTGTCCAGAGCCCTTCCTCATTCAAAGCCCACACCAAGGAACAGCGAGGCCCTTGTCAATGTGAACAATCCTACGGGTCCTCGTGTTCCCTGCTCATGGTGGGACAGCAGTGGGGCATGAATTTAGCACTCTGTTTTTCCCACCTGCTATCACGTCTGCAGTATTTTGTGCTATGGACTATTCAGGACATGCTGTAAAGCAGGGCCCTTTTAAAGCAAAGGTACCCTTGCCAACTGCGGCAGAAAGCAAGTCTGCTTACAGATTCTGGCTGCGTACTGGGAGCCGGGGCCAGAATTTAGATTGGACTGGGTCCATTTTCATTTGTGCATTTGTCTTTTTCCTTGTTTTGCTTTATTTTTTGAGTGCTGAACACTGGGAACAGCAACTTTCCAAACAATCCAGTGATATCACCTTCAAGTGAGTCATGGGGAGGGCAGGGTGGAGAAGTGCAGACAAGAAAAAATCATGAGAATGTGCTAGCCCAAACAACCTGAAAAAAATGGGATATGTATTTGGATATGTGGAAGAGAGATTGCATCCACTAGCCACCCAACACAGGGTGTCACAGCATTGGGGAGAATGCCAGTGGTTTCAGAGATTTGTACCTGGCTGGTTTTTTATGAGCAGGTGACATTGACTAGGAAAAAAAAAAGTGTAAGCATACATAAAACAGACAGATACATATGCATGTTCTGCACACACACACACATATCCACATGCTGTTAGAACAGCAAATAAATTACTTTTTTGCTTTCACTTCAGACAACATACTTTATTGGCTCAACTTTTGCATCACCAAAAAAATGAATTTCAGTCTTCACTGAGTCAAGTCACTTTGCATGGTGCCGCCAGGCTTTCCCTGACTTCAACTGCAGCTTTCTTAATTTCTTAATGATCCTGAAGATAATTATCTAGAATTACAACAGGACTTGCAGTGCTTGCTCAGACCCAGCTCTATGACTAGGATTCAGAGTTTGCAAGATGTGGAATAACATTTTATAAAATGGCAAAAGGTATTAAGGGCCCAAATGGACTTTCAAGCCCCCAGCAGTATTATTATAAATTTTTTATTTATTAAGAGAAGACAAAGTCCTCAGTAGGATCTCCATAAGCCAACATGGAGCTTTCTCAACAAGGCAGTGGGAAATATGAAGGACAAGGCTCTGTCTTCTATGCATCCGAACAAGATCTATGCTCCTTTATAGTAACTGTTACAAAACCCAGTCCAAAACCCCTCCATCTCTCAAAATTTGTATGAAAGAAAGAGCTAATTTCTTCCATTCTTTACTCATTCTCTAGATAAGATCCCACAACTCTTCCTTATGTGCAGCCTCCCAGTGCCTATCAAGAGAGTCTGATGCCCCAGCATGTACAAAGATACCAGCCAAAGACCTGTTCTGGGAACTCCCTGCCTAGTTCTGTTCATCCCAGTGTGATCAAATGAGGAAACTATGAATGCACTCAGTACACATCTCTTCCAAGGGGCACGCTTATTTGCATGGTAATGAGGATGGTAATGAGCGCCTTGTCTTGAGATGTACACAAGGTTCTAGCGGGTGAAAAACAGCCAAAGTTGAAATTCAGAGAATTCATAGCTTTTTTTTCTTTTCAATTTGTAATTTTTATCTGGATGCAAAAGACAAAGCATGTAGTACAGAAACTGCGTTGTGCAATGAACCGCTAAACCTTAGATGTAAGTTATTATTTTAACAACCATCAGGCTGTTTAAGCAAGCACCAATCTCTTAAGTAGCCTGGCTCAAGCAGTAATTACCAGTCTCATTTCTAAGGAGACCCTTCTTTTATTTGCTTTGTTACCATAGCTTTTTGTTTTCTTTTTCTCTCTTTAAAGTTAAAAAATGCTACATAAAGCTGCAGCTCCTCTGAGAACCCAATGCGCGCTGCAAACAGGGTTCACAGCAACACTATTGAAAGAGTTTATAGTAATTAGCTTCTTTCTCCAGTGGGGAAACTGAGGCACCAAACCTCTCCCCAACAAGGGAATGAGCAGGATTACATGCTTAATAAAGTCCTTCACCTGTCTTGGCCCCAAACGTTCACACTGAGCTGTAGCGGGGTGAAGCGAGGACAACACAATGTCCTAGGGCTGAGAGCCAAGGATCGCCTTGGAGAGAGCACAGGGCTCTGGGTAGAGGCTGATCCCTGGGCAGGATAGAGAGTGGGGAGTCTGGGCAGGAAAACAGACCCATCCACTACTGCCAAGACCTGAGACTGAGGAGAGGAACTGATGCCAGGCTTGGAAAGCCACCGCGGGTCCACGTTACCCAAAACATCGGATTGTACCTGTAGGTCCAGGTGGTGGGTTGGGGCAGTGTGAGAAAGGAGCAAGGCTTAAAACCATGACTAGATGGAGAACAGAGATGCTACATGGAATGCAAAGGGAGATTGTCCCCATCACCGCTGAGGTGTTTAAAAGCTCCTGGCTAAACATGCAGGCGTTGGTGTTTCTGCTGTGGTTAGATGTAGTGATTCAAGCAGCTCAGTGCTAATCTATAATGTTCACGACTGTCCCAGAAAGAATAAACTCACTTTTACAGGTTGCCCAGGGAAGTTGTGGATGCCCCATCTCTGGAGGTGTTCAAGGCCAGACTGGATGGGACTTTGAGCAACCTGCTCTAGTGGGAGGTGTCCCTGCCCATGGCAGGGGGGGTAGGAACTTGATGATCTCTAAGGTCCCTTACAACCCAAACCATTCTATGATTCTACGATAATCAAAACCAACCTCTACAAAACCTAACCCTGGTGTTATTGCTCTGTTTAAAACCACAGGCTACAACACCAGCGGCTGCTCATTAAACCGCAAATGCCATTCATCTCCCTGAAAGCCCCAGGTCTTTCCAGCTCAGAGATGTCAGTCCTGCTTACTGTCCTTATTCAATGCCTCCTTCAGCGCATATTGACAGCCAGTGTGTACTCCAGCCCTACTTGGGTTGGCCTCCAGCAGATACTTAAGCTGTATGGCCACATCTGTGCTTTTCCTGCCTAACCATCAGAAAATGCTGAGATCTCTTGTCTTCTCCCATATCCCCATGATGGAGTAGCCCACATACTTAATGCTGAGTCTGGCTGTAATTTCTGCACTTTTTAGGGATAAGTGTAAGAAATCTTTGCTGGAACCAGTTCTCTAGTTTTCCTGGATGATGGTTTTTCTCCAGCAAACAGCTTGGGGAGATTTTATGTAGTGTCAGTCCCAAATTCCTGGCTCCTGGCACTTGTTTTACTGTTTTGACACCAGGCTTTTGAGCACAGGAAAAATAATAATGATATCCAGAGCTAATGTTATTTACTAAAATACAAATTAACGCTTGGTCACATGGCAGCACAATTTGTCATTCAGAGCTAAAATTAAAAGAAATTAAGGCTGAGTCAGAAAGTTATTTCAGATCTGAGTAGGGAATGCTAAGTGATAGGGTCATGTGGGAGCAACACTGACATCTTCTGGCCATAAAAAAAATCTCTAGCTTCTTCACCAACAAAACCACCGGGAACCTCCAGCACAAAAGCATAAATAGGGGCTAGGGTAGACAAAAGAGCTTTTTCAAGCAGCAGGTACAAGTTTGTGTGAGTGAATATTATCTGAGTCCTCTTTAAGTGTCCAGTTTAGCACCACTGCAAAATTTGAACAGAGGGTGTGTGACACTGATGATCCAAAATATGTGAAGGGGTGTTGCTCTTCCATTAGTGCAGATGCCAGGGATGTATTCATCCATTTACAATGTAGTGGTGAACTGTGCAGTGCCCCATGTAGGAAGAAGCAGGCACCAAGAACCAACCCCTGAAAAGCACAGAATCAAAGAATAAAAGAATAGTTTGGATTGTTATGGACCTTTAAAAGTTATCTGTTCCAACCCCCATGAAATGAACAGGGACATTTTCAACTAAATCAGGTTGCTCAGAGGCCCCTGCAGACTGATCTTGAATGTTTCCAGGGATATTTACAGCCTCTCTGAGCAACCTATTCCACTGCTTCACCACCCTCATCATAAAAAAATTCTTCCTTCTATCTAGTCTAAATCTACTCTCTTTTAGTTTAAAGCGACTACCCCTTGCCCTATGCAACAGGTCTTGATAAAAACTTTGTCCCCATCTTTGTAAGCCCCCTTTAAGGACTGGAAGGCTGCAATAAGGTCTCGGAGCCTTTTATTCTCCAGACTAAAAACAGGTGTTCCATCCCCTTCAGCATTTTTGTGAGCCTCCTCTTGGCCCGCCTCAACAGGTCCCTGTCTTTCCTGTTCTGAGGGCTCCAGAGTGGGACTCACTGCTCCAGGTGGGGTCTCACCAGAGTAGAGCAGGTGGGCACAATCACCTCCCTCAGCCTCCTGGCCCCACTTATTTTGATGCAGCCCATCATAGTCCAAGCAACAATTTCCTCCACCTGATCTGGAATGGGGCAGGGCCTGGCTGCTGATAAACCAAGGAGGCATTGGGGACTGCTGAACTTGATCCCCAAAATGATGTCCTCAGCCCCTGCGGTACGGTCTCAGAAAGCAACCCAACCCCTAGATATGGAAGATACATCTTCAGTGCAAGTATCCTACACCAATTCAGAGCAGGATGGCTGAACCGACACTGAGGAAAACAGGTTTGGTTGTTGGGTTCTACAGCAGGGCTTTCTCCTCTGGAGTGCATGCTGGACTTGAGTGTAGCTGGATGGAGGTGTGAGCAAAATCCTCTACACACACACCTCCTTTATATTCGTGTAGCTGCTGCAACAATTAACAGCCTCCCTGCAAGCTGTATGGGCTTGCCTTAATGGCTCAGAACTGCATTTGAAGGTGCTGGTTCCAATGCTAGAAGCCCTTTTGCAGTGGGGGCTAAGAGGCTGCTGCTAAAGACATATACATCATTACTACTTTAGGGTTGATGGCTTGCAGTCCTGCAGGGGTCATTTTTTTCACTGTGGTGACAACAGCATTGCTAGCCAAGGACCTAACAGCGGAATCACACCTTCAGCAGGGTGTGGTTCTGCAGGCACCTCCTCTTCCAGACTTGGCTGACCACCACCCTTGCTACCCTGCACTGCCATACTTTTCTCCTTCCTCTAACCATATTTCTTTTACTCTCTTCCAAGGTTCTTTCTTCCCGTCTCTGAAGCCCTCCGAAATGGTCTTCAAGGTCATCTTCTGGCTGGGTTACTTCAACAGCTGTGTGAATCCCATAATCTACCCATGCTCCAGCAAAGAGTTCAAGCGAGCTTTCATCAGGCTGCTCAAATGCCAATGCCACCGGAGAAGAAGGCCCATCTGGCGTGTCTACGACCATCATTGGCGAGGGGCCTCCATTAACAGCTCCGTGCAAGACCCTGAGACGGACCTGAGGCCCAGGATTAACACCCTGAACAGCTCGTTCATATTTAACTCTTCCTTGCAGGAGAGAGCCAGTAAGAGGCGAACACTCAGCTTCAAGGGCTGGAAAATGCTCACTCCTTTCCAGAAACCAGCATCTACTCAGCTGAAGGAGAAGATGAACAGCCTTTCTAACAAAATCCGGGGTGGCTCCAGCAAAAGTGGGGTGACAGCCACCTACAAAACAGAGGTGGAGTCTGTCTCTATTGGGATCCCTCATGACTTTGCAGAAACCATTGACTATCAAACCTATGACTTAGCAGACTGCTGCGGGCTGCGAGAAACAGATATTTGAAGATACTGACACTTCTGTTGATGGTTTCTTTAGAGGTATCTAGCGGAAATGAGAAGGGATACCATCTGTGGGTCTGTCAGGCAGACTGGAAGCAGCAATCAGGTATAAAATGCAGTTACCCAAAGGTTATACAAGCATCCCCCATGCAGAGGTCAGCCTCTTCTCTGGGATTATGGGTTCCTCAAAAAAGAGCCAATGGCATATCCCATTTTAATGAGCCACAGCAGGAAGGAAAATTATGGGGTGGATATGGCCTTAGGAAAAGAGCTGTTTCCTGCAGTGGATGGTTATCTTTGACTTTGGAAGAAGCTGTGCAATTAAGGGAAACCAGGATGCCTCCTTTGCCTTAAAAACACCACCACAAAATCTAATGGAAAGGTCAAACCCCAAAAGATGCCAACCCTGCCTTAGTACATGTGATCATGTTTCCATCCAGAGGCAGCACTCAGAAAGGACACTGATGAGCAGTAGGCAGCAGCTGATCCTTTAGATAATGGGTTGGGAGCTTGTAGGTCTACAGGGCTGGGCAGGGCCTCCAGCTGAGGCCTTTGCTTTGGAGGGCGAGCAGACTGTGGTATTCCCAAGCAGAGTGGGAGAATCCTGGCTCTCAGCCATCATGTCTGCAGTGACCTTGCAGATAATCTGGTTTTAGGCCCAAGGAGCAGTCCAGATATATACACTGATGCCAAAGGGTGTGCAGGTCTCTCTTCCCTAATTCCAACCTGTGATGCATTCCTCATTTCACTTCCCAGTGAAACACTTGAAACCCACCTTGCTCTAGTGCACATCCCTCTGTGATACAGAGGGCAAGCAGCTCCTTTTGGTGTTGGCCATCCCCAGTCTTTTTTTGTCCCTTTCTTGCTCTTGTTGTATCTCTCAAACAACATGGAATAAAGATGCACCCTAGGGGCTTCACTCAGGTCTATAGTCAATCTGTGCTGTGGCTCAGGAAATGTAGGATGGCTGAGTTTGGGGCCTGTTTCTACTACCCACAGAGTCAAAGCTAAAATGGAGCTGATGTGCAGTTGGAGCTCCCTTGTGTAGCTGGATCTTCACCCCAGTCAGGGTCACACCCATGACTTTTCTCTCCAGTCGTTTCCCACATACCTGAAACATCAAAGCCTGTGGAGGCAATCAAAAATTGCCCTTAGTTATGTCTGCTAGCATGGTCAAAAGCAGTGTCAATAAGGGGCAGGGAGAGGCAGGGGGGAGAGAGGAGTTTATCCTTCTCACAGCCCTAGAGTGTAGGAGGACACCATGGCCTCCTCTGGGGACCACAAGGAGGTTGGAGCTATGACAGGTCCACCTTGACCAGGCTCACACAAACTCAGAAAAATGGTCATCCAAACTCTGCTTGGCCATGTGTTGCAGGCACTGGCTTTATCAAATTTCAGACAGGCAATGAGCCGGAAAAAGATATTAGATCAACTGCGGGCAGAGGCAGGAGACATATAGGTGATGGAGGCAAATTCTGCATCTGAGGTGCATGATGGAGGCAAAATCTGGATCAGAGGTGCAGTGTCTCAAGCCAGGTGAGCAAAGAACAGGAATATGAAATTGAGGAGTTGAGACATGACATATAGCAGCCTTCCAGTACCTTATAGCAGCTTTCCAGTACCTAAAGGGGGCCTACAGGAGAGACGGGGAAGGACTCCTTATGAGGGAGTGGAGTGATATGATGAGTGGTAATGGTTTTAAACTGAAAGAGGGGAGACTTAGATTAGATAATAGAAAGAAATTCTTTACCGTGAGGGTGGTGAGACACTGGAACAGGATGCCCAGGGAAGTTGTGGATGTCCCATCTCTGGAAGTGTTCAAGAGCAGGCTGGATGGGGCTTTGAGCAACCTGGTCGGGTGGGAGGTGACCCTGCCCATGGCAGGGGGATCAGAACTTGATCATCTTTAAGGTCCCTTCCAACCCAAACCATTCTATGATTATATGACACTGAACATGTCCTGTGTGGAAACTCATTCACGTCAGCACTGCCTCCCAAACCCATTAGGAGCCTTTCATCAATGTCCCTCCAGCACATCTAGCTAATCCTCTTAAGGATGGCTATCAAAGAAGGTTAAAGAGAATGCCAGGTTAAAGAGAATGGGTAGGAAAGAGAATGTGATCTTTCTTTCTGCTCTTTATTTGTTTTAAAGGAAATTGAAATAGAGGAAAGCTTGGACTTCTTTTATCTTTTACTTTTTTGTACAGTGCATACTGAGACACGATATTTGGAGCTGGCCCTATCCCAACACTCTTAACAAACACTCTTAACACTCTTCTGCCCTTTACTTAATGCAAACTGAACAAATTACTGCACAAAGACCTGCATATTTTGTCCAAATATTTTCCTCCTAGCAGCAAATCCCACCAAAGCACGTGGGCAGCATTGCACTTACACTGAACCCTGACTCGGTACTGCCTGCATGTTCACCCATGTCTGCAAAATCAGCTAGAAAGTGCCAGCCTGAGAGGTTCAACCCTACCAAAGCAACAGCCCAATACCCCATGGGAACCACTGTGGGGAAATGCATCCCTTTTCCCCCATTTCTTTGGCCTTCAAGGCAAGTGCGATGGTATAGTGGTGATGGGGTAACACAGGAAGTCATTTTGCAGTCCAAGGACTGCAGCTGCCACTGGTTTCCTGGGCATTTTTGGGATGCTGACAGGAGAACACACTGCTGGCACTGGGGACGTAGCAGAAAAGACATCAGGAAGAGGGCAGTCACTGAAGAGCAGAAGTGCTTGGAAGGTCGAGGTGAAAGCATTACTTCTCCCACCTTCTACCCACCTCTTGGGATGCATGTGCACACATGCCACTCTTTGAGGGAGTAAATGCACGTGGACCTGCATTTTTTCCCCCTGTTGACATGGCTTTGCAGGTATTATGCAAGCAAGTGCATAATATAAGCAATTTGGGGGCACAGTTTAGGACGAGCTGATACAGACATTCTCAGATGTGTAAGTCTAGTCAAGGGGCAAGATGGACAGGAGCAGATATTTCTGGTGTCTCTCCACACCCTGATACCCATAGCTGATGGTAACATGTGCATCCATGACCATACAGAGACACACACAACTTGCTACATTTAAACATATAAATGTCATCTCCAAAATGGCAGACATTGTCCTATAAATGGAGACTTTTCAGGGGCTTTTAGCAATTGCTGGCAAGCAGTTTGTTCCTACAAATGAGGTGAAAGTATTGCTTACGCTTCTACCTGATCTTTTAAATCTATTTCTTTCTTTTTTTCCAATTTCAAAATATTTACATTTGCAGCATCCAACCCCTTGAAAGCATCCAGAAGGGAAAGAAACATTAATCTGGAGGTTTACTGCCTCTCCATTCCAATTCTTTGCAGACCTACAGGGGAGAAAAATGACAACAAAGGCTGTTTAAGCACACATATGCATACGCACAGAGAAATGCCCAGACTCTGGCTCATTTACTTACTGCATTTGATCAGTCCCCAAGGGATACCCTAGAAGATGCTATAGGAAAGTCTTGAGCTCTCTGTGCTGCATTCAGGCAAAATACTGGTTTCTCACCTAAGCCAGGGCCCCCCTTTCATTTAGCACCTTGCATCACAAGGAGCAATGCCAGGACCAGACTCTGAGGCTGTTGGTGTAGACCTTCATTTAGAGGAGATGGGGCTGCCTTTGCTGGCAGGGGAGGAAGGACAATGTTGAATTAAACATGACCTGAGTATCTAAAATTGTGCATTTCCCTCTAATTCACCTAACCTCCAACCTCTCCCAAGTTTGGAAAAACAGGCTCAAACCTTCAGGAGGTAGATTTGGTCTGATCCTGCTGACTTCTCTGGACCCACAAGGGTGTGACCAGCTGAGGGTATGGCCCTATTTCCCCAAATTTACCACTCAGGCCATTTCCCAAAGCGCCCGTACCTTGGTTATGCAGCAGCTCTCACCTCATTGCTCTGGCTTTGTGTCACTATGGCATGGTCAGGCCTTGCTGCTTCGATGAACTGAGAGTGCAGGATGATGATCAGCAGCTTTTATGTCAGTAGATTCTCACAAGTCCTATATAAGAGGGAAAGAAGGCCTCTGTCAGCCAGAGTTGGACTGCAGTTGGGTTGCATTACTATTGTTTACAGTGTGTATATAAGTGTACATTTTCTTTAGCAGACATTGGAATTTTTTATGTATAGATTTTTATTTTTCATCCCCAGATGTATTTATTAGCCAGAGTATTTCTGTTTTGTGACTCAAGTTCTGTCAGATTGATGTAAGCTCTATGAAACAAAATGCACATATTTTTGTTTGTTTGTACCAAATACATGCACAAACCTGTCTAAAACATCTCTGTGTCTTGTTTCTATGTCTGATTTTTAAAACAGCGGTTGTAGGGGATGAGGGAGGGAGGAAGAAAAACCTGCAAATTATCTGCCTTTTTTTTTTTTCTGAAAGACTTTTTTGTAATTTCACAAAGATAATTGCTCCCACATGCAAGAATTTATGATAAAAACAAGTCAGAAGAGGACTCTCAGCTTTGTGCCATGCAGAGATGAAGGTGTTGTACCAGCCATGTCTTCTCCTACTGCCTGGAGCAGTAAGAATTTGGATGCAGCCATGATCCATAGGAGTGGAGAAGGACAGGAGGAGGGGAGGCTGTTGTGTAGTTAGTGGTCAGGAAAAAGCTCTAGTGAAAGAACTTCTGCAAGAGTAGGGTTTTTTAATGAAAACTGACATTTCAGCTCATTGAAGATTTCTCTGGAAACTATTGCTTTTTTTTTCCTAAAGTTAAAATTCCTGCATCACTCACAAAACCAGTGCCTACAGTGAAATGGAAATAGCATTTCTTACGCTCCTGTCTCACTCCAGGTACTCCATTTCACAAAAAGCAGCCAGAGCTGGATGTCACGGAAAGGACTCTAAGCTGGAAAGCCCAAAGGGGAGAATGGCAAAAGAAGACAAAACACCTGGCTCACCTTTGGGACACTAGAGCAATATGATATAACAGAGTCTGAAATTCAGTGAGGGCAGAAACAGAGCTCTGAAAATATCCAACAATAAGTATCCCAGAAATATTTCTTTGCAAAGTACATTACCAAGCACAGACCAAGGCTGTCTGTCCCTCAGAGGCAGCTCCCAGCAAAGGCAAAGTGAGCAGCCACCAAGTGCAACTCAACAGCTTCAGGGGAAGATTGTCATGATTTCACCGTGCATTTTGCTAATGCTTGTGTGTGGTTGAGTTGGACTGATGCTGGGGAAGAGGATGGATGGTGTGTCCCCTGGAGAGCCTGCAGAAATGAATGCTCTTGACTGATGCTGCTTATACTTTTTAAAGGGACATCTTTCCCTTATATATGACTGTCAAGTCAGGCTGCTGTCCTGTTTAGATGCCAGGAAGAAAGCATTAAGTGTTTTGCTGTTGACTTCCCCAAGGATATGATAAGAAAGACCCATGCCATGGCCACACGGACTGAATGAGCCTTCGGAGCCACAAGGCTGGGCTGGGCATGTTGCTTTTGGCATCCTTCCTTGTCCCAAGTTTAATCCATTAAGAACATTGTGTGCCCTGAGCTACGCAGACAGGGTCAGGGGCCACAGCTACGCAGCCCTGGTGTCTGTCAAAGCCCATGCTGGTGCTCATCTCAGAGCAGCCCGCAAGAGACCGTGCATCTATTAATGTAGCCTCAAGGGATTATATATAACCTGCACAACTCCCAGTGCCTCCTTCTCTCCCTTGCCCTGTACATCCCCAAATCTGTTCCTCCTGCCAACCAAAATCCATGCTAGGACATCTCACACTTTCCATGAGCTGGTTGGGCATTGCCCAGGCAGAGTGGATCCATTCAAAAGGGCAAGAGTTCTGGGGCATCTTGATCCTGGGAGGAGTTTTGTTCCCCTGTCTCACCTGAGCCCTTGGTGTCCCTTCCTCATGGCATGACCCTTGTATACATCTTCCAGCTGCCAGCTTCCTTTTGCCTCTTCAGTAGCTCTTTTCAGATCTGGATGGCCTCATAGTTGACATGTCATCTCACCCTACAAACTTTCCTGTATCCTTCCCAGCTGTTTTGTCTATTTAAGTCCCATAGCTCTGTTCCCCTGACCCCATCTTTCACCCCAGGGTTGTCACACCTCTGGTCAAGCCCAAGTGGTCCTACCCTAACACCCACTTATGGTGTTTTCTGCACATGCTGAGCCTGGCACATCACAAGCAAACCTCAGCCGGAAAACCTGACAGGAACAGCACAGCACTTGCACAGTTTAACAAAAGTGCTGCTGAGGCTTTGTGGAGGATCACATGCTGGTATAGATGAGACACAAACATATATATATGATAAATATCTGAGACAGGAAAAGGAAAGGCAAAAGGGAAAATCAAAAAGACGACATAATATGAAAAAATTGGAACAATATTTCATAGCAGTCACAGGCAAAAACTGCATTTTAGGGGATTTTGGAAAAGGTGATGGAGAATGGAATAGATCAAGGATAACCTTGAAAATATGTTGCACCTCTGAATAAATCTATGATGTACCTGTAATTTGATTGCTGTTTGATTTTCTAATCAGCCCAGCTCAAAAAGGATAGAATGGACTTAGAAAGGGTTAAGACAAGGCTAACAAAAATGACCAAAGTTATGGGATAGTTTCCATCCAAAGAACAATTAAATCAAAGGGCACTTTCCTGGAAAACAGAGGTGGCTGAGGAAGAACACAATGGAGATCTATAAAATCAGAACTGTCAGGGAGAAGACAAATAGTGGATGATTGTTCTCTGTTTTTCTCATAATACAAAAACTAAATGACATCAAACCCATCATCAAAATGAACAAAGCAAGGTAATTCTTCACGTGGTGCATATTTAAATGGTGGAACTCATCACCACAAGATATTGCATCTGCCAAAAGTCTATAGGGGTTAGAACAGCAATTAGATGCCTGCATGACAGAAAAGTCCATCAAGGATTGTTGGAAACAAACTCTGAGCTGAGAGGTCCCTGAGGCAGCAATTGTTGTCAGCTGGGCAAATATTTCAGGGGATATTTCATTGTAGGCTTTTTCGTTCCCTCTATCTTTCCCAAGGTTTCCATGGTCAGGGAGCAGGAACCCACCTAGAAGGATCAAGGCTCTGAACTGGTACGGCCCTTTGTATGTCCTCTTCATTTGCACGCTAGGTAGCCCATCCATGCCACAGTTACATCATTCATTTCTCTGCCCTTAGGCTAAAATGAGAAAATATACAGAAAGCTCAAGGTTAGTCTCCAATGCACATTAAATCAACAAGGTCATACCATTTTGCCATCACTGTGTGACAGTTCCTGCAGGGAAATTTCTATTACTGATCACCACTCAGATATTGAAAATCGTCTCCTCAACAGACTGACTCTTAAGATCTTTCCACAGAGGACAGGCTAGTAGCTGGGGCTAGGAGTTGCTCAGAGACGTCCCAAGAAGCTTTAGCCATCTTGTGCAAAGGTTTCAATTTCTTTTCCACTTTCAGACCTCTAAATGTCCCTCCATGGAGACACACATTGTGCATAGTGACATTAAGGACACAGACAAGTAGGTCTGCTTTTCCTAGGTACCTCCAGTGGGATTCAGCTCACAGATTAAGACATCTCCATTCCAATAATGGTCCAATGTACAAGCCAGATGTTTATACTCCATTATGGAGATTTAGAGAAAAAAAATTGTTGCCTGAATAAAGATGTTTCATGCCATTTGAGCCATTCCTATCCAAGACATGCACGTGGCCAGGAAATAGGACAGAAAACCTGTTCTGCAAAATTGACTCCGGCACATGGCAGAAGGACCTGATCTGGAAACAGAAGTAAATATTGGGCAAAGAACAGACAGAAAGGGAAGGTCTGATCCCTGGTTTTCCCTAGGGGAAAGAGGACACAGGATATTTACTGTGGTTGAACATATCATCAAAAGTCAGATGAATGCTTGACTTGCAAGACCACACCACCCAGTCCCCACGGTATCCAGGGAGACACAATCCTGCCTGGGAAGGACAAGTAACCTATCTTGAAGACTCATGAAGCCAAAAAAAAAAAGGGTTTAGAGCAAAATTAGTTAAGTTCAGCTCAATAAACCAAATTTAGCCAACTTTAAAGATTTCCTGTGTGCAGTGCTCAATGGATAATAGATGTCTTGGGGTTTGGAGGGTAGGATGTAGGCATCGAAAATAACTTTTATGCATTTTCTGGAAAAATTATCTACCATTTATTATGCACAATTCTCCAATTTCATTTTCACAACACAGTCCCAAGCAGGATATTTCACGCAGTTTGGAAATTGCTGGGCTTTCAGCACTTCTCTCCTTTACCTCCAAAAAGATAGGTCCAGCTGCTAAATGTTAAAAATATATATGATAAATTTCCAATGCTAAAAACCTTAAGCTTAAAGAAATCATTTGAGTATCTCACAGAAAAAAAAAAAATAAAATCAAGGCCAAATCCAGCTCCGTGATGAATATTTTACTATTCCTTCCTCCACAGCTGCTACCTTCTGGAAAACAAAATTCCCTGAGGGCTAGAGTTAATTCTGAAATTTCATTGAAATCTGACCATAATTGAGTAGCAGCAGCACTGCTTAGAGACACAGCATTGCCTCTCCAAACCCCACTGCTGTCTCCTAGCAGATCTATGGCAGCTATAAAGCCTGATAGAACACATGAATCAGAAATTTGAGTTTTGCTGTGGCAGGAGGGTGTTTTTGGGAAGAGAAGGTCCCAAAGCCTAGCCCTGTCTATGGACAGAAGGCTTCAGGTGGCACAGTCGGAAGAGGAATACTATTGCAAGAGCCTTTCTCTTTGTGAAATGGAGAGTTTCCATTTCCAGAGTTTCACAGAAGATGTTTCAAATACAGAAACCTGTCAGGAACACAAAAAAAAAGACGCCAAAGAGCCCAAAGCCCACCATACACTGCTTTGAACATGCAAGGCAAAACTATAGCTACATTGAGTTATTCCACAGAGGTTGGAATTTCTCAACAAATTATTGGAAAATGGGTATGCCCTTGAGTAACCCTGTTTTTATCAGATCAAGGTAGTTTTATGGATTTTAAAGCTTTGCTACCTTGACAACATTAATGTTAATCTGTGAGTAAATTGCCATTGTTTTATGCATGTTTATTACTACAGTCTCCCACAGATGATTCACAGTGCAAATCCAATTTAACTTTGATTGCTGTGGCACTTTCATTTCTAACATGTTTTAGGCTTGCAAGTTTAGATGTTACTTCTCAAAGTTTTAGGGTATGGGAGTATGACAGTGTATAAATATAATTTTATATAGGTATATATTCATATCTACAGAGATACACATATAAATCTGAATAGATTTTTTACTTCAAATACTTTTTTGTGATTTCTTGGCAAAAGCACTTTTCTGTCTGTACTAACTTCACACTCAGGCTGTGTCCGATGTCCTCCTGAGCCAGAAGCTACTAACCAAAAATCGGCATGTTGAGTGCAGCTGCTGAATCACCATGTGGGTGACACAGAGATCAATAATGAGTTTTCTAATATTCTGTTACTGAAATCAGTTTCCCGGAAAGGATGTGGATTCTCCATCACTGCACTACATAAGGCAAATATTTGTCTTATGTAGCCTTTTAGATAGGACGGATCCATCATGCAGATGGTGGCACAATTTGTGCCTTCTGAGGCTCCTTTGGGCCATATTATTCCATATTCTCTACTGTTCCATATGTTCTCCTCCCTACCCTACCCCTGAGGAATCAGAAGAAATTTTTTTCAAGTTTTGTGCATTGGCCACCAATTGGTGATTGCATAGCCTTGCCTCCAGCTTTTAAAACTGAGCAAGTATGAATGACAGTGCAAACAAACTGCCTGTAAAAAAGAATATACATTCTCCCACTGATTAATTTACTAGTAGACATGGTTTAGCTTTTCTTTCCAGTTTTCACTTTCTCCTATTAGCCTCTAAATGATCATCCTTCCTCTGACACAGTGTTATTCCTGAGAGTCATATGTGCTCCAGCCAAGCTCCTCTCTCTGCAGACCACATCTACAGCAGTGACCTCCTGGGATCTGGGTAAGCAGGACACTTAAATTAAATCAATTCTAGTAAATCCACCTCAGGCACCTGAGGTTAGGCAAATTAAAATTAAAAACAAAGTGATCACGGGGAGTAAGTAACAACTGGAACGTATTTTCTCAAAAAGTATGAGAGGTTCTTGAAATGCAAAACTTAGGAGAGAAGAAAAGAGAGAATTATTTTATAACACGTGCTCTGGCTCAGAGAGAAGTAATGGGCTTGATGTAAAAATTTGTTCTCGTGGTCTGCTTATACAGGAGGTTGGGCTAAATTATCAAAATATGCTGTCTGGCCTTAAAAATAAACGTTTTTCTGCCTGACTTGGCAAGTCCTGTTGAGTTCAAAATACTGCCCAAAGACTGCGCCTGTTGTTTTACTGAAAGGAGAAAATACACTGTGCTGAGGCATCTGCTGCTCACCCAAAGGAGCGTGGATGGAAACCTCTCCCGTCTCCTCCCCTCCCCTCCCCTCCCCTCCCCTTCTCTCTCTAGTTTGTTATTTTCTTATTTTATTTTTAGAGTCCATTTTCTTTGCATTGCTTTTTTCTATCATGGGCCCCTGTAGCTATTTTTAGGTGGTGGAAATTGGGCAGACAAGTTATTTTTTTACTCTTTTCATTTAGGTATTTATTTTGGAGGGATTTATTAGCAGAGAAAGGAAAGTGACTGACAACCTGAGAGGTCTCTCTCTCGAGCTGTTCTCTCTATGAGCCAAGGAATTGAGTTTTGACACTCAGGGCATGTAAAGAATCGGTCACCAATGGGCCTCAGGTCGGTGAATTTTTCTAATCCCTTTTTTATCTGACCTCTACGTTCAGTGTGCAATTTATCCTGTGGAAATAACTTCTGTCCATCATAGATGGACTCCCCAGTGCTTCCCCATTTCATACTCTGTTATGAGATGAATAATTAATCCCTGTCTGCTCTCTGTAGATGAGTGTAATACACAGCTTATAGACCATCATGTCCACCCTCACCATCTCTTTTCAAATGAAGGAGTCTTATCCTATTTAGCATATCTGAATATGAAGTTTCTCCGAACCTCTTAATGGTCTCCTTCCCTTGACCTTTTCTAGGTCCATTACATCCTTTTTGAAAATATGGGGCCAAAGTTAACCTGACTACTTCAGTTGTAGTTCCACCAGGGATGTCATTAAGTTCATAACATCATCATGCACATGGCATAATGATATTTTTCTTTATTCTCAATTCTTTTACTAGTAATTCCTAACATTTTATTGGCCTTTTTGACCACCGCTGAGCACAGAGCTGAGGTTCCCATTTCAGCTATTCACAAAGATTCAGCATCTCTTTCCTGAATGCTAATGACTACTTTTGAGCTCATCACCACCTATGCATAGATTTTTCATCTACATTATTTTGCATTCATCAGTATTAAATTTGCCACCTGCTAATCCAATATCATGACATCTCTTCCACAAATATTCATATTTAGCATTAACTTTGACTACCCTGAATAATGAAGGATTGTCAGCAAACTGTCACCAAGCTATTTACACCTTTTCCCAGATCTTTTTGGAATACAGTGACTATTATGGGACCCAGCAGTACCTTAAGGAAATTCTAGTAGCCTTCCTGCACTGTGAGAAATGACTGTTTAATCATATTTTTTTTTGCTTCTTCTCTGTTTATTCCACCAGTTATTAAACCAGAAGACTTTTTACCTCATCCCATGACAGCTTAGAGAGAGTTAGGAAGTGTTTCAGGACACAAGGCTGAATATTGCACACAAGACAGTAAACAGTATGAAACCTTCATAAAAGAGGGCAATATTGACTATATGAGAAAGAGAAGAGAAAGAGTAATGGATGATATCACTGGAGAGGAATTTGCAAAGGCCATTAGCTTATGGACATTGTGTACAGAATGCGTCACACACCAATTTCAGTAAATCAAATACTTTTTTCCATGGGAGCAATGGACAGCCTAATAGCAAAAGTCTATGTGACAGGCAACTGCAAAGTAAAAGGCTCATGTATTTATTTTAAACAAGAAAATAGTGCTTGTGCCAATGTATTCCTAAAAATACTGTAAGCAGCACAGAAAAAAATGTCACGGGCAGTGAACAGATACAACTCAGGTTTTGCATGAATTAGCTTATTCCCATTAATAATTTAGGTAAATATGAAAAAACAAAATCCATAATTGCACCAGGTTACAAATACCTGGAGTAGCTTAAAAATATTCCAACCCCTAGGTGTCTTCAAGAAGTAATATCTAATGGAGGGATCACGTACTAAAATAACTGAAAAAGGATTTAGAAATATCTTCAAATGAAATTGGAATCTCTTGGCTGAGTGCAGAACAAAGGAGAGCAAGGCTTCCTGCCCTGCAGCTCACTATGAGAGAGGCTGAAAGAGGACCTGGATGAATTGCCTGCTTTGAGAGTCTTAGATCAAACAGAGCAGCCAGAATACTATCACCAGTTGAAAAGAAAAGGGGAAAAAAAGGAAAAAAAAAATTAAAAATCACCTTTTTATTTGCCTAGGCCATAAATAATTAATAAAGGAGAAAAATGAAAAGTTAAACAAGTGTTCTGCTTCTCTGCCTAGGGGACACATCTGGGCATTGATCCTGACGCGTCAGCAGACCTCTAGGCAATGCCCCTGCTATCCACCAGTTTGGGGAGGGCTGTCAATTTGCTGGAAGGCTGGGCTGCCATGCAAAAGGACCTGGACAAGTGAGTCCAGAGGAAGTCATCAGGAGTTTTGGCGCACGTATGCAAGAAGACACTGACTGAACTGGGGTTTAGAGAAAAGAAAGTTTCAGGTGGGGATCTGGTTGCATTGCTCTAATGGGGTTCCAGAGCAGACAGAGCCAGGATCTCCTCAGATGCAATGGACTCAACATTCAAGGAAAATTCCCATCAGATACAAAGAAAAAAATATTTCCTCTAAGTACAGTGCAGCCCTGGACCAGGGGTCCAGAAAGTCTATGAAGCCTCCATACTTGGAGATTCTTGAAACTAGACTGACTAGGACCCTGAGCGACCTTGAGGTTGGCCCAATGTTGAAGCAAGGGGCTAAAATAGAGACCTCCAATCTTTTCTATTCCTCAAGCCTATGATTCTGTGGAAAATAAATTACATATGTGTAAGGCTTCCAGCTATCCCCTTTAGGAGATGCTTTTTTTGTAGGCTACCATTTGTGTTGGGCTACATTCCTCTGAGGCTCCAGTGAGAAATGCCATCCTTTTTTCCATGACATGCAGAGCACAGAGCTTTACAGCGGTCATTTTGTTCTGGAGAGAAGCAGCAGGAGGGCATGATTAGAGGCTCTGAACAGCCTTAGAAGAAACAGCTCTTATCAGGCTGCAGAGCAGCCATACGTACACCCTTCGAACAGCCGCAGAGTTCACTGGGCACATTTTTTAAAGACACTTCACTGAAAAACATTGGCCACTGTCCAGAATATTAAAAACATAATAAAAAAATAAAAATGCTCTTCCTCCCTGCTAGTTTTGATTTGCTTATATCAAGGGGAAAACGCAGTCCCTGTTGTTTCATTTCTAGACGTGCTCTGAAGGTCGGCACACCCTGCACCCCGAGGTTGCTCGTAAATCATTAGTGACCTAACTTTTCATCACCCAGCTTTGTTCTGACTGGTTATATCTCTTCATTACATCTCTCCTGTCATCAGAAGGACCAGTGACAAAAAGGGCACCGAGGTCAAGTGATGTCAAGGGAAAGACCTTCCCACCCTGACACCCCAGTATTTACTGTTTGAATCTCACCAAGGAGAGTACCAGGAGAGAAGAAAAGTCAGTGGTGCGTGGCAAGGGCTGGTTGTGACCGGTTTACCCAGGACACTTCACACTGGTGACAGCCAACATCTCCCAGAGTCCATGTTTCTGAGCTCCGCAGGGTCTAGGAGCCAGGACACACCACCATCTGGGGGCACAAAAGATCATTTGCCCAGATAGTGGAGAAATTTAACCAAAAATGCTGGTCTCGCTTGGATTTCTCTTAACTCACTCCAAAACAAAAGGCGTGTAAATATCATCAGCTAGAAAAAATTGCTGATGACTGAAAGTGAAATTTGTCATTAAAAGTGGAAAATAAATGGGGTGTATTCAGAAGCATCTAGACATAGAGAGACTGAGTCACTTTTATGCTAATACATCTTCATCAGATCTCCCCAGTGAATAAGTAAAATGGTCTATTTATTGTAATTGAAGTTTATGATAAAAGCACTTTCATATTCTCTATGTATATACAGAGCTATTCAGAAAAACTTATTTTTCTCTCCCTTTATTGTTCTCCATAACTTCTCCCTATTCTTTTCTCTTTGGAAAGTATTGCTTTCAAGCAAAGCAAGCAGACATATCTGCTCAGCTGTGTAAAGACAGAGGACAGCTCACATGGGTACCACACCTCCACCTTCTTTGTCCCTGGTCACCTGCGACTGGTGTGACACTGATTGCCTCTCATTGCTGAGGTGCAAAACTTCATTTCTCATAGCCTTCTACTTCTCTTTATCCTCCTTCTTAATGACTCTGGGCTAAGAAGAAGAAAATCGTTGCTGTTGCTCTGATCTAAAATAGCTGTAGTTCACTAAAGGAAAGAAGAAGAAAAAAATCGTTGCTGTTGCTCTGATCTAAAATAGCTGTAGTTCACTAAAGGCCCAAATGCAGCACCTAACTGCAAAGCAACCTGATCTAGGGTGGTAAAATCAACTCCAAAGGAAATAAATGTAAATCTTACAGTTGTTCTGGTCTGCTGGGAGGGTTGCCTGTAAACGTGCCCATATTAAAGTCCACTGATCCTGCTCTGATCCCTCCTAGTGCTCTCTTAGTTGTGGCTGGCTCAGATCTCATTTTAACCTGGAGTGTTATGAACCACATCAGCATTTCTCCTACTCTCTCTACCCCCTTTAAAAATCCTGATTGTGGTCAGAATACTCTTCATTCATTGAGGGATAGGGAAATTCCCCCCAACTCCCAGGGCCCCTTCCCCTGCATGCAATTTAACCCTCACCTGCACAATGGCAAGGACGTCTGCTCCAGGCCACCATCCCTCCACCACACCCACACTAATGACCTGGAATTCATTAAACTGTGCAAAATTTACATTCCCCTTGCACGACTTGCCTTTAGTGAAGCTATGTTGGTTGTCACCAATCACCTCCTTACTTTCCACGTGCCTCAGCAGAGATTCCAGGAGGATCTGCTCCATGATTTTGTTGATGTCTCACCTGTGCAGAGGTGAGACTGACCAGCCTGTAGTTCCCAGGTCGTTCTTTTTTCCCCTTTTTTTGCCTGACTTCTTCTTTTTTAGGGTGCATCACTCCCAAGCTTGGAGGAGGTGATCCTTGAATATTAACCAGCTTTCTTGGGCCCCTTCTCGCTCCAGTGTTTTATCCGACAGTACTCTACCAAGCAGATATCTGAAGAGGCCAAAATCTGCTCATGCAGTCTAGGAGTACTCGAGGATAGTAGTCCATACCTCTCCTGTAGTATCTTTGCCTTTCCGTGAATAACTCAAAATATGCAGGGAAGCTGTCAAATGTTGCATATGGTTGCTGCTTCCAGAGGTTTTGACTTTCTGGAAAACAGCCAGTGCTTTTGATCAAGCATCTAAAAATTGCATTTGGTCAGAGCAGCAGCACTTCTATAGCTTTGCAGCTCTCAGAAGCAAACAGCCTGTACCAGAGTGGTGCCCCAGAGGGATTGCCATCATCATTGTCCATCTGGCATTTTTAGATGACAGACATTGAAAGGAAGGGATATGCAATTAAAAAAAACCCACCTCTTTCTGGCAGTGGGAGCAGGTCCTGCCATGCCATGGCCCAGCGGGATGCTATACTGATGGTACTGCAGGAGGGCAATGCAGACTCATCACCATGGTCATTAGCCTGCTCTGGAAGGAGAGCTGGCCAGGTAAAGTAATCCCAGGAGGTGTTTTTCATTTTGAACCTGCAGGGCAGCAAGTCCCAGTACACCTATGGACTTCTGCATCCTGTGACATCAAACAGTCTGCATTATTTCATGTGCCTTTGCAAAATATGGATCCCATGGCTGCATGTAGAATACCCTGTGGGTGTACGTAGATATATAGAGTAAATGTTTCATGTTCTCATTGTGTTAGGCATATTTGAAATCATCTTTGATTCATAGATAATTCATGACCAGAAGAAAACTTATCTGATGAGTAAGGTCTGTACAACAAATTGTTGAACAGCTCTGTGTGCTCTAAATAATGCAAACATTTTTTGGTATCTCCCAGTGACTCAGTTGTCTCTAGGTCCTGGATCCCAGTTACCACCATCTAAGTGATATTGCCAATAATTTTTTTGAGGACTACACATTGATTTTTATATGAAGGTGCTATCAGTATTAGTCAGCATCTCAGCATGTGTAATACATGCTGTTTGTTTGGTTTCTTGGCTGCAATTATAGAGTGAAAAGAGGCTTGTATTGAACTGTCTGTCCTGATACAGAGGTGTCACTCAGACGTGTCGCTCTTGACCAGGCACAGGTTATTTGAGAAACCTGTCCAGCTCGGGGTTTGCTTAATTTCTTCTCTCTTCTGTGTTAGTTTGCATTTTATCAGTGCTTAATCACCTCTGCTATAGTGATGATAATTCCCTTGGCTTTTTTTATGTGTCTGTGAAGTTCCTCCTTGCTTTTGACTACCTAAATTAGTTCTGTGTCATCACTGGATTCATCTACCTCTATTTCCAAGCCAGGTATCAGCACATTAACCAGCACAACACGCCTGGGACTAAGCACTGAGCTGTGACCTTCTGCCATAATTGGCCATTTAATTCTCCTCTTTGCTTTTGACAATAGTTTCCCACTCATCCTCTGACTACTTAGCTCCCTCAGGAGAGTCTTTAGTCTGACCTTGTTATTAAAGACCTTCTGGGTATCCAAATGCACCATGTCTACCAAGTCTCCTTCATACACTGTTTTCCTGACACAGTCATTGAGTCACAATCCCGATGTGAGACCTTTCTTCTCCACAAGCTGCTGAGTCCAGGGTCTCCTGGCATGAGCTATCTCCTTGAAACTTCATTATCCTGCTTTTAAATATAAATTCAAGCTAATTTGTCCAGGACATGTGTAAGAAAGGCTGATTTATAATTCTCCCAATCTCACATTAAGGCTTTTGGAGTATATATGTAACCTTCCCTATATCCTGGCCCTTGTTTCTTTTCCTTATTAAGGTAATCAATTCCTATTCAAATTGCTTAAAAATGCTTGCCCAGACAACCCGGAGCCCAGGAAAGGCCTGGGTTTTAATGGTCTTTGGATGCGGCCCTGGATTCTTTGACTTGCATTCCACTGTAAAAAAACATTTTTTGCTTAATTTTTCTTTTCTTTTTTTTTTTTTTTTTTTTTTGAAATTATCAAAGCCTGAGTGCTTTACCCATTGTCAGCCACTTTGTGTTACATTAGAAATGCATCCCTGTAAGTGTGTCCCCAGCACAGGGACTGTTCAGTACTGGGCAGAGAACAGCCTTCAGAGGAGGGAGCTGCTGGAAACCTCTTAAAACCCATCTGCTCTCCAAATAACTTAATTTCATCAGATGTCCTTCCAGAGGTTTTCCACCTACCGCTGGCCGGTTGTCCTTACCTTTCTCTTGTCTCCTCCTGCACCCTGGTCAGAGTTTCTTCTCTCTCCAGATGGGCCAAAGCAGCCCACATCTAATCGAGGAGCAGGAGCACAGCGGTAGGTGGTATGGGGCGAAGGGAGCAGGGCCAGCAGCCTTTTCCACCCTGTTGTTGTGCACATCAGCTACCTGCTGTGCCACAAGGTCCTCATCCCAAAGGAAAAATCCCTGAATCTAGACACTTTTTCGATGTATTTAGCAACCCTCTCTTCCTTGTGACTGTCGCTCTTGTAGCTTGTTATCTTCTTGCTCAGGCAAATATTCCTATGTATCTTGAGTACAGTTAGGCTCTGTCTTAGTCACAGCCCAGGAGACAAAAGCCCACATGGGTATTCATTCACAGTGACTCCATGTTGTCCCCTGCTCCTAGGAGCTCTGCCTGACCCTCAGGTCAGCTCTGCTCTCAGGACCCTGTTAGAAAGGGGACATGGAACTGAAGGCCATGAAGGCATCCCGTCTGCACAGCCCTGCCCACAGTGTGCAACCCTCTACAGCATTTGCAGGAAGGGCCTGATCCAGCTCCCCATCAGATGACTGGGGGCTGTGTACCTGGCAAGGTTAGTTGGGATGCAGCAGGACGAAGATGGACAAGCACAGATATTTTTTTTTACCACTATCACAAGGCAGTTTGGGTATTTCCCACCATCCCACTTTTCAATAAATAACTGCCTCCACAGACTGACCTTCTTAAGCTAAAGGTCTAATCTGCATCCAGCATTGGGTCAAGAACATACCACAAAAGAAAAATCTTCAGAAGACATGGCAGGTCAAGACATTCAGGTCAAAGGAAGATGTTGCAACTTTCTCGCTGAAATGCAGTACAGAAAACATCTGCCCTTATATCAAACACTTTCAGGGTGACGAAAAATGGCATTTATTCCTGGTGTTATTTACATCCAGCAACTAACATGCTTGGGACTGTGTTCAGAGCACCTGTCTGTTGGAGATCTCTTTTCCAAAATCACATCCTTTCCCCTTTCTAGATTTTCTTGTTATTTGCTCTTTCCTTCTCCTTACCCACCGGTAGGAAGGAATGGTCCGTGGATTGGCTGCATCCATCCTCACCCAAATCCTCCAGCAAAAGGCAACCTGCCCCAAACCAGGATCAATTGCTGTGGGTCGCTTTAGGTCAAGAAGAATGTGCCTCATCTGTCCTCAGGGGAGGGATAAGCAGCAATGAGCCTCGTTTGGCTCAGCCAAGCTCCTACTCTCCCACTCTTGCCTTTCCCAGTGGAAGTATTTGTCTGGGACAACAGGCGTGGCCGCAGTGACGCTACCGCATAGCAAGGACATGACACTGTGCACAGGCTGAAGGGAATAGGAAGGAGGGTGGAGAGTGCAGGGCTAGAGCAAGCTTTGGAAAATGCTAGAGCAATGCTGGACAATGAGTTCAGGGCTCCTCTGATGAGGTCAAGGTCACGCAACCACTTTTCAAAGTCCGCTACGTGGGCAGCCTCTGCTTAGGAGAGCTCTGGCAATTAGGGTCATTGCAATTTTATATCTCTAAAAATATACATTAAAAATTATATATTAATATATATTTTAAAATATATATTTATAAATATGTTTACGAAGAATTTTTTTAGTTCAAGCAAGTAAAACTGTGACTCAGCTGCAGTGACAACTGCATAAAGGTCCAGACGATTTAAGGGGCATTTTATCCCAACCTACCCTTTCCACCCACCTCTGACCTCTCGTTATCTTTTCCATCTCTCTCCCTACCCGCCTGCTTCTCATTTGTGTGCAGATTATCTGAAAGTGGGGATACCTTAGCACTGCTTTTCATGACGTGGGGCTTTGTGCAGTACTTCACATACAGCTTTTCCATCTGAAAATGTGGTCCTGTGAGACGCAGGACAGAAGTGGGCTTTGCTAAAGGAGCTGTCCCTTGCTAAGAGGCCACACACAATACACCAAGTACCTCGTCTCCAGATGTGATTCAGGCAGCAGAGACGGTCGGCCTAAAATTAATCCTTGACTGAAAAGGTATTACAGGAAAAAGCTGTCGTTCCTGCATCCTGATTGTGCTGAAAGCCTGGCCCATTTAGAGTCGATTGTGTCAGCAGGCAGCTTGATATTCCTATTCTTTGGGGATGGCAAAGTTTTTTTGCTATTTAAAAGTCATAGCAGAAAGCTTTCCTTGGGCTCATCATCATGAAATGGCCGTGGAAAATCACCTAGCCCTTCCCAGCAGTCTCATAAGAAGGCTGTCACATGGGAATTAAGTGGGTATTTTAATTGAATTGAAACAGAAATTAGAGGATCAAACTTTAGTTTATTTGTTGGGGGGTGTGATTTTTAAGATCCGAAAGGGATGCTCTGCTTGGGCAGTGGGCAGACAGTGCACCAAATGCTCCCGTTTGCGTACAGATGAGTGCCAGAGCACTCCTGTAATGAAGGTGATGGACAAACACACCCTCAGCAGAGGAACTGTTGAGCTTTTCAGATGAAATGAGACAAAGGGGATTCAGTGGTAGGTTTCTTTTCAAAACCAAACAGAGCTGAACCTTCCCAGTAGGTCGTCCCTAAACCTGGGCAAAGAAGGAAGGTATCAGGGTCCAACAAAGACCTGATGTGTGATGGAAGAACAGCATGAGGTTCAACCAGCCCCATGCATAGGGGCCAACAAGCACCAGCATGTGCCCAGCACATGGCAATGGCAGCACATGTCACATACAGACAAGCGATGGGACGTTTCTGAAAGACAGGACCTGAGGACAACTCATGTAGGCTACAACCCCTTCCCTCTCTATGTTAGAGAGACATCAGGAGGGATAGTGCCAGGGAATGAGGCGTGCACTAGGTAATTGCTCTGACAGGGATAAAATCAGCCTCTGAGGTGGCCATCCCAAAATAGACATCCTCAAAACAGAGGTCTGGGTCTACCCTTATGTCAACAAGTCCGGTTCAGCCTCTGGCTTTACTTGCAGAGCAGTCTAAGGGTTCCTGAACTCTCTCAGGAACACATCAACAGAAATCCACTGCCAAGCTAAGGACCACCCTCCCGGACCATGGTCCCTCAGCAGATACTTCACTGAGAGCAGAGATTGGTCCAGTGACAGAGATCCCAGGACTAGATGGATTCTCCTGATAAGCTGTGAGTGGTGGCACGCAACCACCACTGAATGCGAACCAGTGATAAAGAAGAAGGATAGACCAAAACAAGGTCCTTGCTCATGGTCCTTTTCATGACTGCAAGCTGAACCAAAACCCAGTGCAGCCATGTCTCTTCCCTGAGGCCAAAATACCTCTTGTACGTTTCTACATGACAGCTGTGAGGGTCAACTGCTGATTCCCCCTTGAGCACTGTAGTGTCCAGAAACATGAGCAAGGTAGCAGAGGGTCACTGACTCAGCTAGCAGACGTCACTCCATGACTGCTGGACATTCATATGCACTCAGATTAGCAAGGAGCAGGCAGGTATGGTGCAGATAAGAGAGGGGAGAAGTGTGGGACTGAACAGGAGCACATCTGGTTTGTTTAAGTCTCTTACCACGCAGGAGCACAATACTTGTTATCACAAAAGAGGGTAAAAATTCAACCCTTTCATCTGGGAAAAAGCAGCATGACAGCTAATAAGCAATGATTTCTGGGCATATTTATAAGCACAATCAAGTCCGGGTATTATCAGGATGTTCTGAACATCCCCAGGTATGGAGAAAGCACCAAGGCAGGGAAGGAGAGGTTTTGTACTGATGTCCCTGTACTGAAGTTTTCTGGAGATTTAAGGCCCTCAGCTGGTGAGTTTCAGCACAGCACTACTGCAGACATTGGAACACCCACCTTCCCATCCACAGGATGGTTGCATGCCCTCTCTTGCTCTGCTGTCATCCCCTGCACCCAACCATGCCAGCCACAAATCCTCCCTGAGCCTCTGCCAAATCCTCCTACGTTCCTGGCATCCCACCAGCTCAGCCCTTGCCCGCTGCCCAGCCGAACATGACATATTTAGCTCTGGTAATTTTATTTTCTTTTTAATCTCTCCCTTTATAAATCAACCTCTCCAGCCCCTGAATCACTGCCTGTGCTATTGCCTTTCCATTAGGCAATGCTCCTTTGCCAAATGCTTTGTAAATTGCCCGCTGGCAGCCACCCTGGCCGGGACCACACTGCCCGTGAGAAAACCAACGCTGTTGCTTCTCTTATGAACATAATTGCTTGTTCTATCACTGCTTTCACACTCACATCACTTATCTTACAGATACCCAAAGCAAAACACCCTGCTGTGAAGCCTCCAGGCTAACTGGGGTTAGGAAATTTCTCCCAGTGCTTCTTAGAATGGAATCATAGAATGGTTTAGTTTGGAATCCTTCACAAAGGATATTTTTGCATTGGACAAAGTTGGCATTGCTGGGATCCAAGTCCTTCACTTGGGCCAGTTTCATGCCAGCCGCATATTCCCTGTAGCCTGTCCCTCTAATGAGATGCCACCAGTACCTGCCCGTGAGAAGGGAGGCCAGTCCACATGGTCAAAAGCCCATGACCTTGTGTGACCAACTTGCCTTGTAGTCTAACAGGTGATGAGGGTGGGAGGAGGGCCAGAGATCTAGAAGGAGCTGAGCTGTTAGTTTTCCCTGCAACTTGTGGAAATCCTCAATATTCATGACACCCCTGTTGGACCCTTATGCAGGACCTGATTATTCACTGTTATTTCTACAAGGGGGCACCTGAAGACCCTGGGGAAGGTGGAGGCTCACATGCCAGCTGCTAGAGTCATGCAATGATACTGACCTTGAAGCTCCTGTGGGCCAAGCAGACAGGGGGCAGGTGGACTGCCACTGCCTGAGACACCAAGTAATTGGCAGTAGGGCTCCCATGGAGCCGGCAGCACAGCCAATATCTCACATACGTATGCACACACAGAGGCTCTGAGAGATGTGAGGTCACCCAGCTTCCTCCGTCTTTCTAATGTTGTAGTCACAATTTCTAATGAGATGCAATTTAAAGAGTTTAAACTCTCAGAATCACAGAATCTTCTAGATTGGAAGGGACCTCAGGTGATTGAACTTCATAAGTTTTCAAAAACAATTCCAGGCAAATAGAAAAACATATGTTTTGTAGTAGCTCTCTTCACTCAAAATGTGATAGATTTTAAGCTATTCCAACACTCTTCATGCCCCTTTTACATCAGAAAATTCACACTCACAGGATACCAGGGGATGAAGAAGAGCTTAGCACCTCCCTGTTCACTTCCTCTCCTCAGGAAGCTGTAAAGAGCCATGAGGTCGCCCCTCTGCCTCCTTTTCTCCAAACTACACAAGCTCACAGCCTACCTCCCACAGCTCCTGCCAGCCCCCTGGCCATGTCTCAGACACCCCAGGGCATCTCAAGTTATCGAGCTCTTCAGCCCCATTGACTGGAAACAACTCACTGATAAACGACCTGCTCCCTGGACCATGTCTGTGCTCACCCTTTGGGCTCCCACCTCTTTTACTTCACTCACATATAAGTATGTAAGTGTGCATGTATTTCTTACGGCATATACTTTTTAATAGTTCCAGGCAAGATTTTAACGCCACAAGATGGCAGCATAAAATCACCTTTTCCCGGCTTTCACTCAATTTGCAGAAGGTCCCCAGGACTCCCTGCCTCTGGTCTCACCCCAGGGATGGCAACAGGAGGAGGAAATATCCAACCCCACCAAGTGCAGAGCCAGGACCCACTTTTTTCATCACTTAACCATCTGCAATTTCAGCATCCACTCATTGCAAGCACCTTTGGTTTGCTGAGTTTGTCCATCTTTCAGTCACTCACCTTAAGACTCTGAGGTGACTCTAAGCCTGGTTTGGACACCCAGAGCCTCTTTGCTTCATCCCACAGCACCAAGGTGCTGGAGAAGCTGGTTTGATGTGCTCAGGGGGGTTAGTCACTGCAGATGAGGCAAACACAGCCCACGGGAATTAATGCACAGGCACTAATGAACTTTGGGCAGATCAGTCCTGAGGGCACCAGGCAGAAAGCTGGGATATTTTTTTTTTCCTATGTTATTCCAGCTTTGCATCTCCACACAGGCAAAAGCCTCTGTAAGAGGGGCTGTTTGGGCTGAGAAAAAGGAGAGGAAGGGTGCAGTGAGCTCTGGGAAGCAGCAAAATCAGAGGAATAGGGACAAGACAAGGCAGGGACGTGGTATGGTCAGACACAGAGGAACATCCCACCTGCTGCCACTCCTTCCTGTCCTGTCTCCTAATTCCTGCTACGTGCCCTGGGTATCTCCCAGGGGGACACAGACTTTTTGTGCTTTGGGTCTGTGTTTGCTACCACAAATAAATCAGCACCAGGGAAATTGCCAGGGCACTAAACTCTGTTCTTTGCACTACTGTATAATTAGCCTGGTACAGCCTGGCTTGTGCCCACCAGTGCAGTTCAGAGACAGCCTGGGTCCTGGACCATTCCCACAGGGCGAGGGGGAAAGGGCTAAACACTGCAAACAGTCACTGTGCCAAAACGTCATGCTGGTGACATCGAAAGTGCTGGTACAGTCCGACAGTCCCCTCTCTGCATGGCAGCATGGACAGCTGCAGGTCGCTTAGTGCCACCAACTCAGGCTGAACCACATGGTGACAATAAAGGGGTTCTCTGCTCACCAAGGGTCGGTAGCGATTTGTGCAAGGAGGGATGTTAACCCAAAAGCCAGGACCTGGCCTATAATACCACCCCCCTCCTGGTGCACAAGAAGCTTTGAGCACTCACTTCAACTTTTCAAGCCAACCCCTTTTAAAAGCATTTCTTTCTACCAAGCTCAAGGATGAGCCAGGGAACAGGCAGCCCGGGACAGATGTGCGGCCACCCATGGGCCTTCAGAGACTCACCCTGCCTTCCCCACCCTCTGTTTTCCCAACCCAGCTGGCCAGGAGGAGCTCTCTAACTAATTCTGGGTAATTTGGTGTCTCTTACTGTCACAGCACCCATGTCTGCTTTCTACCAACCTTCGTCATACCGATGAGCATGTGGTGGATGCAATGGGAGAGAGGACGCTGCAGGTTTCGGAGAAGGGAGGTCAGGGTGAGGGGGGGTCATGGAGCCCCGTGGTGATGCCACCTCTCCTTGTCTCATGCTTAAGGTGTCAATTTTAAGTGCCCCTTAGTAAACAATTGCTAAATGTAGTGTCTCTGAGAGGAAACATAAGCTTTGTTTTAAAGGCTGGTGACAAAAGCAGAGGAATGGAGAGGTGAAGGGATTGCCCCGCAAGATTGTTCTGGTGGGGAAGGGAGACATTAATTTGAAGCCCCCATAAGAAGGGAGCATGAAAACCACCACCAGGTGAGGAGACATGACGTTTCAGCCCAGCCTTCAGTGCTGTCCCTCACCTCTCCTGCCTCACTGACCTGCCCACACACAGGTTTCCAGTTCTCACGCAGAGGAGAATCGTGCCACAACTTGCAGCAGGACCAGCCTTCCTCATTGCCTTGAGGGCTCCCAAACCGCTGCCTGCACACTCCTCTTCGTCAGGAGCTGCCTGTTTGCATGTCCAGATGCTTGTGTCCAGCAGCTGCTGGTGCTGGGTTGCAAAAGGGATGACAACACCACAGCATGTTGTGCTGGCAGGAAGAACACTTCGGGTTTCACTGAGAAATGCTCAACCTCTCCAGGCAAAGGCAGGTCCATGGAACTGGGTGATAAAAGCAGGACAACACCCCTTGCTCGTGGGGATGTTCCCCAGGTTCCAAGGCTAAATGGCACACAGAGAAAAAAAGCCACAGAGATAAGACCCTTTATTAAAGGCCAGGGTCCTGGGACGTTCAATTCTGAATGTGTCTTGAGACATATAGATTGAGTGCTGACATAGATCCATATTTAGCAAAACCAGACACCACCATCATATTGCCTGCACAAAGCAGAAGAAGGATCTTTGAAGCCCTGATTACCAGCACAGCAGCTTTTCTTGGATACCCATGATAAGTAAGTCATAGGAGAAAGCAACCCTTTGGCTTTTCCTGCGTCATGGCCTCATATGCCCCAAAAATTTGGTTTTCTCCCCTGCTTCTGCTTTGCAATAGATCCAGCAGCTGGGAAATCAACTCTGGCTCCTTGAGTTTAAGCTCTGGCAAAAGGCAAATGACTGAAGCTGGACAGATCTTTTCTCTCTCGTTCTCTTTAGCTCAAGCACACTGCTCTCTCTTCCCGCAGCACAACTCTCTCTCCACTCAGAAATACCATGCAAAGGGGGATGCTTCCCGAGATAAAATGGGAGGAAAACAACATAAAGTCACCGTACTGCAGTTCTTTCCAGCAGCCAGGAAGGCCTCCCACCTCCACACAACAGCAGGGAATCAGCACAACTTAGCTGAGGTTGGAGAGGGTCAGTCGGAGGTGGTGCCTCCTCTCCAGATATCTATCTTGGGGTGCACTGACTCACTCTCTGGAGAGGGTTTTTTTTCCCCTCTCTCTGCCCCTTTCCCTCTTTTTTTTTTTGTCTCTAGGATCCTCTGTAACTAATTTATCAACTGGACATCCCACTTCTAGATAGCTGCAGTTAAGCAATGTGACTCCCACCCCAGATGCTTCATAGAAAAGCACAAAGAGAGTGCACACACTTCGCGTGGGGCAGCAGATGCCAAAACAGACACATTCTTGACTCCTTGCATGAACCCTTGGCCAGCAGCCAGCCAGATGGGTTAACGAAACACAGAGAGATAAGGCAACAGCTAAACACACGCCACCTTCCTCCTGAAAACTTCTTTTATTTTTGGAAAAACCCTGTTTAGACATTTTAAAACTATGATGATGTCTACGTTTTGTTCTCTTGACTTTAAAAAAGAACAGGAATTATATATCTAATAAATTTTTTTTTAAAAAAGTCTTTTCTAATTCCAGAAGGCACCTTTCCCAAGGTCAAGACAAAACCTTGCTAGTTACTAACATCTGTGCCTACTGCCACACATCTGCACAGTCCAGGGGCTTAAACTGGGGGAGAGAGCTCCTGTTAAGCTAGAGGACATGCAATTAACGCATAAGTCAACAAATGGACCAATTAACAAGAGCACACACTGTATACAAGTCCTCATGGAAGCTGTTAACCCAGGGGAAGAGCAGAGCCAAACATTACTCGGGTTGAACACCTACCCCTACAGTGAGGACAGCCATTTGCCTGAAGGTAGGCTCCAAAAGCAAAAGGCTGAGCTTCAAACCCTCATGCCACAAAGCCTCCCAGCAAGAAAGTGTCCTCTGAGGACTCAAGTGCCAGCCCTGGTGACACCAAAGCATGAAGTGCCAGTCCCATAAGCAAGCTGTTGGCCTCGATGCACCACAGCTCGTAACATCCCTGCCCAACGGTGCAGAAGACACAGGTACTCACCCTGCATTTGCTGTAGCGGCACCGAGCGCTGCTGGATGAGGTACAGCCTCAAAGCCAGAGGTATCCAAAGCCTTCTCTCCACGCCCACACAGTTCAGGGGATCCCAAACACTGATGATCTGTGAAGTGAGCGCATTTCCTGACCCTGCTCCCAACCCCTCTTCAGGAGACACTGGAAGTTGGGGTGGCTGCCACTGGGCTTATAGTTTATCAAGAAACATATGTCCCAGCTAATACTTGCCCACACAATCAGAGAACTCTTTGGGGGAAACAAACCATGCACACAAACACACACACATATGCTTCAGTGACTAAAACTAGAACCCATTTAAAATAAAAACAAGTTTCTTTTCAGGAAGCCTATTCGGATCAACGGAGAATTCTCTCACTAAACTGAGGGGCAGCTTGAATACAGCACAGATGGTTTCCCACTCACCACAGCCCTGTTTGCCTTGCACTGACCGGGCTCTTTGGTCCAGATCACATCACGGGAGTAGGAAAACCCCAGTTCTGAGAGATTCTTCCATAAAAACGCCATTTATGTGACGTATTTCTAACACGGTGTAATCAGATTTATTTCCATACAGACCGCTATCGATGGTTACCTTAAGGCTCCACTGAGAACCAGTTTGTGTCTCCAGCCAGAAGGAAAGTTTTATCCTGGATACCTTCCTAAAGGTTTAAATGATGCACATTAGGACAGGCTTGTTGCATTACCTTTATTCATTCATCCCAAGTTAAATTTGAAAGATTTTGCTTGTTAACTTCCCCTTCAATTTCATTTGTAGCCATTTTTTCAAGCACATTTGAATGAATTTTCAAGCAGCTCTACTCGGTCATTGCAGGAGGTGTCAGTGCCAGAGGTGCTCTTCAGATGAAGTTGTGCTCTCCAGATCACACAAGTAGGAGCTGGCAGGCTCACAAACAAACTCTGCCAGGCATTCCCTATGCTTGGCACTGGTGCTTAGTCTCATAATTCAGCAGCATTGGCCTCTCTGCCCAAAACATGGAGGAGAAACTGCTTCCACGCAAGCAAAGGAAGAAAAGACATCTATATTCAATCAGCCTTCAATCCCTGGCTGGTCTGGAAGTCCCCTAAAACAGTGTCTCCCAGACTTTTGCCTTATAGCAGAAATAGTTTAACATAAGAATGAATCTCGTTGATAAACCAAGCACACTTATACACAACTGGGCCCAACCTGAACATAAAGAGAGGGACACGGGGACACTAACTATATATCAGAGGCTCTCGGGTGCCACCTCCTTGATGAAGTGTGAGACGCAGCATCCCACAGGGAAAATTAAGCTTTCAAAGCTGTATCCTGAAGTCTCAGCTCTTCAGAGATAAGCCAGGGCTGCCCAGCTTGTATTTGGACTAAGCATAAAGCTGGGATAATTGCATTTAAGAAGTTTTAACTGAAGCCCGTGTCAGGTACTACGTGTAGTCTCCATGAAAAATGTGGTTTTAATCCAGACGTAGTATGACTGAGCAAAGCTTTTACATTCCTTCGAAAATCTTTAATAGTGGGAATGGCCTTGACCTCCCTAAGACAACTCTTCAACATCAGTGTTGTCATTCAGACTTTTAGACCATCTTTTCTGGGGATGGGGGGTGAAAACCTCACCTGGTTTGGGTACTGCAGAGTTTTGTCATAGTAGTAGTTCAAGAACGCTGCTTCTCATCATTCTCCTTCAGCCCACACTTCCACAAACGTTTGCATGGCGTTTACCACTTGGATTAGTTGCCCCAATTACAGCCGTAGACTACACTCCAGCTGTATCTGCATTACCAAGGTAGTTTGGGGATTTTACTTTGCCCTTCTGACAGTATGAACACTCCTTCCACAACGTGGTTCAAGAATTTTTTAATGACAAGCAATGGTTTAGACTTTGATGTTCTCTTTACAGGCTGCACCATGCCTGGGGAGGTCTTGGAGAAATGCTTCTGGTTTAGTTTCCTTAGAGAGAAACCTAACTCGTACACCTCCAAACCATTTTGTGAACCAAACTAATTTTTAAAAAGTGTGAATGACTGGGGCACTCTCTGAAAAACCAAGAGACTATTCCAGACCAAATGTGGATACGATCTCCAAAGCTGCAGCGCTGCAAATCCTTTAATAACCTCCCACAGACTCATTGAGTGAACCCAGAGGGAAGACAAATTCCTCCACAAAATTATTGGCAGGTTTTCTGAAGCACAAAGACCAGCAGAAGCTGATAGACAGGTGACACACAGAGTTAAATACACAGTGACACGAGGTGATTTCTGTGCTAATCTGCACAAGACAACAATTGTGTCTCTAAGTTATAATTCTTTGAATAAACAGTTAAGATCAACCAGTACCTTGAGTATCCAGATCTATCTCAAGATCTTCTTACTCCAAATTTTGTAGGAGAGAGAAAAACTCTATTTTTATAATATTGAATAAAAGATTTGCAAGTTACTGAGTGAAGTATCCAGGAAATACAAAAGCACCCAGTCTTTTTATTACAACATTTATTTTAGTATTGAAGGCACTTACAATACAGAAAGAAAAAAAAATATGATAGGCACCAAAAGTGAAGTTAGAATTAAAATGACAAAGAAACAGTTTACCAGACAAAAGGAGCACCCTTCCCTGTTAACAATACAGCACACAGAAATGAAGCTATTGGTGACTAACTTTTTAAACAGTTAGGGCTTATTTTTTAATAGAAAAGATAAAGGCTGTTCTACTGTGAACTGAAATTAAAAAAGAACCCCTCCACACACCTGTACAAGGATGTGGGAATTGGTGGCATTCACAGCCATGGGGCCTTTCAGCTCCGGCACTGCAGGAGGTCCTGGTACATCTCGATGAGGTGAGCGGCCTCTCTCTGCCCAGAAAGCACAGCACCGTGGGTAGTGGAATAATACTTCCTGTGAGTGGCCTCCCCTGAAAACATCACCTGCATCGGCTGCAGAGGATAAGAAAAGCAGAAAAGCTCAGCAGTGCATACTGGAAAGCAGACATGAGGCTAAAAGCAGACAAAACTTCTGTGCCCTCACACGTCCCCATGAGCTGACACCAGTGTTTTTAGAGCGTTGGTTCCCAAAATCCCAGTGTGATGCCCCACTGGGACAGGGCACAGCACACATCTGCCAACATCAAGATTGTTCTCGATGCCATATGCCTGGCAGATACTGGCTCCAATAACCTCAAAGAAATCTGCACGAGTCACAGAGCACCTCACGTCTCTACCAACTCCTCCCTTTGCTCCCCTGAATTATACTTTAGCCTTTTAGGCATTAAGGATTTTTTTTTTCTGGACAGCAATTTCAGAAGGAAAAATAGTCATGTCTCAAAACCCACAGGGTGAGACACAGTCTCTTATCCCTTGCATCAATAGTTAGGTGCTTGCTAAAATTGCTGCCAACTCAGTTCTGAGGCAGGAATTTCAGGTGCCTCTCTTCCCTGGGAGCTACAGAGAAAGATTCCTAAAGCTCCTGCTATCTTTTTTAGTAGGTTTCTGTGCTGAACAAAATTACATGGTGGAGTGAGGCTCTGCGTGGAGGAAATGGACTGGGCAGCTGCTTGGAGGCTGCATATTCATCACCCATTGTCTTTGGATTTGGACACATAACCCTGAATGATGGGGTGAGTTTGGTTTAATCTGTTACTGCTCATCAGCTGAGCTGTGGTAACTACCTCCATCTGTGCTCTTGCTCTCCTTGCTATATTCAGAAAGCAAAGGAAGCATCTGAGGAGCAAATTCATTGTCCCCTGCCAATGCGTGAGTCCCCCAGCCAAGGACTGGGCCTCACTCATACTTATACTGCCAACACAGAAAGGTTTGCCAGTGTGCACCTCTGACACATTCAGACCTAGACATTAGCAGCGTCCCATATTTAATGCTGCATATTCAGGCTATGCTTTAAAACAGAATACCACGTGCTTTCCTAAGACATTTGGAACAGGCCAATAAGGCTAATGGTCAGAGAACACAATTCCAAAAAAGGCACATCCATGAGCAGCCCTTGATAATTTCAGAGAGAGATGTGGTATCCCTAAGATGTTGGTATTCCGAAGATTAGAGAGGTGAAATCCTACATACATCATTTGTCCAGAGAAAACTACTGGAGGCCCAACCAACGATTGTCTCATTCAACCTCCCTCCCAGAAAACCCACTACCCAGTATCATGTTAGTTTTATTGCCAGAGAACTGATTTGGGCCATACTTACAGTAGTTTTGGAGCTTTCAGCATAAGGCAGTGGTTTAGCGAGTTTCTCTACATCAGCCCCACTAGACCCAACTTGGGTGTAAGAGTAGGACCCACGGAAGTTGGGATTGCTGCCCCAGGAGGACCGCAGGATCCGGCGAGGTTTCGGAATGTTTGGATTCCCTGGGTGGAAAGCAGAAGACAAAAAGTAAGACCGTGCTCAAGAAAAAACATGGCAATGCCTGTGAAAGGTGTGGGGTGGCATGTGTTCAGTCTGATTTACTGAAAATACTTCCTGCAGGCTACAGGGAAGAGGCCCTAAGACAAACCTCTTTTCTATTACTGAGTTCTAAGTATCTATTTAACAGAAATAGCATCCCTTTTAATCTTAGCTGCAGTCTTCCATTTTGGAAAAGCATTAAAATATTTAAGTTCCTAAAAGACTGGGGAGCTTCAGTGAACCCTGGACACGGTCTAGTTGAAAATACAGAACCTCTTCCGGTCTCATTTGCCATGGGGAACCTGGTGGTGATCAAGCATATGTTTGATCCCACCTAATTTTAGGTATTTAATTGGATGACCAGCCTAAATTGGATTTTTAGCTAGTCTTGGGAGAGAGGTGTGCCTCTGAAGAGGAATGGAAAGAAGGCAAATCCTTATTATGTGAGGGCAGAGGAAAACCTGTCAGAAAGTTCTCAAAACCTGTATTGCTCACTTGAGCTGCTAACCAGCTGCCCCCAAAATGAACTTAAAATTCAGCAGGCCCATTTTGTGGGCTGCACATGGCGTAGAAAGAAGGCTTTTGAGGCTGGAAGTAGAATTTCTAGATGGAAGTAGGATTTCTAGATGGAAGCAGGATTTCCACTAAGAGGATGTAGGACCTAGAAGTGAGGGGCACTTGAGTGCACCAATGATAAGGCCATCATCAGCCACTGTCCGCATCCCAAACATGGGATCCAAGACTGTAGCCAAGGAAACCCACCCGCTGCTGGCACAAGAACCTCATGTAGAAGTGAAACAGGAAGGGTCATAGTTTGACGAGTGTCTTACTAGGCTGGTTTGTGAGCATTTCAGTGTCATTGACTGAGATTTTGTCAGGGTCCTGTGATCACATCTGGCTTAGCAGGAGAGGAATGAAGAGATGGGACATGGAGAACTGCAAGGAAGAGAAAATCGTTCTGCAGGAGAGTCAAGACCCACCCTTGAGGCACCCTCCAGACAAGGTTCAGCTACTTGGGTTGAGTCTGTCTTCTTTATTGAAAGGCTTACCAAGCACTGGAAGAGGCTGCCCAGGGAAGTGGTTGAATCTCCATCCCTGGAGGTATTTAAAAGATGTGCAGGTGTGGCACTTTGGGACATGGTTTAGTGGTGAACTTGGCAGTGTTATGCTTATGGTTAGACTCAATCTTACAGGTCTTTTTCAACCTAAATGATTCTATGGTTCTGTAATCCTAAAACACTATCAGCACAAGAAGTATAGAGACATTGCACGGTTCCTGTGCCTGCTTCAGACCCTGACTCTCTAACATTTCAGCATGCTTAGCCTGCTATGAAGATGATCCAAATTCCCCCACTTTCTTCATCACAGCTTAGAGAGGAAGACATCCAACTTTAAAGACTACTTAGGCGTTACATTATTGAGTTCTACTAAACAATTATTTAGTCATGCCTTCAATTCCTTAAAATCAGGAGGAGGTTACTTCCCTGGTTCAGCTACCACTTTTAGGAGTATTGTGTGTCAACCAGAGCTATGAAATACAAGGCTGAAACAGAGCAAAGGCAGATTAATGGCTTGCCAGAGTACACTGTGAACACTTTCTAACCACCAATCCCCACATCAAAATATGGCACCGACTAGCAAATAAATATACCCTACAAACAAAATACATCCTACAACTGAATGTTGTTTCAGGAGTAACAACTTAGGATAACAAAGCCTCTAAAATACTCTCCTCCAAGAATCTTCAAAGCAGGAATGCCTGGGATGGAAGTGAAAAGCCCAAGGGAGTCTGAGAACAGGGAGCGCTGAGATGCGTCAAGGAAATAAGTTATCACGTTTTATTTTTAAAGGCTGTGGGAAAGCCCAGAACACACCATGAAAGCTGTTAGACAACACAACACCAAACAGGGCCAAAAGAGTCATCCATCACATTGCAGTACACAAAACCAGTCACACAATGTATTTTCAAATAAAGGGAGTCTCTGCAGTGAGCTGGTGGTGCCTCTTCTGTAGCTGGTGCATGTTCTCTTGCTCCACTGTCAAAGTATGCAGAAGATTTTCAATACAGGAGTCAACAAGATGCTGATAAAAAGATGATTAACATTAGGAACATAGAGTGTGACAAGCAATGAGATGAGGGCTTGTCAGCCTGCAGATAAGCTCACAGATCTGCTAAAAGAGTGAAATTTGTTCTTGAAAGGGTTTGTGGAGTTATCAGCTCAATCAAGAATGATATAAATCCAGCAATATTTAATAGGGCAATTGTTCAGACCGGTAAAAGCAACAGCTTTGTTCCTCTCTAGTGTTTCCCATGGATGACTTTGCACTGTGTATACAAGCAGGTAAACAGCAGCCTTCCCACCAGGGAACTATTCTTCACATAGCAACTCCACCGCACGGGAAACGCGATGCAGCACAGCAACATGAAGCACGTGGCACCAGGCAGATGGCAGAGTTTCACACAGAGCTCCCTGAGCCAGCTGCCAGCGTGGAGCAGGGCTACGGAGCCTGGGTACATTAAAACACAGCTGTGCAGCTCCCAGAACCAAAGCCAAACTCCTTCCCTAGCACCATGCTGCGTGGTGCAGATGTACCAACTCTCATGAGCTCCTTTAAGGTTCTCCAGCACATCAGACCATGTGAGCGTGATCTAAGTGTCCACTGTGCAACTACTGCACCCCTGCACTTCTGCATTTATGTACCTTTTAATGTGAGGAGCTGTTTCTAAGAGAAAAATCAGGAGACCTTCATTTCTGCTGCACACAGAGAGGAGGAGCTTGGTTGAAGGTCAGACAGTAACACATAACACAAGCTCTGATCCTGAACTGTTGTTTGCAAGACAGAAACTACAAAGACTGGAAGGGCCACACTCATTCAAGGAACATATTTAATTGTACTTTCTCAATCTGCTTTTAAATAGATGGGCAAACATGTGCCTTTGCCTACAGATAAAAGTAACAATTAACACAGATATGGAAACTTTTAAGTTTCCATTGTCCAAAGAGAGATAAAATGGCTAAAAAAGGACCTTAGCCTTCACTAAAATAGGAGGGAACATATCTTTATGCTACAGATTTCCATTAGTGAAGCTATGGAAGATAACTCCATGTGCCTCAAACAATCCTGTCTTTATTCAGGTACTGGCAGGAAAGGCTACACAGATTTATGGGGTATGGAGCTGATTATGAGACACAGGATTCTCATAAAATCAACTCACAGATCTAAATTAAGACACAAATTTAGTTGCCTACCTGAGAGCAGAATATCTAAGATCCCGTCAAAGCCAACAGAGATTTATGGTAGTACCCACACATTTTTTTTGTACAGACACCAGAGGGACCTTAGGGTATCCCAGGCACCACCTGGGGCTAGTAGATATGTCACAGAACCTAAAAGAGATCTGTTCTCCTTTAGAGAAATAGCTGGAGGACAGGGAGGACAACTCAGGGCATCTCCAGCCACAGCCTGACAAATCAGTGAGTCCTTCAGAAGGGAACAGGCCTGCAATTACTGCCTTCTGGCTCTGAACACTCGGAGCTCAGCCAACAAAGAAAGCAGAGCAAGACTTCCAATTGTTCAAAGGCATCTCACTTAATCACATTTAGAGGACACTGCTTTTCAGCCATCCAGTTGTGAAAAGCAGTAATTGTCAAGGCTTCTTAGGTTAGAACAATCCTCAGAGCTTTTCTCAGCAAAGCCAGATAAGCCACAACACTAACCTGCATGTGAAATTTACGGTCACCTCTCAGAGAGAAATTCTCAGCATGAGTCTAAAAGAATGGATTTAAGATGGGACCGGTCCAACACCTTCTGAAGCCAAAGCAGAGGCCTCCATGAGCAACAGACCGGGAAAACACAGCTAAAGATGGTAACCCATCTGGCAATGCATTAATTCTTTAATAGAAGAATAGGAAATAAGAACATGGGGGATTTCATACCCATAACATGAATCCATAACCCAGGATTAGCTACAAAAGGCAAAGTGAACATTAAAAGGCTCATACTACCTACTTTCATTACTGAATATAAGGCTTTCTCTACAATCATTAGAGAAAAACTTCTTCAGAAGATGTTGCAGAGCACCAAGTGAAGTGTGAAAGATCTGAACTGTCTTATCAAAGAGGCTGTCTTTCCAGTGAGCTTAGGATCCTAGGAGGACTACTTTCCCAACTCAGTTAGCTGACTTACATGAAGCTGGGTGGTGGGAAACACTTTAAAAGCTGGGTTAGGAGGTGCTAATTGGACCAGAGGAGTCCAGTCGTTTTCAGAAATGACTATAGTTAGATCACAGACACAAGACTGCTTTGTCCCTCCACAAGCCCCCTCTAGCTGGTCTAACCCACCCCCACACTCCCAGTGAAACAGATTAGTGGAGAAGACGGTAGGTGCAGGGAGAGCTGAGCACACTTCTGTTATTTCAGCCTGCCTGGAACCTGGCCCAGATTAGCCTTGATGTATTGCTGCCTCTGTGAACCTGCTAGAGAAAACAGGAGCAAGGGTAACAGGACAAACCCAGCTACCTTAGCGAGGGCACCCTGGAAGATCCGTGAAAAGGTTTTCTAAAAACTAATAAGCTTTTTAGGGCAGAAAGTGAAACAGGTCATGTTGTGTACTGGGTGCTCCAGAAAAAGATTTTCTTCTCGCAGTTTCAAGCGGCTGAGAGGCCACCTCCCAGCTCACGCATAAAACGTTCATTGCAGGGGAAGGGCCACAGTAAATTCTGTCTGAAATTCTCCAGGGTAAGATAACCCAGGATTAGCATAAGGCTGAGCTAGAGATCACACTGCTGAAGAGTCTGATGGACAGTGACCAGGTGCAGTATCAGCTGGAAGAGCAACTGCAGCACATACCCATCACCCAGTGCCAACATATTTCCATCCTGGGAGGAAGAGAGGAACATCCAACACACGCAAATAATAACAACAGTGAAGGAGCACAAGAAGGAGCACCTGCCAAACTAAGAAAGACCCAAAGAGCAAAACTCCTACTGATTAATTGAGATGGAGTTTTTTGTTTGGTTGGTTGTGTTTTTTTTTTAAAAAAAGAGGTCTTAAGCAAGGAGAGCTGCAAAAAACAAGGTTGTTTGTATGCTCTGGGCAACGTCAGCACTGGAACAACTTGGCCTTAAGAGAAGAGCATCCTGCTCTGCCTGCGTAAAGCAGCAGTTGGCCTGCTGAGGTCAGGAGGAAAGAAGGCGTGAGGTTAGGAGGAAAGAAGGCGTGTGTGTACTGACCCTGCAACATAACGCAGGGATACCCAACACCACCGAAAACAAACAGCTCAGGAGGCAGAAGCTGCCCAGAGTTGAGCGTTCATTGATTTATCCCACCTCTCTGCAGGCTGCAGGGGAGCCACAGGTCCATCAACCAATATAATTGCAATGCTGAACAACCTGAAACAAGGATTCAGTTTTGGTCTCTGCATTAGGGTTTCTAAATCCACTGTCTACCCTACGATTTCTGAAGAGAGGAGTAGAACCTCTTTCAGCAGTAGCCACTGACACAGGTAGTCCTCAGCTTGCAGGACTCTTTCTCTAGATCTCAATGCTGTTGTTAGCAACTGGTCTGCAAGCACAGGGCAAATTATTTCTTCAGTTAATTGGAGGTCCATGGCCAAGCAGTAAGGCTGGAATCCCACTGGGTGTTGAGATTTGGCTAACCCAAGCTAGCAGGCAGATATAAATAGATTAATCACAGGACCTATCTCTGGAATAGCATAAAATACACCTAATCTTGGAAGATGCTGCTCATAATTATGTATGAGTTCAAAATCCTTATTTCAAGACTGCCAATGAAATCAACCTGCATTTCTTTCAGTGCTTCTACCTTACACTTGTGCATGTACAGTGTCTTCCACCAGAAGATCTCAAAGACCTGCAGACATAAAAAGCTCTTTTCTTGGGAAGGTGTGCAACCTCTAGAGAAGTGACTGCAGACAAACTAAGGCCCAGCATGTTTAGGTACTACCACTTCTAGTGATTTCAGCTTGGATTTTTTCAATATAATACACTAAGATCTGTCTTGCTCCAACTGCTGCCTTTAACATGACATGTGCTCATTAAACATGAAAACTGTGACGTCCAGGAAGGTTTAAATGAAGTACCCAGAAAATGGGAACTCTCAAGACCAAATTATTCTTTGAAATTTTGGCCAATGAGATTTCCATATAGCCTCATGTTGAATGGAAGTCAGGGATGCGATTCAATCACCACATCTCAGCTGATCTAAACAGGTCCAACTCCAAAAGCTCTAAAAGAGCTTTGCTGCTTTTCACAGCTGAGATCAGTCCTCAGGAGTGCTGAGTCCAACAGCTCCAGCTGCTAAAGAGTTACTTGTAATTAAATAAAGCAGAGGATGTAGCATCCTCAATCTGCCCACCACTTCCTGAGCTGGTTATTAGCCTCTGTGCATAAATAGCTTTCAGGCACACCCAAGCAGGAGGTATGCTGGAAGTACATACACAGCCCATTCAAAGGGACATGAAATGCCAAAGAACTAAAAATTACTTTAGTGCATTTCCTTCCTAGAGTTATTCAACACCTCAGACCCACTTCTCCCTCTCTTCTCTACTCACCAAAGGAGTCAAAACAGGACTGACCTGTAAATTTACGTAGCATTTCAGTGCAGGTTTCTGCCACAGTTTCATCATCGCACTTCTCCATAATCAAAGCCTCTTCTCCACAGATCCAGCCACTCAGGACATGGCCGTACCTCTCTGGTGGGTAGAGTACGTCAAAGCTGCAGATCTTCTTGTACCACAGCTCCTCGGGATAAGTCAAGCTCTCGCTCTCCGCCTCATCTTCCCAGACAAACTGGATGCTGTTGCATTCAGAGCTCCAGAAAGGCTCTTCGAACTCCAGGAAAATCTTGTCAGTCGTATTAATTCCTAGTTTCTCAATGGCCATCACCTTCTCCTCAGGTAAGCGGGGATGAAACAGGCTCTCGTGGCGTTTCTTCAAGACTCCCAGGGACACAGTCACGATGACATGGTCAGCTGGAATGAACTCACAGTCCTCACACTCTACGAAGACATTGGAGCCCTTGTCCTCCTCAGGGAGGTCACTGTTGTGGTCAGCCACCCTCTCAATCTCCTTGCTGACCGACTGGTTCCAGTGGATGCACTTGACTGGCTTGCGGAGCTGAATGACAGACTCGGGAATGGAGCGAGCCAAAATCTCCACAATTTTAATGAAACCACAAGGAATGATGTGATGAGCCCCAGGGATTTCGGTCCACTCCCCAAATTCACTGAGTGAGACTTCATCCATGCTGTGGGAGCTGCTCTCACAACTCTCTACCTAAGAAACAGCAACACAAAAGCAACGTTGCTGCAGACCAATTTATTTTGCCACAACACAACATCGCAAGGGCACAGGGAGCTGCACAAGGTGGGAATCCCACTCTTAAACCACACTATTTTTGCTAGTAAAGAAATGTTTGGCCATAGGATCTGACAAAAAATAAATCAGTCCTTAGGCTTCCTTTCAACCAGAGAAACCATTTTGTCATGGTAACAAGCTGTAACAGCTTTGGTTGCATCAGCCACAGTTGCATCATCCAGAGTTCAGAGAGGATGTCTTTGCCTCTGCATGACTCTGGGTTACAGTTCTGACTGCTTTCTATAATTTAAAAACCACTTCACTGGCCAGGGACTAGCTGCTTGGTGTTCCTACAACAGAAGCTGGAGCTATGTAAATCAGATGCTCTTTCCAATGTTAATAAATGATCCTACGAGGAGCCATGAAAAACTTTTGGCAGCTATTTCTGCTGCCTGCAGCTTTCAATGTGCTGTCAAACAGTCAGCAATCACCAAGCTAACAATCTGCAAGAGATGAGAGGACCCAACACAGAAGGGGTCCTGAAGGGGACAGAAAAGGGAAATGCCAAGATGTGAGACACTTGCATTTGATTCACTTGATGTGATTATTAAAGCTTGAGATTTGGGACCTGTTGGTTAATGTTTGCAGAGCCATAGCTTCCAACAATCCGTGGAACAAAGGCAGGATGTTCGTCCTGCCTTGTGATAAGTTTCTAATGATAATACCAAGGCATGGGACACAGGGATCTTAATATCTTCAAATAACTGGGGTCACAAGGATTCACACACTGTAATTCTTTAAGCATTTTAGGTAAAGGGAACATTACAATTCCTTGCCTCACCCTTTGGCCAGTTTTCCAGGCCTTTACACATTTTAATGGAAACCTAGCAAGCCTAGACCCTCCCCCTGTGGACCATCCTGGTGCAGGGCAGGAATCTCTGTGATGTGCTAAGATGTCAAGCAAACAAGTTGAAGTAGTACTAAGTAGTTCACAGGCTGCTCCTGTGACTGTACTGACAAACAGGTAGTTGCCCCTTCCTGGTCACTGCCCAATGAAGACAGAGCAGGCACCACTGCTGGGCCAGGTCACCAGCAGCTGGGTCTTGAGGAAGACCTATCGTCTGAGACTGCTATGATTCCACTCCATCTGATGGCTGAGCGAGTGGACTCTTCATGACTCACCCAGGGTCAGTTCTGGATGGCCCACAACACAAATCCTGCACCTTGGGTCATACAACAGGTCACTCATCCTGCCTGGATGCTCCAACAGGACACTCTACATTATGAAGATGACAAAAAGTGATGGCTATTTTATTCTTTCAGCCATGAAGGAAAAATGCCAGGGAGAAAAACAGGCAACAACCAAGACTATACTCTGCCAGAGACACCAGTTAATCCCCTTTCTCTCAGCAACTGCTCTGATGTGATAGTCTTAAGTATCAGAAGCTTTGTTGTTGTCAGGTAATTACACACGAGAAGGGATTCGCAAGACATGCAGAAAAGTCTCTGGCAACCTGTAGCAACCACAGAAGTAACCACCAGGAAAGTACAGAGCTATATCAAATGACTAACATTGTCTGCACGGGTGATGTTACATGGATAACATAATAAATAACTAGTCTGTATGTGGCAGGTGGAGACACCCTGTGATACAAGCTCTTGGGTTAGGACACTGAGATATCAAAACAGCGCTCAGGACAGCTGGGTTCAAAGCTCAGCTTTATCCCAGATCTCCTGTGAGACTCTTTAAGTCTTTATTTCTCTTTGTTTCAGCTTTCCCACCTGTGAAAAATGAATACCATACACTTACCCATGCCACAGAGTGCTGCTTGCCTCTCCTGCCTCATTTCATAAGCCTTTAAGTCATTATAATTGAAATAGGAATGACTGTTACACTTTACTTATGGAGTGCTTGATGCAGCATTAAGTCCTCATCCCACAGAGATCTCATTTAGGCCAAGGCATCAAGGAGATAAAAAGAACTAGGGAAGCCGTGAGGAAAGAGGATTAGGGCATGGGTTTCTACAACCTACCTTTGATTTTACTGCTTTACCTTCAAAATGCTTTCTAGGGATTTCTTCAGCAAATTACTAGTATCAAAGTTATCTTTCTTCTGGTCTCTGAGATACGGACAGGGGCAGAAGGGGGCAAAAGACACTCAGGCAGGCTCATGTGGTCCCAGGTGTTAGGCACAAGACCAGATTTTACTAAAAGAACCTGACAATAGAGCAGCTTCAGATGGTAAGAAAACATTAAATCACAGCAGAAAATTTAACAGGGCCTAGGAAAGCCCCTTCAAATTAGAAAGCTGGAAGTATAAGCTAAGAAGAAAACAGAAAAAACCAGTAAAGGCATTATGTCTTGCAGCCCACTGTCTTCAGATATGGCTCACGAGGACAAGTTGTCAATATGAACACAAACTTCCCCAGCTGCAAGGGACCACAGAAAGCAACTCCCCAGTGATAGGCAAGGTTTAGCCAGGTGTTTGAGGTTCAAGATTTGTCTGCTTTTAGCTAAAACAAAATAACAACAATGTGTGCACACACCTTAAGGTACTGCTGGATCATGGCTAGTTTCAGCCTCTTGACGGCCTCTGTGTCATCCGGATCGGCCTTGACACGTTTGCGCACTACGTCCCGTGTAAAGACGCCCACACTATTCTGGCTCTCAGCGTTGACTGGTTTACCTCGTTGGAAGAACTCCTGAGTCAGGTTATAGACCTGCCAGAGACACGACAGAAGGATGGACAATGTGATTCACAGCAGAATCCATGCTTTTTACTCCATCCAGGTCCAGCACGTTCAGATCACCTTCTCGTGCCAACTTTAGAGATCAACTTTGGCAGTTTATTGTGCACTCAAGTTCCAAGCCCTGTCAAACTGCACCCACAGCTATGCTGGTTAGAAGGCAGGAAGCAACAAAGGAATTTTGTATGCACACACATTTTACTTGTTGAGCAGGAGACAGGTACAGACCCATGGAAAAACAAGACATCATCAGTAGCTTTCCAACAGGAGCCAGCCTGAGTAGGAGCCACAAGAAAAAAGCCCTTCTAAGAAATCATTCTTCTTTGAAGGAGATCTTCCTAACATTTTTTTTAACCCCAGTTTTCTACCATACAAGATTCTTAAAAAAAGAAAACAACCATCCACTTTGGCCATCTGATTGTGGCTATCTGGAGTAATCAGCTCTGTCTGGGAGCTCAAAGAGCCTGCTGTTGAATCATGGCCCTTCATTTCCATGCAAAAACTCAGGAATCTTTTAACAGAAAATCTTTAACAGGAAAGCTTTTAAAAAAGACACCTCCTAGATGTGCAACTCATCTCATTAGTGACTTGCTTGTCCAGAATGAGTCACCTTCTCATTTATATCACACCACAGGGGTGCCCAGGACTCTTACAAATAGAGAGGCAAGATCCCTGCTTGGTCAGTTTTTCCTGTCAAAGATGGTTTGATGACAACTTATGATCCTTCTTTGGAGACAGATTATTTGGACATGCTGAGGAGTTCAACTCCAATGCCTGGTAGGAAGCTGGCAGAACTGTAACAGCCACTCCTTCAAAGGCTCCTACAGCTTCTCATTCACTGCTGATACAGTTAATTCATCATGTTTTAGTTTCTTCCCATCACAATGATCCCTAGGAGCTTAGTCTTCTCCTGGGGTTTAGAAGTAAAGTGAATTTAAGAAGGCAAAATTGAGGGATGATGAGGAAGGGAAGGCAGTGATGGAATATGCATGGTAGGCATAGGAGCAAGAGAAAGCGGGTCTGTGAGTAAATGGAGGAAGGAAAGTAGATGAGGACAACTAAGGGATGAGGAGGAAGCTAAAGAAAAAAAAATAACTGAAAGAATGAAAAATGGGGAAAATAAACTACAAAAACACAGTAGTAGTCACAAGAAAAATGAATGAAACTGCTGAATGCAGAAGACAACTGTAGACACTGATTGGGACACAGCCTCTCCAAGGAAATTTCCAGAGAAGAAAGGTGGAGACCGATGACCTATATGAAACGAAAGCTCCCAGCAAACGAAAACAAATAGTGTCTTATCTGTCCCCCAACGTTAAAAGCTCTTTGGCAACATCCCACAGTTCTCAGGTCCGCTGATTTCTGAGGCCCAAACCACTTCCTGCAAGTACAAGCTGCATAGACCTTGCGTCAGCATAATGCAGCTCAGCTTTCGTAAGCCTATTCCACACCATAAGCAGATAATGCATTCACAAGACAAGTAAAGCTGTGTCAAAACCCAGCTACCATTTGGCCAAAAGGACAAGCAAACCATGGGTACATTTTTATTAACCATTATATTCTCCATTGCCTAACAGAGAAAAGAGCAGAAATGCACAGTGCTCTGTGCTGCAAACATGAAGTCCTTCCTATATATGTCACCCCATCGATCAGACAGCAGGTAAGTATAATCATCATCATCAGGATTCATTATTTTTTTTCTCAGAATCCCTGTTATTGCCTTGCTTTTGTCTTCTTGGGGGTGCTGAACTATCCGATAAAGAACAGAAGGCAAAGCTGTTGTAGGAAAGAAGCAAGAGGAGAAACAACAGCAAGTCCCCCAATTAATAGATACATTGTCTTAATAAAAGAATCAAGACATTGCTTAAAGTGTATTCTTTAATGTTCACATGCAGCAAATACATTCTGTATAAGAAACTATGGAAAAGGTTCACTAGAAGTCTTGTTTAAGGTACACTTCTAACAAAGTAGGAGCAGAATTGCAGTGGCTGGAGTTGGAGTTAATTCAGCTTTGCTTCCTTAAGTGGGAAGCTCCCCATAATAACAGAAAGCATCACCATGCCTCTGGGACCACCTCTGAAGTCACTGTGAACAGGCATTTGTGAGATTTAAAAACACTTTCGCCTTCAACCATTTCATCATGACGCGATGACAGAAGGGTTCCTGAGAGTTCATGTGGGCTTTATTTCAAAGAGCCTGGTGAAATGTAGCATCAAGAGCCGCCTGAAGGATCCTGCTGATTTTCAAATTAACCCTACAAAATATCCATGCATCCAAACTGAAAGCACTGTGCCCATCAGCAAGGAAAGCAACACCATATACAGTCCAGACTAATCTCCCTTTTCTATTACCACAGACCTGATATATCAAGTACATCAGCCCAAGCAAAAGACGCAGAACATCTCAAGTGACCCTTCTAAGCAGATTTCCATCCCTAATTCTGAGAAGTTTAGATACAATCCTGCAGGGAAATAGATCTGAAGGTCAGAAATTAAAAGAAGTTAATATAATGGCCGTAATTCTAAAAAGGCTTCACCTCATCTTACATATTGTGTCTTCTTTCTGACCAGCTTTGGGGCATCTCACAATTGGGGTGTCCGCAGGGAACGTGGTTTCCATCAGAGATGTGCTCTGTTACCTACAGGCTTCCACCTACACGTGTTTACTACATACGTGCTCCTCCACCACAGGAAGAGGCAGTCTCTTAGGAAGAACAAATCTAAATAAAGAAGTTTCTCAGCACAGAAGGAGGTCAGGAAAGCACATCCCAATCCATGCTCCTTCCTGTCAGTGCCGGTGACAATCCGTAGCATTGTCTTTTTCTTACTTGGCTTAAAAACTGTAGTGACTTAATCCCCGGTCAGTAAAAAAACCTCGATGGAGATAGGTCCATGCTGTTACCAAGCCAGACATCTGTCAGTGCAATAGAGGGGCAGGGAGGGAACGGTGACTCTCAGTGGCCCTTTGGTCCTGCTTTCTACGATAACACGAGGCAAGGCACTGGAGCTTAATTGGGGATGGCACCAAGCCCAGCACAGGGTGGGGGTGAGAAGGGTGGAAAACTTTGTCATTCTTTGGCTGCATCCTTCCCCCAGAAGCTGTGCAGCACACAGGAGAAAGCTGACAGATAACAAGGCCATTAATTAGCTGATTGTTAAAGGGAGGGTTCCTGTGAAGCAGGTCTTTAGGGACCACATCCTTACTGAAAACCCTAAGTAAAAATAGGCATTTTTTCTAAATCAGGCTGGCTGATGGACTGTGAAATTCTTGGGCAGGCAAAACAGTGTGATTTTTCACCTGCATTTAACTTGTCAAGTTCATGTTCTCCCTCTCTCCCTTCACAAATACCTGGGAGCTGGCTTTAAAACCTTTTTGTAGAGGGAAATGAGGATTTAGCAGGGATGGAAGAGCAACTCTGAGATGGGTTGTCCTTATTCACATTTTCCCAGCAGTTACACACACACAGAGACACTGAAGCTGCAGACTTTACCCTTGAAGGTCACACTCCTGACCCTTTTCTTAAAGGGTCATGAAGATTACCCCCAGCCCTAATTCCCTCAATTATCCTAGCAGGAGTGACGAGGAAGGCAGGAAGATGATGAATACGTGGCACAGACATCACATCCTGGGGAACCTTCTAGTGCTGGTGCCCCTTTCCTTTGAGGGACTGATCAAATGGACTGATGATGACCCTGAGGAGAAGGACAGTCTTAAAACCAGCAGTGGCTGGAGGGCTGTCCTGCCAATAGCAGGGTCAATGCCCCTTTCTCACAGTGCATCACTTGGCAATGCGTGGTTGGAAATCCAGGTAGTGGCTCTGCAGGACTGGAGACCTTCATCACAAGCATTGCTCAGTTTTCTAGTGCTCTCAGAGAGGATGACTCGGGTCACCTCGGTCACAAACTCACGATCAGTCTTGACTGACTTCAGTGCAGTGAAACAGCCTCTCAGTTAGGATAGTCTCTCATACGTAACTTTCTGCTACAGAAACAAAGAGCTGAGCAATCTTACTGCTTGGCTTCCTTGTAACCAAATAAAGGCTTCTGTGAGGCATCCCTACAGCTATTAAAAATTCAGGCTACTGCAAACAAAAAGAAGCAAAACTTGTATTGAAGTAGAAGAAGCCAGCCAAAAAAGATTGGATAAATGCCTGGAAAAAGCGTAAAGACTTTCCAAATGAACTAGTGAGGCGAAGCTCTGGAGGTACTGGGGTGCCTTGCCTTTCCCACCAGGAAAATTCAGCACACAGAGGAGAAAGCTAGGCTCTAGCTTCAATGACTCCATGTACCCAAGTGAAATAGCCCCCCAACACTTTGCATTCACTAGAATTTGGTGTCCAGATGACAAGGTAACTGGGACTGGGGAGATGCAGATGGAGAAGCAGAGCTGAAGGCGTATGCTGGAGCCCAAGCACATGGCAGCAGCTGCAAGCAGAGAAGGGCAGTGTGTGAGCCCACAGGAAGCCTGCCAGCTGGGCAGGGGAGGGCAGGCAGTTGACACTGTGACAAACTTAGCCCTGTTCATTCAGGACTACATTTTCCACTGTTAATGCCAGTGCTCCGACCTGATTAAGCTTTGCATCCATTATGTGGTTGCTGGTTGTTTTGGGGGTTTTTTCCTTTTCAAGTCAGGACAGCATGTGTCACAGCCTTTGCTACCTCAGCCTCTTCTAAAGGGGGAGATACGGCCTGAGAGATGAGAGAACATGATGGTGGGATTGCTAACAGCAGGCTGCCCCAAGACTCTGAGAAGGGTCTGGGACCTTCTACAAGGCAAGGGAAGAGCCTGATCTCAGGATCTGGTGATCTGTAAGATGGCTTTTTAATCTGGACAACTTCAAAAGGTTTTAACAAAACCTCTCAAAAAAACTGCCTCCTCAAAAAAAAAAAAACACAAAAAAACAGAGATGCAGAACTGAAGATCAAATTCCTACTGTTCCTCCCCAGCGCCCATTTCATCACCAGTTAAAGCAAGAGAGAATTGGCAAGCCAGGAGGAAAAAAAATTATGGTAAGGGAGGAAAGAAAAATAAAACATAATAGTAAAAAAAACCCCAAAGAACCAGAAATGCAGCAGGCTGACTCAGCATGTGTGAACAGAAACATTCTTTGCACCTTATGCCAGAGGAAAAGATCCCCAGCTCCACATGCCACATACTCCTGAATGCAAGTGCACCGGGGCACTTACACTTCATACACTCTTTAACTGGAGATTTTCAGGAGACTGTGGAGCTCACCTTAATTCCCACCTTTTCTCAGCAGCGCAGGGAAGAAGAGTCAGCTGTCTTAAATCACTAAAGAGTATCCAATCTGACACCCCAAAGAAGCTGGAACAAAAGCTCAGCAAAACCATGAGCTGCCCCCCCAAAAATTCCAGCACACTTTGAAGGAAGACAGAGAAAGCACCTCCCCAGCAACAGCAATTAAGATGTTGGCTGATGTCCTCTTCTTGGCTTAAGCTGTCTCTTACATATTTTTTTATTGCAAAGAGTAGCTGTAGACATTTTTACAATCCATAAATGTGAAAGCCTTTTCTGTCTCCTAGCGATAAAGATATCCTGTGGCAACGATAAGCTAATTATGTGTTGCGTAAAGAAGATTAACTTTTAATGTGTTGTTCTCTCATGTCACTGTCTGCCCCCTCTCTCTTGCTTTAAAAGGAAGGGTAGATTTACCAAATTAATAATTTCTAAAACACTGGCACCTTGTTATACCCTTTATCTTATCGGCTGTATCTCAGAGCTAAGCAGCTCTCATCTTTGCATACTCTTCTCATTTCAGAGTCTGCCGGCTCCTGACACTCTCCCTTTGCTGGAGATTTTCCTATCATCTTTGAGACAGGATGATTGCTGAGCACTGCATGCAGTTTGGCAGTGTTCCATTTACATAAATAATGCTGCTCACTGCAGTATTTTCACTTACTCCCTCTCTCTTTTCTAGTTTTAGTTGCTGTTAATTTGCTCCACACGGATCTCACCTTTCTTTTTTCCTGGCTGGCTCTGGTTCCATTTTCAATCAAGCAATATGAAAAAGCTGTTCAGATGAATTATCTCCACCTGCATTTGTGCAAGAATTCCCTCCCTTCCACGGGTTGCTAAATTCCTTCCCTAATGAAGTTTCTTTGGAATTTCTACTACTCCTCTCTAAAACTGAAATGATTTTATGCCATCTCACCACAGATTCCAGTTCAGAACCCCAGGATGGTGTCAAAAGTCTTTTAAATAAAAAAAAAAATTAAAAAAATCCCCATTTCCGCTCCCCATTCAATTCTTGATAATTCTTTACAGGGTACAGTAACTTTTCTCTTGGTGGCTTTCTTAATGCTCATGAACATAAAGTATGCAAGAGTAACCTGAATCTACTGTGTGTTTAGCCAAGCGTGAAATACTGGTGAAGCTCACTGTCAGACGAAAATATGAAGTTTTTACATGGCTACAGCCTGGTAAAAATTATAAATTTTTGCTCCACTTTATATAACCCACTAAGAGATCACATTACCTGGAGGACCTGACCCCCAAAAATGCACTTCATAAGTGACATTAAAAATAATGTGGGAAATAATTCTAATTAGCTTTGACAATCCTACCTCTTTCCCTTCACTCTACCTAAGGCCAAGTCTTCCCACTGGAAGCAAATAGAACTAATACCAATCTTTCATATATGTTCAACACACAAATTAATACAAAACAACATTTTCCCTCTGAAAGACACTAGGATAGCAGCAGCAGTGCCAAGCTACATGAAAGTAAATTTGGCCCTCTTTGTATAACAATGGCTTATTGCTTTTTAGCAGACATTAATCTTTCCACTAAACATGCGTTTTCATTTCCATCTTGCAGGCTTCTATTTAGTATTTTTAGGTTCTGCTTCTGTAGTTGTTTCGGTTTTTTTTTTTCTTTTTGGCTCTTCTGTCTCATACTGAAGCCCTCACCTACACTGAGCTGAGGAGGATGTCACTGAACATTGATAAAAAGAAATTAAAATAACCTTAAACTGAAGTTTACACTGGTCTGAATTTACCAGAAAAGATGTTCCTTTCCTTCTGATACAAGAAAACTGCCAATTCCTACGATACTGCGCTGACTTTGGCATACTACACAGCACACTATGGTATTTATAACATCAATAAAAAGTCACAGGGCTACAATATTTAGCTGGTTGTTGCTAAGGTTTTGCATTGTACTTTGTTTAGTAATTTGATCCCTCCTCTACTCTTTTAATTAAGTAACAACTTTCTCCAGCAAATGGCTAGATCTCCCCAGCAATAGCTGCTGGAAGTGATTAAATTGATGACAAATGTGGAAAGATTGTTCTTACTAATAACAGTGAGTTAATCCCACATCAGGGACAAATGGGGTACAGTTAAGCAGATGACAGCAAACCATGTGTTGACTTTTTGCAAAGAAATTATTGGTTTTCTACCTTTGTCCAGTACCCGGAACATTGTAACTGTTAAGGGGATCTCACCGTTTCAGGCAAATATACAACCTGTCAAAGGAGCTGAATACCAACCTCGTTGTATAAATCACTGAATTCTTCAACCACATCTTTCGGAATCCTTTGCCCATTGTTGGTAAGATGATAAGCCACCCCATTCTTGGAGTAAAGACTGATCCGTCCAACACTTCTCTCACCATCAGTAGTCTCTTCAAGTAAACCATTGTCTTCTGCTAGATGATAGACTGGGTTTCCATGTGAACCATGAATCCACGTAGCTCCCAGTTCAAAGGTGGCGTGCCCTGCAGGAGAGTAAACCAAGCAAACTAGTTATTGAAGCCCATTCTCCTGAAAGCTTGTCCTACTCAACCCGAAATAAAATTCACATGTGCAAAAGCAGAACAATTGCCCAAGGACAACACATGTTTGAATGTCACTTAAGAAGCTTTCTCTGTTAGACAAGGGCAATGCCAGGTGTTCTTCAAACCTGTCCTTCAGGATACAAGCTTTAAATAGTGCTAGAAGGATGGGATGTTTCCGTAAAAGATACATCACAGTGACACACCTCTGATACTTGAGGCAAATTTCAGAATCTTCCACGTTTCCAGTTCTTAACACAGTTGTTGCTAGTTACTCTGTCCTTGCTACTTGGCCTTTCTAAATCATCTTCTCTAAACCTGCACTTCAGAACATGACCAGAAAGCAGAGTACGTACTGCTCATGCTGCAGCAGAAGCCGTGCACTAGTGAAGGGGGTGTGGAAAAGAGCGTAAGAAGCTACTATTGCAAAATGGACATATAAGGATACTTACATAAATATTATAGTTGTAGGGAAAGAATAGAGTACCTAAAGACTTCAAATATCCATTGCAGTCAAGAAGAGGGGGTGGATACCCAGACACAGGAAAAAAAGCATCTACAGCAGGGAGATGCAGGAAAATTTGGATTGCTCTGGGATGGCAACATTGGCCTGCACACCTTATCTTGTCCCGTGATTAAAAATGCATGTTATTTACAAACGTACCTCAGATTAACTGCAATACAAAAATGCATTTCCACTCCCTAAATGAGTAAATGGGTTATATTTTACTATTTAGGCCTTTGAAAATTTAAATCAGTTTTTTTAAAAAAGTTGCACTGTCAGATTAAACACAAAGAGTTTGGTCAGCCCCACTCTCTCCCTTCCTTACAGCTAACAGGGTGTGCACCAGGGCTGTGACCTTCTCCTATGCCAGCGCTGCCACAACTGGGCCGATACCACAGGGAGATGTTCAGCAGCTGAAAGGAGGTGCTAAAAATAAGCTTGGGTCACGTCCTCCACCCACATTTTTACAGATTCTCAGAAGTCCAAACCTAACCATTTTAAAGCCTGACAAAGCTGTGCTCTCCCAGCGCCCCAGCCAACACCACACTGTGCAGCTCGCTCTGCAGAGGTGTGTGAATGCCTGATTAAGTGGGATGTTTAATAGGATCCTGCTTGATGAAGACAGGATTGTGCAGTTACCAGTCATCATATACTGTTTAACATGTAAATATATGCTCAGACAGAAAGACACTGCAGCACTATGCTATAATGCAGTCAAGCTTAACAGGTGAAAGCTCCAGGAAACGCTGCTCTCTGGCTGAGACTTTGCCTCCAAGGCAAGCTCCACATATCTTGTTTTTCAAGCAGACAACCACCTCACCGCTAAGGAGCATGTTGATTGCCCTTCAAAATACGCATTACAGGACTTGAGAGCACAAGATTTCTACGTGTACCTAAAACAAAGCATGTGCTACAGAGTGTGCTGCATCAAGTCACTAACGTGTGAATATTTAAGGTGCCACAAACTGCAACACGCTCCCAGAGCACCCAGCCTAGCGGAAATGACTGCTCTACATTGGCAGCCAAAGGTACAAAGCTCATAAATATTACATGTGGCAGTCACCTTGTTAATGCAATCCTCCTGCGAGTCATCACATGCCAGATCAGCAGCAGGAATATTCCCTGCTGCTTTATGTCAGGAGCTTGCTCTCTGCTGCACTAACAATCCTCCTGTATATAGCTCTTATTTATAGGGCACCTCATCTTTGAAATAAAAAAAAAATATGCCAGTAGATCCCACTGTATTGGTGCTCAGTAACAATTAGGATGTGTTCTGAACTCTCCTGTTTTCAGTAGCTGCGTGGAATATAACCAAATGCCAACAATAAAAAAATATAGTAATTCTTGCCTATAATACTTAAACTCACTGTCATCACTCCCAAGCATATAAGCCAGTTGTTACCTAGTGTTAAGTTATATAGAATCATACATTATTTAAAGTGTAAAATTAAATAACATCTTTTTTTAAACAGAGATAGCTAATTTACTTTCAGGACCTTAAAAGATTTTAGTTTCAGTAGTATTCTACTTTGAACGAATCGTCCAATACATGAAAAATAGAATAAAATCTGCTTCCTATTCTGTGAATATAATTATTGAGACACAAGCAGCAGTCCAAACATACCATACCAGCAATTTTCCAAAGAAATGCACAGATTGTGTATCAAGCCTTCTGAATACACACGGGAACTGTCACATTTCCCTTTGCAGCCCTGACTATTTCTTGGGCATCCTGTTGTGTTGTATCTGCAGTTGGAGATGATGTACAATGAAACACACTTATGATCCACAAACACACAAACTCTCTGCCTCATCTGTGCTAGGGATGATGAATCAAACCTCCAAAAATCCAAGTTATTCCCTTGCACTGAGTAGCAACACACTCAATGCAGCTGAAGGAAAATACATAGCAGGATCTTTAGTCAAAGATTCCCTGCAGACAGGGAAACAGCCAGAGAAGTTTAACATTTAACAAGCAGATTTAACATTTAGAGAAGCAGATCAAAGTGGTCATATGTTACAGACCCAGAAGAAGCACTTCTGCAATTTTGTTTTTGTAAGCTTTAGCCAGTTCTGAGCAATGAGCTGGTCTTGAATGCCCCAGGTGCATTTTTGCTGCTTCAGGCAGTACAGCCCAGGATCATGCTACCCTTTTGCCTTTGTACCAAGAATGTGAAGATTCTGAGTATGTGCCACTTCTGAAGATTTCACCACCCAACAGAACTCCAAAATTGTTTGGAGCTAAGGGCATGTGAATCTGCAAAGCACACTAGAGACCAGAACATGGATCCACCTTGGGGAAAAAACTGGAGTCCATACCCACACAGTGTAACACTGATAGCTTGCAGAAGATAAAAGACAAAGATTGTGTAGTTTTAAGAAAAGTATTAAAAGATCAGGACTTTGGAATCCAGTTCTCTGCTCTGCAAATAACAGTTACATCTACAAACTGCAAGATCTCCACTGGACTGAAAAGCCTGCTCTTCTCTCATGTTAATTAAGAAGAATTAATGAACATGAGGTAGATTCCCAGCAAAGATATAAGTAACCAGTGAAGGTGTCCAAAGGTGACAGAATTGGTCTCAATACTAGTAAAACAAAACTATTTCCCAGGTGCGCTGACAAAATTATGTACTGCTCCCTGAAGATTTCAGGTCTTTAAGACTTCCCTCCTTTCACAGACATGATCCAGGATATTTTTAATACAGTGTATTGTGAGTAAAGGACACACTTCCCATTCTATCCTCTATGCCAAGTCTCAGCAGAACGTAAAGTGCCCTAGTCAAACCCTGGAGATTAGATTTGTCCGACTGCCTTTTCATTCATTTCCCTTCTGCAAGTTCATAGGACACTGCTGCTTATTTACTATGGCAAGTTTATCAAGCAAAATGTAGTAAGTGATGTAAGCACCTGACGAATAAGAAGAAAGGAGGGCAGCAAGTTAATTGAACTCAGGAAGGCAAGTCAGTAAAAATGAAGAGCTTTTTATCTCCTGCAGAGAGGAGACAGGCAATGCCCTTCTAGATTCCAGGGAAAGTGTTGTTGACTACTGTGCTGCAAAGGGCAACGTTTGTTCCAGTAGTTTTGTATTTAGAGATTTTACAAGCCCTTCCAGTTGACACAGGAGCTGCTTTTTTTTTCTTATTTTATTTTTATTTTTAACACCAAGAAAGGAAGCCACAGAGGTAGGAAAGCTGCAAATCAGGATGAAAGGACACATTGAAGAGGTTTTTCCAGTAGCCTGATTCACAGAGGGTAGTGCCCTACACAGTAAATTAGTTATAACGAAATGAATGGGGCTATTTGTGAAAACAGAATAGCTTGGAGCTTGCCCCTTCGCAAGTCGTGTAAGTCACTAAGAAACAGCCCTTCACTAGCCAGGAGATTTACTGACTGCTCCTAGCCTAGAGTCAAGCTTGAAAACTTTGGTGGGAACTGTCCTGACAATTATTTACCCACAGATCGCTTCTCACAGATCTGCTACAGAGTTCTCCCTGTAGAAGTGAAAACAATCACGAGGTCTTTATTTTATAGAAACGTGGTTTTGGAGCAGCTGTCCCTCAAAAGAGATGCACAAAATAGCTCAGATTCACCCACCCATCCCGAGAGGAGCCCAAGGATTTACGTTCCCTGACAAAATCACTTCAAATAACCTTTTGCATGTGCACAATAACTGAAAAAGCAGATTTACAAGGTCAAATTAACCTAATGACAGCACGAAGTCAGGCTAGCAGAATAAAGCAAGCCCAATGCATGAGTCCCAAAAATGCTGCTCTTACCGAGTTTCACACTTTGCACGCGGCCTCCGATTCGGTCAGTCGCCTCAAGGATAGTTACATCCGTGAAACCGCTTTCCAAGAGCGCTTTGGCCGCCGAGAGCCCTGCAAGCCCAGCACCAATAACTACTATTCGAGGCTGTCGCTTTCTCCGGAGGCCACTACTAAGAGGATCATCCGTGCTGTCTGCAGATATTTCACAACTTTGCATGCCGTCCAAGCTCTCTTTCTAAGGAACCTATGGAAAAAGCAAACAAGTGTGTTCAGGGAACTCGGCTCAAACTTATCCTCTGCAGTTAAAAATCCTAAGGAAATCTATTTTAAAAAAAAAAAAAAAAAAAGAGAGAAATCCAGCAGGAAAGAAAGGTAACTGGTGAACTAGACCCAGCGTTCAAAATGGGATGCATAAGAAGGACAACTGAGGTCAAATTGGGATGCAACAACTTTTTAGCCTGGAGCACCAGTACTGGAAACTCCAGAAATCTCCACCCTCTTGTACCATGTAGACTATTTCCTGAGAAGTCAAAGGATTTTCAAACTCCCGTATCTTTATATAACCTCTAAAAGTGGCAATTTTGTGGTAAAGACTTTTAAAAAAAAAAAAAAAAAAAAAAAAAAAAAAAAAAAAACCACATCCCGCGTACAATCAACATCTTTAGTGTCCTCAGATTTCACAGGAATTTTAAGAGTAATTTAAATATTCAAAAAAAAAAAAAAAAAAAAAGAAAAAAGAAGAAGAAAACCACATGCCCAGTGCCAACAAGCTCCACAACACAACGATGAAGCTTCACTTTGCTTCTGTGGCAACCACAAAGCATAAGCTTCAGATCATATAACTATGGGACTAGGTAAAAAGGATTTAGTTCAAAGCACAGAGATCAGATATCAAACCAATCAGTGCAGAACTGGTACAGACAGAAAAATGTTTCAACTGATGAAAGCCAACAAGGGCCAGTTGAGAAATTCACAGCCACATGATGCAGGCCCTGGAGCCAACACTGTCCTGCCACATGAGGATCAGCCTCAGTCTTTGATGAAAAGAGGTTCAAACCCATACCAGTCTTGACTAGCCCAATTCTACCTCCACCTCTACCCAAGGCATCCAACTGCTTCTCCAAGCAGTATCCTATTTTTCTCCTAGAAGCCATCTTTTTAAGTGCGCATACTCCTAGTTCTTGGGTCCCACCACCTTATTTAAATACACAGCCTGAGTCCATAGTTAAGGTTGAGTCCTAATCAGTGATCACCAATGTAGGATGTCTTTATAGATGAATATCAATGTCTAGTCATCTGGTTCTGGGTAGGTTTGTACCTGCCTTCATGATCATGAAGAACAGGGTACAGAGACCCATACTCCACCAGGCCCAGATGACATCAGTCCTGACTTTGGATAAACACTCAGCCCGGGATTCATCAGCTCTTGAGTCAGCTGGTGCCCAATGATCTGGACAAAGCACACACATGATTCCTAGCCCCACCATCCCAAGGCTTATTGAATGCAGCAAAATCCAAGGAACTCATATGCTGCCTCTGCCTGTTACCCAAGCTGCTGGATGCTCCTTCTGAGCTCTTCCCTAGTTTTCCCAACACTTGGCCAGTGTCAGAGACTCCTGTATATCTCTTGCACCACCAGGAGAAGAATCAAACCTTTGTGCTTAAGAAGCTGCTGGACTAATGCAGTACACAATCATGTGTACTAATGAAAGGCAAAGCAATAGCAGTTTCATTTGGACAGGTTCTTAAAGCGTTTATGTATATTAATCAAGCATCTTCTGCTCTCTGTAACAGAGGAGACACCAGACTATAGTCAGTAGTGATTTAAGCAACGGTAAAAAGAGTAGAGTGGTCCTGCTAAAGCTCTTGACAACTATTTTGAAAGTGTTTAGTTTCAACCAGAACAATTTTGGCTCAATCCACCCTACCTGGGCATACCTGCAAGAGAGATCAGCAGAGTGCCTACAACAAACTCTGCTTATGCCAATCCAGCTTGGTCCAACTGCCACTGAACAATAGAACAGGGGACATTAGCATGGTTGCAGTCAAAGCTGGCTCAAAAACTTCTACCTGCAATTACATCCATCATATCACTGTTTTCATCTCCTGACCAACAGGTCTCAGCTAGCAGCTATTTGTCATAGAGAGCCAGAGACCACTGTTGGGAGAGTTATTTCCAGGCTGAAGTCAAGCATGTCAAGCATCCAATGCTTTCTAGTCCATGGTGAAAGAGTCACGAATCATGGCCATTTGACAAGCGGAAAAGCTGTGAGCAGCCAAAACCAGGCTGTTACTTCTGTTAATAAGCTGAGTTACTTCTGAACAAGCTGGATTCAAAACCAGTATGCAACAGTTTGAAGAAGCAGAAGTGAATGATTTCTTCCCTGGTCCCACAAGAAACAGTAAAGATCTAGAGCAGGCAGGGAAGAGGAAGATGCATAGCTCCTTCCCTACACTAGCTGGTGAGGTGGGTCATTTCCAGCTGTAGACACTTTAGGACTTGTCTCTACCCAGCTTTGATGCCGATTCATTTCTCCTGTAGACTTTCCTCATCTGGGAGAGCAGTGGGTTTTCTTCTAGCTTTTTATCTTAATCCACTCTGAAAGTGGATTTTCAGAATGGTTTAAGATAAGCAGGAATATGGCACTCCAGGTATGGAGGGCCTCCCTCAGAAGTTAGTCAGGAACGGCTTCATGATATGAAGGCTAAATCCTCACCAGTCAGAAGCTGATAGGAAAGATGAGACCACTCCTCAACAGACTCACACAAACACACACCACAAACAGAGATGAGGGACAACATTCTAGTTAAAACCCAACTAAAAAAAAGGAAGCATCGCCTTTCTCTGTTTACCAGTACAGGGCAACAGGAAGGAGCTGGACTTCCTACAAAGAAATGTTTTTTCCACCATCTTCTCTTGAGGTCAAGTGAAGCCACTGCATTTCTTGGGCCCTGTCAGTCACTGGTCCTTTACCTCCCCTCCCAAGTATGCCAAGTTATTGGCTTTTAATCTGACAAGGTACGACATGAGATTTCTTTGGTTTCTTTTACGATGGGCCGTGAACAGTGGGATCTCTGTATTCAGAGCTTCAGGGTAGTCCACCACTGGGATATAAAGGGCAAAGCAGTACTGATATTAAAGGGTACATAAGAAATGCCACAGCAAGTTGTAATGAAGAGTCTGAGGTTGGTACAAAGAGGAATGACCCTCTTCTGGCAGAACCAGCTTCCAGCAGTGAGTCCAATAAGAACATTGTAAGGCAGAGCTAACGTTCACACCTCTGAGCGTAACAACAAGGGGAACTTCTCCCCATTCCATTTGCCAACTCCTTTTTGAATCCCTACACACTTGTGGCCTTCACAAAAATTTTGTGCTGAAGATCTCCACAGTCTATTAATCTTATGCAAACATTAATGTTCTTTTGGTGGTTTCAAAACCACTGCCAAATGAAAACTGAGGACATGCCCCAAAACCATGTTATAAGAAACACCAAAGTCACTCCCTGTTCATATGCACCTGGCTGCTACAGATCTTCATATATGATTCTATTCATCTCTTCATCAGGAGAAATAAATCACAATCTGGGGCTAGTCCTTCCTCATTTGTGAGCTACTATAAATCCACAGCTGAAATAACTCTTACTAGAAATGCCTTCAGGACTTATTGCAACCTGTAGGCATTCTATAACACTCTCCGCTTCCCATCCACTCTCCAGATGATACTTCAATGCATGTATCTTAATTGCTACAGTAAACATACATCTTTCCTGCCATCTACATTCCACAGAAATTGAACTGGTTTAGCTGAGTTCTTTTAGTACAGCATTCCTAATCCTGGCCTCGGCAAACTCATGTGAATTCTTCACATGAAAGCTTCAAGAAAATGTTTTCCCTTCCTGTTTCAGCATTTTAATACTGGATTAGGTGACCTGTCTAGACAGATGAGAAAATAACAGGGTATTTTGTGTGTACAGAATCCTGATTTAGAAACCAACCTTAATTAGCCAACAACCTTTACCGTACGATCCATCAGAGGAAGTCAATTAAAATTTAGCAAGAGCTTGTGCTTTCCAACCAAGATACACGCTCCACTGAAAGGTACAGACAACGTGAATATATGAATTCTTACTACACTTTATTTCAGTATCAATTATACACTCTGTCAGGCTCATAAGTAAGACAAGCACATAAAAACACAGTCTATTATGTGCAATGTTCTACCTACTTGCCAAGCCACTAGCCAAGGCTTAAGCCAGAGAATATTACTAGGTCCTGGGACACAAAGATAGTCTGGCTTTTTACTTTTTCTTCATTGCCAAAAAGGGTTGGGGTTTTTGTTGTTGTTAGGGGTGGGGTTTTTTTGTATTTTTGTGGTTTGTTTTTGTTTTTTTTAAATCGCAGGGTAAAAAGTGTTAGCTGTTCCACTGTGAATCTCTCTGAGGCTGTAATTTTACTTTGTGTTCATCTAACAGCATCGGTAGTACTAAATCATAGCTTGACTAACAGTAAAATTCCCCTTGCTTTGTCTTGCTTATAGCTTTCCCCTGAGACAGCTAACAGGCACACTCCACAATAAAATAAAGCTAAAAAAACCCCCACAAATACACATCTTCCTTCTCTTTTTAAAAATACAACTTTGATCCTCTTGCATTTTGAATGTCTCACTTATGGTATTTTAATCACTTCTTCCAGACTAGCTCCCTTTGCTCAGTCTCTATCGCTATTCTGACCTTGCCTCCCTAAGTGCCCCAACTTTCATTCATCCCTTCTCATTACTGTCCATTTTCTTCACCCAAAAGAAAAAAACAGCTTATAAAAAAAAAATCCCTAAAAACAACCCCACAAAAAAAAAATCCTGAGCTCAATTACTGTTTTCCAGCAAGCAAATCTTCACAAAAATATTTTCTCTCCGATAGGCATCATTCTACCAACCCAGAATCATGGGTTTCTATTCCTGGCATTTGTACCCTTCAATCCTATGAGCTCCCCATCCCTTCATCACTGCTGATCTTAGTTACGTACCCAGCCCACTGACTACTTCCAGGGAAATGATTCTTTTCATCTGCACAGAGGAGCCTTGTTAGCTTTCAGCAGGACTTCACACGAGAGCTACACTAGCAATAACTTAGAAATAATTCTGAACAGATTCTCGTGTTTCATCCTTTTAATAGGGATATATTCTGGACATAATCCCTTTAACACAGAGTGCCTTCTACTTACTTAAGTTACAATGATCCCACAGACAATGGCAACCTAGAAATAGCATGAACACAAATGTCACTATAGCCTTCTCTACCTTGAATCAAGCATCAATAGCATTAAAGTTCAGAGGTATGTCCACTTCATATTTTTTTTTTTTTTTCCTCATTTTGCCAGTGAAACCTTGTAGGTCACAGGGAAGAAGCCATAGAATTAAGGCAGTTCACAACCGCTCTCCTTATTACAACAATACTCTCTGATCAGGCTATTCTTCTAGGACCCTTAAGAAAAAGGTCACCAAGGCTCCAACAATTTAAAAATACAAAACCAAAATAAACAAAAACATTTCTCAAGGAAATCTGCTATTTTTAGCTTGCACAAATACGCCTGTGGCAGCACTGTCTTAGCTGTGATGACATAAAGACTTAGGCAAGGCAACGTACTGAAAACAAGGCTTGCGTGCCTAAAGGCTTGTCTGCTGGTTGGTTGGGGGTTTTTTTGCTGTGTTTGTTTTTTTCACTAGGATTGGTTAGTTTAAAAAAAAAAAGTGTCCTTCCTCTCCCTTTTTAACTTCATATCACACAGCAGGTTGTCTTGTACTCAGAAGCCACAGCTGTGAGCTCCCAGCATACCATAGACTACAATCATGGTCATCCCAGGTGGGACTCATCTCACCCCATTTCATCATCTGGGCGTCCAACTTGCATCTGCTGTCTGCAGCCTTTCAGGTGATGGAAGGGTAATCCCTCCTGCTGATCTTTGGCATACCTATCTTAGGAAGGACAGGCTGAAAGGAAGCTTACAGACCAGTGTAAAACAGTCATCCAACCTTTCTGAGCCCTCTCACATTAGCAGTTTGGCTAGGATCAGGAGTTTGCTTTGGAGTGACCTCAACACCTCCCCTTCCCATGCTTTCATTCATGCTGCGCCGTGGTATTGAAGCAGCCAAACAGCTTCACTCCTTGTGGATGAAACTAAACAAGAAGGTGCACTGCAGGACAGCCAAAATGCATCCCAACCACCAAGGGGCATTCACTGGGACAGAGCACAGCAAGTCCAACCTGAAGCCTCCAGGAACACACACTCACAGACACGGGGACGTCAGCACTAACTCTTTCACTCAACATATCACCTCGTATTACCATGGCACACTTACCGATCTAGAAATAACTTTCGAAATGTAAAATGAGGTTGAGAGGAACTCAACTGCCTCCAGAAGAGGCAGCCAGTGGTGACACTTCCACATGCTATTCTGAGACTGTACAAGGACCGATTTTCTTTCCTAACCAAACTATTCACCCGAATTTTTCAATCGTTCCATAGAGTGTTGAATTGACAGTCTTCACACTAACAACTGTAACAGCCAGTCTGGAGGTGAGAAAAGCAGTATCAACATAAACAAATCCCCTGCTGACCACACAGACCAAGCAGCTCCAGCATAATCCAACCAGAATCACTTTATTCTGTCTAGGTTTTTAACTGATGGGAATTAAGCATCATCAGAAACCTAAACAACAATATTGTGTGTGTCTGAAAGGAACTCAGACAAAAACAAAACTTTGTTTCAGTTGAAAGACTAAATGGAAACACAAGAAATAAACACACTATTTTATTATTATTTTAAGTGCAACTATTCAAGATACTATCAACACATGAAGGGGCACTACATACACATCTGTTTATAATGCAGGTCTGTCATCACAGTCTGAAAGCGTTTACAAACAGAGAATACTTGACACCAAAGGATTAATTCAATCTAAGCAGAGACAAAGCAAGATTGAGTAACCAAGCCCAGAAGCTAGAAAAAGTCAGAACAGAAACAAGATGTCTATTTTTAACAGTGACACTAATCAGCTGTTGAAATACTTTTCACTAAAGACAGAGAGTATATTGTTTGAAGCTTTTAAAACAGTATCTAATCTCTCATAGACATTTACACTCTGGTCCTACTGGAACACAGGGTTGTGGTGCTGGGAACGCTCCTGCCTATACGATGGAGATAGCCAGGACAGATGTTCAAGACAAAACTTTCTGGCCTTTGCTCCTCAGGAATCTACTGTCATGCACAACTGTATGTCTGTGACCACGTGCATCATTGCATGGTGTTGTAGAGACAGAGCAGGCATGCAGGTGGCTTCCAGCGATCCCTAAGGAATGACAATCAGTCACACAGGACACCCAGTGCAGGGTATCTCCTGCATCTCAGAAAACAATTTAAAAAAAAAAGCAACATTTTTTGATACAGAGTCTCAAAAGCCTTTTTGCAATAGATGTAATAATCTCTATTACTTGAAAGCACTATTAGCAGAGCCCATATGCAAAAGCTCCACAACAGAAACAGAATGACCACTTCTTTAGCAGATATAGAGACACTCCAGCATTTAGGCCATTAGCTCATTACGCAATCTAGCACTACTTGTACTGAGCAACTGCAATAACAAAATTTTCAATTATCATCTCTAATGCACCTTTTTTTTTTCCTAAACTGAGGGAGAAATGTTTGGAAGGATTATTCTAGTTAGAACAATTTTATCTCCTTTAACACCTTTCCAGGCTTCAAACTCAGGCTGTCCACTAAGCATAGGTCAGAATAGAGCAGATCAGCTTTGTGTCTACTCAGAAATATGAAGTGAAAAGACATCTCTGCTCTGGCCCCAGCACCGCCTGTCACCAGTGCCTCCCGTCACTGTTAGCTGTGGCTCTCCACAGTTCCTAGCACAACAAACAAGCATTTTGTAACTTCTCCCTTTTTTCCCTTTCATCAGCCTTCTCAATAGCAAACACATTAATCCTTACTGCCTGTTATTTCAAGATGCTCCTTCCAAGCTCTCCAGGCAGTAAACATGTCAAACTGGAAGATATGTCTCTTTTCTCCTTCTCCACATACCCTCCCTCCTTTTTAGTCCAGCAGGTTACACGCCAAACTTACTTACAATCCTTTTCAGAATCACCATTTACACCAGCACGGGTTAAGTACGGGCACCCTTTCAACAGAAGGCAGGAGCACTATTAATTGAACTTAAGTACTCCACGTCAGTCAGCTACGTGAGCGAAACAAGCCTGCTGTTATAACTGCCTTTGTATGGGAGTTGTGCAAACACCAACCCAGCGAGGTTGCGTCTGCAGCACAACAGGAGGTTTATTGCACACCTCGTTTACTCAGCTACCTGGAGAGCTGCAGGAGGAGAATTATGGTCCTCGGCCATCTACGTACATACCAGGGCCCTTCCCAAGCTCATAAACCTGTGTGACCAACAGCATACGCACCAGTGAGATCAAGGTTAACTTGTGTTATGCCTGCTCATGCTGGAAAGCCACATCTAGCTGGGCTGAAACCACCTGGAGAGTGGTGTTTCATCGTCATCCTCATGTTCAAAGCTTTATCCAATTTGGTATTTTAGTCTAAACAAGTGTGCTGTCCGGACGTGGGCAGCTGGAACACGTCACTCAGCCCCTGACCAGTCCTGCTGCCCTCTGCTGCAGGCAGCTGCCAGACATGGGCAGGCAGCAGGTCTTGGCAGAGGAGACACGTTCTGACAGCTCACAGAAATTGGAAGTGTTGGTCATAAGCAGCCCCTGAAAGGCCCTAGTCCAACCTCCATCTCCAAGCAGGACCATCACCATCACGGTCTGCTTGAATGCAGTGTTTTCCAGTGCTCAAAACAAGCAAGACAGATTCAAAATCCCCTGCTTTTCCCACCAGTGCAACTTCAGCCCCTTGCTCCTCATCACCACTTCACACCTGACCAGAGACAGGTGCTTTGCAGACCCTACATGGGACCACATGAACCTGAGTGAGCAATTCTTCCTTGCCCCAAGCAGGTTTTGAGTGAAGCATCTCCATCAACCCTGTGGCATCCTCTCTACTGCATCCCATACCATCAATGCCACCCATTTATCCTGTGCGCCTCACCTTTTCCCACCAGCCTTGGTCATGAAGAGATGACCATGCTCATGCCTCTCACCACAGTGATACAAGGAAGCCAGTGAGCTTTTCCAGAAAAACAAGCCAGAACTCCTACTGAAGATGAACAGCTCATGTCCTGCCTCACAACTCCACAGGCAGAAGCTGAAACAGAGCGGTTCAATTTCCAGAGAGCTGCTGGAGTTCACAGGGGTAGCTGTGAGAGACAAGCAAGTTGGAACTGAAGACAAATGCTGCCACTCACTAAAATTTCCCCATGTAAAAGCCCAAGCCATCATATGTGGCTTGAGGCACTGAAAAGGCTGCAGTCAGTAGTGTTGATCTTACATTAGCATCTACAAGCTCCATTTACAAATTACTGACCCACCCCAATGACTGACACACAGTGAATGCAGAGCTGGATCAGACATCAAGGAAGGAAACACATTAATAACACCCCACGTGTACTCTTAGACAGCAGCATGAACAAAACACTTCCCGTCTTACCCATATCCCAAACCTGTAGCCTTGCGCCCCAAACCTCCTCAGCATCAGTTTCTTTGAAGGCAGCAGAGACCTTCAGGCTGACTCTGTGCTCTTCTTCCTCTAGACGCATCCCAAAAGAGACAACTTACAGCAACAACCTTTGCCTGTCCAAACTCGGGTCTCCTCCAGCGTGAGAAGATGACCTTAGCTGGGCTGCTCAGCCTTTATTCTTGTAACAAACCACCACAAGCCTTATCTTCATTTACTCCCTTACTTCCAGAAATATCAGGTCCTTGCATCTCAGGAGACACAGAGATGGGGCCATACTAAATTGTTTCCTCTTCCCAAGCTAGGAAGAAGCCACACTTCTTCGATAAACATACAACAAAAAATGTACTCCTACTCCTAGCATGACTAGTGATGGTCTGTGGGACCTTGGACAAGCCCCTTCACCTGTGGCATATAAGGATGACCACCCAGAGCCACCTATGTAAAACTACTCCACTAGTTATGAACGAGAAGCAGCCCAAAGTTGCTAAATGTTAGACTTGAGACCATCAGACCTTATGCAGGTTACAGGCTCCAACAATGGCACCACTCTGTGGTCCTACACTGCTGGCCTAGAAAAGGAAGCAGAAATGTTTCAGTTCTTGAACAACAACAAAACACTGTTCTGAGAAACAATATTTTTCATAAGTATGATCCAAGAGAGCTGTCTCCTTTGCATCTTCCCACAGCTCCATCATCCAGGAAAAATGTGGGGGAGACAGAGAGAATAAACTGTCAAATCTGACACTTTATAATTTTCTCTGAACCAGCAAAGATGACAGAAAAGGCTCCATAAGTAGATCTCCTGCCAGCTTGAAGACCCTGGGCACCTCCTCTGCCACCTGATTTTCTAAGTAGTTTATCTGAAGCTGCGTTGCAAGAAGAGACATAACTAGCAAGTGTCCAAATCTCTAAGCGATCAGACCAACAGCCTGCGGAGAGCAGGAAACGTGGACAAACGGCACCTGTGATAATTCAGTCTTCAAGACAAGGAGGGATGGGAAGCATTGCAACAAGCCACCGGCTCCCATACCCATCAGATAGGGACTAGCCTCCCTGCTGATAGATCATTTGCAGAGCTGGCAGGGGAGCGGGCTGGGCAGACAGCTTCAGACAAGGAGCCAGCAAAGATGGAGCAGGCAGGGAGCAGAGCTCACTTTATAAACGGGTGCCACAGTTCTGATTAAAAACTAACCTGTTGAGGAGCACACACACATCACATGCGGTTTATACAGCAGTGAGGAATCCGCTGCTGCAGCCAGTGAACCCCACTGAATAATATGGACTTCAGGCAAAGAAGTGCCCAGGACGCTTTGTCTTGTTACACCCCCACCCCTGCACCCCGATGTTCAGTTTGCACTGACTGCAGCAAGTGTTCCAGTAACACACCGAGTGCCTCCCACAAACACTTGCCCCAGTAAGGCACTTCCACTCTCCAAAGTCACCAAAAACTTGCTAACTGGGAAAAATCTCTTACTTTTGAATGTTTAGAGGAGATTAAAACAAACAAACAAAAAAAACACTGCACATTTTTACCTCTGTGATCCAGCTTGTTTTAATGCCTGCAAACATCCCTCGAGTCAAATGAACTTGTTCAAAGCTGATTCACACCAAGGATATTTTTTAAATTGGGTAGTTGTTGACAAGTACAATATATTTAACAAGCCCCAAGCATCTTGGCATGCAGTATAAAGACTTCCTATTACGAGCTGGTTTTTTTAAAGCTAACATATGGGCAGAGCAGGTTGTCTGCCACAGGGCACTTCCATACAGTGCTTGGCACTAACACAACTGCAAGGATATCCAAAAAATAAACCAAAGAACATCATGCCAAGAACATAGGGGATGAATCACACCATTTAAAACTCACTAATAAAATGCATCATTATGTGTTTTTCAAACCCTTCTCATCTGAGGGAAAAGAAAAGAAAATAAATCAAAATAACTGGCTGGACTATGGCTGATTCTCAAGCATGTTCCTCTGGCTGGAGGGCACTGTGAGAATAAAGCAGGTTCAGCCAGCTCCGAGATGCTGGGAAGGGAGCAGGCTATCTTGAACTACTTTTCAAAAGCCCCCTCTGACAGTCTGCTGGAATGCACCATGGCCAGCTGGTTGGCATCTTGATTTACAGTATGGGGATAAAACTAAGAACTAGATTATTTCCTCCACCGTCAGAAGCTCCTGTGGAAGTACAAGGAGGTGGTCACCATTCCCAAGTGGTTCCCAGATAAATGGGCTGAGAATGAAGTCAAAGGCCTTTCAGGAACACGTAACAAGGGTACCCTGTGATGGTAAAATGGGTCAAGTATGGTCAGCCTGGCTGAGCTTTTGGGACAGTTTTGGAGGCATAAATCTCTTCCTTCCCCTTTTCACTGCAGCTTTTCTCAGCACACAAAGCTGGTTAGCTCGTCTGCAGCTCAGACAATGACTTCCCTGCGCCACGCGGTCTGGGCTATGGAGCTTCTCCTGCCCACGCAGCTAGTAAGATCAGAACACTCTCATGCTGTGGTTCATGTGCCAGAGGCTACAGTATTACACAGGACACAGTTAAAAAGAGTTTCACAGCAGCAACAAAAAGCACAGCTTCAGCATGTTCCTTGCACAACAGAGAAGCAAATCCAGTAAATCCTCTGCTCAACAAACCCCCTAAAGACAGAACAAATATATGCTGCAGTTGGCATATCAGCTTTATTTTGAGAGGTCGCAGAGATAGGTACCAGGGCCTACCTACTTAGAAGACACCTAACAACATCTACTCAGTCACCAGGAACAGCTTACACTGTCACAACACTCTTCAACTGCATCAGGAGCAACAGGAGAAAATAGGGACACCAGAGTGGTAATTCAACCTGCTGCAGTGAATAGGATATTCCTGTCTTAACCCTGGTGATAGAAACAGTGATCTAGCAACTAAAATCTGCGGTAGAAATCACTGTTTGCACATATTATAGACCACTGGGGACCGATCAACACTGTGAGCTGGCCAGAACCTAAACCAGTCAAGCAAGACGCAGTTTGGCTGTGTTAGCCTCAGACAACACAGAAGGTAAATAGCTCAGGAACAGAGCTGCTGAGCTAACCAGGGCAAGGAACAACCAGACTCAAACTGGCCTGCCTTTTACCATGTCTCTACAAGCTCACCAAGCCCTGGTCGACCCCATGGTAGACATATTCCTCTTATTTCCAGCTCCTCGATCACTTTCAGTACTCGGAGGTATCCACCACTGTTAAAGCTTCTCATGAAATCAAAGCTTGGTGTTTCAGGACTGTAAAAGGAAGGAGAGACAGACAGTAAACTGCAGGGGAAAAAAAAAGAGGTTACAAACTAAAAACACTGGTGTGATGGATCAGAACAATGCTGCAAACAAGTTTCCTGCAGAACTTGTATTCCGAGTGCCAAAAAGAGCTGTACCCTATTCCATCTGAATAATCATGCGATCTTATCTTCACTACCCTCCTTCTCTCTCCAATTGTTTGGGAAACTGTATTGATAAAACTAGCCTTAATTAAATAGGAAACTTGCCTGTGTTTGCACAACTCAGAACACAATGGGGTCTCAGTCAAATAAACACTGGTGTCCATAATACATTTGGGAATTCTCTGTGGTTTTGGGGTTTTAAATTCATTGCAGCAAGCTTGAGAGCAAAGTTTCAACAGGCATCTTTTCTTCTCCTCCCATACTGTGTAATAGGAGAGTGAGACAGGGAATGAATCTGCATGCAGAGAGGCTCAGTACTGGTTCCAACTCAATGTGCACATGAGGATCATTTCAGGACACACCATACGAGACATGCTAGCCCAAAAGCAATTATTTTTTCTCACCACTTCTCACAACCCAGACCTAACAAACTTCCCTGAAATAGCAGCACAAGTCTCTAAATAGCATCATTTCTTCTCTATTTGAAAGCAACACCCACGCTGAATCTTTGATTTTAAGCCATCCCTGAGCAGTTACCACATCTTTACCATTCAAGCCACAGGGAAAATCATTAAATGCAACAGAAACACTAGGGGATGAGAACCAAAATAGAAGAGCTCAACACCGCACGGAGTTACTCCCACAGTAACTGGATTGACTTCAGCCTGGAAGAGACTAGTCATGACTTCAGGAAAACTGTGTCTCTTCAGGTGGAGCTGTATTAAGGGGACTTCTCCTGGGCTCGTGCTTTGCTGGAACATTAAATGCAAACCATATGCTCCAGCTCTAAGACAGCAGGCACAGAACCAGGGCTGGCTTTAGCACGCTGCAATACACATAGGTCTGTCCATCCTGCTGTCTGCATAAACACGCTCACGTATCAGACAATAGGCCAAGGCAGGGGAATTCAGATTGGGAATCATGTCCTTAGATCTTGATGAAATCTAGGTTATGGCTGGTAGACTAATTTTCTGAGATTTTCACCCACCAGAAGCTTCCCTTGAAAATAGGTGTTTTCCCCATTGTGCTTAAGGTATGGGGTATTAAATATTACAAGAAATGTTTCAATACAAAAAGCATAAACCTTCTCCTAACTAAACACTGTCTATATCCAGGGCATTTAAAGATATCCAGAGGAAACTGGTGACTGCTAAAAAAAACTATCATATACAGGAATGCATCCCTGCTGTAAAGCAAGAGAAGTAATTCACCCTGCTGAGGGATTTTCCTCCGGAGTGCTAGGCACACCAAAACAGAGCAGAAACAGCTCATGAAAGACAAGGAAAAGAAGGGTGTGAGCAAAAAGATATGAAAACACAACAGTGATACCTTCGGCTTTGTTTCCACCTTGTTTTGAACTTCAAAACAAAGCCCAAGGAGGAAATTTTGTCCGGAGATTCCAACAGAAAAGCTCCTCCAGTCAACTTCTTGTGCTTTGAGGTTACTAAGTGCCCTGCAGGCAACTGCAGCCTGGAGTGCCTTGGGATGCACGCTAATGATGGAGTATCACTTCTGCAAGGTGTCTTTCATTCCTCCTGACACACCTGAACTCAAAAGCATTTCTTCTCTGTGACAATCAAGACATTTCACTGAAACAAAGGGAAGTTTATTTTGCAATGCTCCTCTTCAGGAAAGTGTGTCGCAAACAGCTTCACGGAATTAAGATAAAACATTACTCAGAATGAGAAAAATTAAATAGCACAGTCTGAGAAAAAAAAAAAAAAAAGAGAGATTTTAGATCTAAGATATTTTTTACAGAGCAGGAAGACTTGTCATGTGGTAAACAGCAGAAACCAGGAACTGGGACACTTGTGATTTATCTATTCTACAGCCTTCCCATGTGACTGGGGGTAAAAGAATGACAATCCTATCCATAAGGTGCTAAAAATATAGCACAATTTCAATGTGTTTAAATAGGAGCTCGTTTTATTCAGCACATCACACTTCATCCTTTCAATACTTCAGCTTCACCATATGTAAAACAGCATAAGCACCTAGCTGTGCCAAATAAGCATTTCAATTAATACCCTCACATGAAAAGGCATCAGTGTAAAGTATCAGATCCACATAGCTCAGTCCTGGTGGGTAAGTCAGAAGAGATAACAAGCCAGTAAATTTCAAATCACTGTTTGCATCCATCCCATAACTACATGCTGAAATCCGTACAGCCTACAGATAGGCTGGCATGTTGGCAAGAAAAAATTATCATTTCTAAATTTAGCAGACACTTCAATTATTGTGCAATGCTTCAAAAGCAACAGAGATTATAAAGTGGAGTTTGTAGGACAACCATTTAAACTTAACTGAGTGCTCCGCTCACTGAGCAGTCTTTTCTTAATTCCCTTCCTGTTTGGACAATTTGATCCACTTCTTTTTTTCCACCACAACCACAAGGGTCTGTCCTGCATTGAATGGATAGGCTTTTTTTCTGGGATAACTTCCAGGTTAAAGAGAAAGGATTTACACTTGAATGAAACATAGGCTCTGTATTTGGAAAATTTGTTTTGAAAACTTGGGAAGGAAGCAAAGCCTCCTTCATTTAAAAAGGGACTCAATTAACATTCTCCAACAAGTCTTCCTATCGAAAGAACAGTACTTGCTGGGGGACATGTGATTTGAAACTTGTTCTTCTCGCTCACAATGTCCCTTTCTGAAATACAGGCCACTGTTTCTGAGAGACACGAGGATCTCTGCACAGCTTTCCAAAGGGCTGCTTGTCACAGTCAAGGCCTTGACTCAAGACTAAGATGTTCTATGACTTCGGCTCAGGAAACTTAAAATAGTGCTTAGAGACCCTAACGAAGACCTAGAGTGACATATTCGCTCTGTGATAGCTGTGGATCCCTCTACAAGGATAGCTCATCCACGCTCAGCCACAACTGCAAGATGAATCCTCCCCAAGAGCTAAACAGCATCACACCTCTCAGCACCTTGTATTCTTGAAAACGTGGAGCACTGCACGACTGGCTTGGTTTTAAAACATTTCGTAAAGAAGATACTAATGACCAACCAAGCAGGTGTTCTGCTTTTGATTCATAAGTTACTGGGTGTGGGTTTGATCTGCAGAAAGCAGCAGCCAGACAGGCCACCTAATGCCGAAAGTGCTGGGCATGTCTAGGTATTGCCCACGAAGGAGGAGGAAAACAACCTATGCTCTTTTTTTTTTTCTTTTCAGCTAAAGCAAAAAGGAAAAAAAGGCCACTGACAATTTAATATCCACTTTTATTTCTGAATTCCCTTATCAACAGCCTATGACAGAGCATTCTTCACCCTTTAATCAGTATAGGTCGAAGTCTAGCCTGACTCAAAGTTGATGATGGATTGAGTATGGGAGTTAACTTCAGTATGCACCAAACCGGGATGGTAGATAAAGATGGCACACATTGTTAGTGTACGTTGTTGCAGAAAGCAAGCAACCTTCACCTCATTTAACACTTTGGAGAGATCATCTGTAACAGACCACTTTCATTACAGTGGAATAGTTTCCTCACGTGGACAAGTGCTTAACTCTTAACCCATGCAAGCCACAAAAACACAGATGTCAAGACAGAAAGCATCAGAGAATCCTCCAAACTTCCCACATAAATGAACCACAAGGTACTTTGCACAGCTGGTAAATGAGCTGCTTGGTGATAAACACACTTAAACAGAGTTTACATTTGCTATAGACACTTAAAGATTAAGAGGTCTACTACCGTCTTTTCTGCCTACTCCAGACAAATACTGGACAGCATGACAAGCTGAAAATACTTTTTAGATGAGGTAAGCAATCTATAAATGAAACACCCTAGGCACCTCACTCAAGATAAAGGGCCAAAAGCCAAGCTCAAAGCCCTCCATCAATCCCAAAGGAATCCACAAAACATTTGGACAGGACACGTTTCACAGAGTCACTCTCCCATCACCTTGAGCTAGAGATCCCCTTGGCAGATGGATCTTTTGCACCCAGAAACATCCCCTGCACATACTTTCTCCTGAGATATAATAGGTGGTGACAACTAGTGAAATGTACTCACATCCGTGTCTTTCAATAAATAAACCAGCTGCTGGGAAAATATAAACACACATCTTCTGTGAGAGCCTGACTTTATTTTCATTAGCCATTGAAAAGAGCCAATCTACTCCAAAAGTTTTAAAATGGGTAAATCAAGTAACTGCATCTTCTCAGGAAAGAAAATGGGAAGACTATTACCACAACCTAATAGCTTCTGCCTTTCATACAAAGAACTGGTCATGTCGACCCCTATGCAAGCTTTCTGGCCCCATCCACTCTGCACCTTCTTCACATGCTGGAAACAAGACTAGGAACCTGCTGCAAAATCCAGTTGTGTCACACACACAGGCTGCATCTCTCTGTTATATTGCATGGATTTAAAATGAGGGATGAAGTTATCCTGCATGTTTTATTAAAAGACACCTCAAAGGTACGTAACCACTAGAACTGTGCTTTTAAAAGTGAAACTGTCCAGCTAACACGGGCAAAGTCTGGAAGTGTTGCCACTTTGTTATGGGACTCAAATATTATTGTAAAGGCTACAGACATACAGAGCCTCTGCCCCAGAAAATTCCTGGAAGTGATGGGGAGAAAGGATCCTATTTACACCACTGCTCCACCGGGCAGCTTCTTGTTTCCATTTGTCACCAAGTGCATCTTCCCCTCCCTGCTCCAAAGCAGATTAAGCTTAATATACTTATGTAGTTGTGAAGTGTACTGCCTATTATCCAATTAGATAGCTAACGAGATCTGAGTAACAGCACGTAGGCACAGATAACCATTGGCTGATACCTGGTACAGATTAGACACATTCTCCCTTGCAGAACAGGGGTTGGGATTCGTTCAAAGGCAACTCTGAAGACTGGATTCAGGTAATTGTTTAATTTTGTTTGGGACCCATAAACACACCACATTTGTTTCCTCTTGATCTCCTGGAGCTGTCATATGGCAACTGTCCCGTTAGAAAAGTCCTGATAAATCTGGCGTGACTTGCGCATTTAAACTTTCACCGTGGACAAAGACAGATCTCATCACTTTTAAGGTCCCTTCTAGCTTCCAAAAAATCTATGGAACAATAAAAGCTCTATGTATCAGCAGGGAAAAAAAAATGCATGCCTGTACAGAAGTGATAAGGATATTAAGAAACACAACCTTTATTAGCTCTGACACCATTCCACATGACATTCTCATAAGATCCAGCTAAGAAAACATGAACTAGATGTAATCACCAAAAAATGGCTGCTTGACAACATAGTTCTCAGAGAATAATTATCAAGGGCTTGCTATCTAATTGGGAGGGCACTGGAAAGCGGGTCCAGCCAGGCACAAGAGCTGTGCAATATTTTTATTACCAATTTGGATGACAGACTGGAATGTATGGCCATAAAACCAATAGATGATTCAGCTGGGAAGATTTGCAAGCCCTATGGTGTGCAGGTTTTGATTTCTAAGTGATCTTGACACACTGTTCAAGAAGAAGAATATACTTAAGAGAAGTCGCAGGTATAAATGCAAAAATGGGGAGCAACTTCCTATTCAGCAAGACTCCAGAAAAGGCTCTAGCCTTTTAGAAGGTTATGGTACAATTGCAAGGTTCAACAATGTCCCACGGCTTCATAAAGACAAACCTCAGCCTGCAGTGATGATCCATGGAAAAAACTTCACTTGCAAAGTTTTGCCCTTAGCTGCTCACTGCTCTGCAGCTAATATGCTTTTTATACAAGCGGACTGGAGAGAATCATGTGGAGAAAAACAAAATAAGAAAACACCAGGTGTGAGATTAAACTGGATCTATTTAAGCCAGACATGTTCCTAAGAACAGACTAGCCCAGGCAAGCAGGCAGGCCACAGCCTGAAGGAAGCCTCCTTCTTCCTACATCCAGCAGGAAAAAAATCAGGGTTCAGCTTTTCTGAGTTTAACACTCTGGCTTTATTCACTGTTTAATAACAAGCTAATGGCCGTTAATGTGGATGGCAAGAACAGGAGACTGTGGGCTTATCAACCTAGAGAAAGAGACTAGAAACTACTTTTTGGAATCCTGTCTATATTTACTTCACAACCCTCTTCTTCCAACACACTTATCCCATAGCTCAGTCCTAACACAACTTTCCCTCATTAGCAGATCTTTTAAAGAGTGATCATCCTAGAGACACTTAACCTGCCTCCACAAACAGGGATATACAGATCAAATGGGTGGAACACAAGTTGGTTAAAATTTGGTTGGACCGTTGAGCTCAAAAGGTAGCATCCAACAGACTGAAGTCTTAACTGGCAGCCCTTTATGAATGGTGTTCCTCAACAAACAGCCAGTACTGACACTGTTCAATATCTTAATTAATGGTCTGATGAGAGGATAGAGGGCTCCCTCAGGAAGTTCGGAGACAACACCGTGCTGGGTTGAGTAGTCGATACACTGCTGGGCAGTCCTACTCAGCAAGCTGGAGGAACAGGCTGAAGAAAAACTCATGAAGCTGAGAAATACAAATGTGCAGTCCTGCACTTGAGACAAAAAAATATCCATTGTCAGCACAAACTGGGAAAGGACTGGCAAGGGAGAAGCTTTTCAGAAAAGCACCTGGTAGTCCCGGTGGGCAGTAAGGTGAACAGGAGTCAGCAGTGTGCCCCTGCAGTGACAAAAGCCAGCCACATACTGGTTTGTATTGGGAAGGACAATAGCAAAAGCTCGAGGAAATGGCTCTTCTTCTCCTTTTGGCACCAAGGAAGCTGCATCTGGAGCACCACATAATTTAGCTGCACTCCCCAGAAAAAGATACTGACAAACTCAAGAGTTCAGTGAAGCACCTCTGGTCATTGGAACACATGATGTAAGAGAAGAGGATAAGGGAATGGGGTTTGTTTACCTTGAAGAAAAGGTGGTTAATGGGGCATCAAATTTCTATTTCTAGCTACCTATGGAGAAGATGGAGCCATACTCCTCTCACTGAGTATGACCAAAGAGACAAGAAACAATAGGCATAACTTGCAGCAAGGGAAATTCTGATCAGACAAGAAGAAGATATCCTTCACCCTGAGAGTGCTAAGCATGGCATCAACCTGCCACACTTGCCTGGAAACAGTCTGAAACTTGATCAGAAAAGTTCACAAGAAATCTACCTGTGATTCTAGCTCTGCCTGGAGCAGGAGGTCAGACGAGAGAGCTGCAGATATCCTATACAACCTAAATTACTCTTCAGTTCTAAGAAATAATTATGAAGAAACACTGAACAAGGGATTTTGCCCAGTAGCCTACAGCACTCTACACCTGTTCAGTGATAACAAGTACTTTAGACTCAAAAGCTGTCAATAAAATACCTTCCACATGACTAAAGATCCCTGTACTTGTAATTAAGGGAGAAAAAGAGTAAGAAGGAAAACACTAGAGCTTTCACTGGAGACTCACATTATGCAAGTTATCATACAAAAAGCTCTGCAAGAAAACTGTGAGGAATTCAAAGAAGATACGCATTGATAGTCCAAACAAACAAAAATCAAGACTGCTCCTCCCTACCTGCTCTTCCCACTGCAATAAACACGAGTCGAAGCCAAGAAGTGTTTCAGACCTGTCCAGACCAGCCTTCATTTTGGTGGGAGCTCCTCCACTTGTCTTAGGACAAAAGCTCTCTGTGTGCAGACATACCTGTGATACACACTCCCTACTCTCTCCCACTGAACGGTGTAAGAGGTGTTAATAGATCTAGAGAAAATGCTTACATTTACACACAGACAATATACACAGAGAATTTTTTTCTTTTTTTTCTCCAAAAAATGAAGTGAAACAGTCCACAAGTGAAGCGCTTAGAGACAGGTCAAATGAAACTGCCTCTGAGTATCCTGTAAAGTGAAGCCCCTAAAATCTGACAAACATAGAGACAATTATGGTGTAGAAGAAAGTCAGTGAATGCAAACTACAGTGTTTTGTGTAATGTGGACATCCGTACACCTTGAAGCAGCCTTTAATGCTGACTGCCATGGTTACCCAGTTTACTTTAAGCACTAGAAACATTAGTTATTCTCTGCTGCATTTTCTCTCACGTTTTATGTTTGAGTGCTACCTCTCCTCTCAGAGTAATCTTCACAGCTACATTTTATCAGCTTTGGAAACATGAATAACTGTATCCTTCACAGAAAGGAAGAGACAATTCCTACAAGATCAGATGCAGGGAGTGTAACCTCCGCAGGGAGGGAGAATAGAAGGCCACTCGTGAACTGCAGCCAGGAAGTCAGATTAGGAGAGCACCCAAGTTGCAATCCAGCTTGGCATGGGGAGAGCCTTTTTGAGAGCAGCTGGCAAGGACCTTCACTTTACAACGGAGGGGCACTATTCTGGAACAGTCAGTGAAGATCCATACTATACATCCCCGTGGAAAAGATGGCACTTGAGCAAGAGCATGTTTGCTGTTTTTATAGTGGGTAAAGAGATAAAGCCACAATGAAACCTTCTATGAAAAACATTTTATGCTGTGTCAGGAAGAAAAAAAAAAAAAAAAAAAAAAAAAAAAAAAAAAAAAAAAGGGAAATGCATCCATCATACTCCAAAGTCTACATATTAGAGTCATAAAGCTGTGTCTGTTGGCTCGGTACAGGCAGATGTCAGATGGAGCACTGCAGGCAAGTTTTGGGCCCTGCAGTTCAAGAAAAACATGGCCAAGACATTCCCAAAGTCTACTGCAAAGAGAGGACTGAACAGCTCACTCTGTACAGTAACAAAAGGGCAAAAGGTCAGCAATTTTCAAATAAATTAAAAAAAAAAAAATCGAAGTCAGAAACTAGGAAAGTTTTGGTAATGGTAAGACCAATGAAAGACTTTAAAGGATCACCCAGGGAGGATGGGGACAGTCCATCACTGGAGAATTAACAACTGTGTTGGACAAACATCTGCTGGGAAAGTTTAGATAGATCTGACCCAGTCTTCATGAAGGAGGTCAGATTAGACAACTTATTAAGGCCCCTTCCGGCCCTGCTGTTCTTTGCTTATAACAGAAATATGACAACAGAACAGATCGGCAGCAGCCCCAGAGCACAAGAACTTCCATAATACGTTGGAGAAACGCTGCGAGATCCTGCAGGCAGCAGTTGCCCATTCCCACATGGTAACTTCTCCCTCCCTCGGTTCCTGGAGAAGCACTATGGAGATAACATAAACCAGTCAGTCTTACAGAACAGGCACAGGAGCTCTCCAGCACAGCCTTCGCAATGAGACAGTCCTCCTCACATCCCACGGCACAGGAACAGTTGTTAACAGGAGCCCATTTGCACTTTTTCCTCCCTTTTTGCCTCCTTCACATCTCACCCTGCAGTCAGAGGAGTTCTTTTTTTTTTTTTTTCTTCTCCTTAGGCCATTCTTCTGCTCCTCGCTGGAATATTTTCATGTGTAAGATCTTCAAGACTGGATCCCTTTCATGTTTTGGGAAAGCCCTGAGCAAAATGTCTGTGCTTCTAACAACAAAAAAGCTTGCAGATCATCTATTTAGCATTACAGACTCTCATCTCCCCTCCAGCACTGCCTGTCCCTCTGCTCAGCTGGGAAATTGGCATGAGAAATCCCACCTGCATAAATTCTTCATGCAGAAACTCCTAGTTAGTACTGACCTTTCAGCCATCCTGGAGATCTGCAACCTTGAGTGCTTCATGCCTGCTTGCCAATGGCAGCCAGCTATTGAGAGCGAAGCTGACTTTACATAGCGCTCTCATCAAAACTTTGGACCCTCTCCTAACGCTCTGCTGTGCCACAGGGAGCCCACCACAGAATCCTGGATCGCACCCCAAAGGAATCAGGCGACAAAAAGGGCAATGACCCAGTGCTTAACCCTAAAGCCCGTGGTCGCATTCAGCCCTTTGTGTCAAGTTCTCTTCAATGTCCAAATAGAGGCACCAGATGCTATTGTATAACTGGAGCAATGGTGCGAGCTCCCCATGACTATAAAAGGGACATTTAATTTAGTCTACTACATTACTGGAAGCACTGTGCTTCTGCAAGCATTAATTAACAGCACATAGTGTTCTGCAAGATCAGACCATCCAAGCAGCAGAGTGTAAACTGCAAACCCCAAAGTGCTAACCTTTATCTCAGGGCTAGAGCTTGAGCTATCAACTTCAGCAGTGAAGGGGATTTTAGGAGGTTTTACTTCTTTGCGTGCCCCCACAATTCCTCCTGGCTCATTCTTTTAAACACAAAGCCAGCTCCAAGCTCTTAGTCATGGAACCAGGCAGCGAGTGAGATGACAGGAGTGGTCCAAGGAAGAAATACCCACTTGTGTGTGTGTGTGTGTGTTTGTGCATACACCCCAGCACATCTAAGGGCATAGTTTTGCAATCCCAGGAAACTTAGATCTAAGTCTGCACTGTCCTTAAGAAGGACAGTCGTGACTGTCTGTGTAGTGCTGACAGCAGCAGTCATGGGACGGGCCAGGGATTGGATCCAAATGAAAACTAACCCTATCAAAATAAGTAATAATCTGCTGCCAGGTGCGTGGGATCCTTGATCAAGATCTCTCACCCACAGTCACAGCATAACATACGCAAGAATAGGACCAACCCTTTCACTAGAAGTAGCACCTTAAATTTGCATATGTCACCCCTAAGACTATGCCCTGACGGGGGTGGAGAACAGTTATGCAAGAGAGGAAACAAGCGGTCAGAGATAGGACAGCACAGTGAAAGTATCTTCATGCAGTTTCACTGCTGAAGCCAGTGTCTTGCAAAACGACGCTCCTTCCAGCAACCCAGGCTTTCCAAAAGGGTCTATGATTTTTAGGAGTTCAACCAAAGGATTACCAGACACACTAATGATGCACATCTTCCTGGCAGAGTCCTTTGGGATCACAACTGTGACCGATTCCAAAAAAGAAAATCCTGTTAGAAGAAAATTGGACATCAAAGCAGGAGGTTACACCTACATCCTGGAACATGCGTACCCATCAGACAAAAGAATTTTAACTTCAGTTTCAAGCTAAATGTCTGTCTGTCCAGCAGAAACATTAGGTCAACATACTTGAATGTTACACCTGTACAGTCTTTTCAGGAGAAAAAACTATTCCCCACCCGCCCTGCAAACTGAACAGAGCGTTTAGAAAGGAAAATAAATAGTTCCTTTCCAATGCAATTCCCAGCTTAGGGATAGGCCAGAGCTACCTGCTTAGTTTAGCACAAGGTATTTTCTGGATACATTAGCTAAAAGGTAGCCTGAGTAGGTACTTCACAATGGAAATGATCCAAATCAAACTGCTTTGCCTTTTTTTTTTCCCCCCTCAAAGTGTGCAAATATCATCATATCCTGTCCAATACTTCAATCATTCCAAACATGCCAGCAACCTACGCTGTTAAATGCCATTCAGTTAAATCTAGCTGACACACTTAAAAAAATACCCTGACATTATGCAGAATAATGAACGATGAAGAAATGACTAAATAACTATCCATTCTTCAGAAATTATCTACCTCCGTTTAATTCTCTACTTTGTCGGCCAGGAAAACAAATATTTTCTTATTTTTAAAATGTAGTTCCTGCCTTTGAACTCGGCAGGTACAAAAAAAAATAATAAATAACGTGGATTTAAATGACATTTTCAAGCCATTATAAAGACTTTACAGCCCTTTAAAGACCTATTGGATAAAAGAAATGCAAGGAACCAAGCCCAAAGATTCCACACAAGCTGAAATCGCCTTTATTTACATCAATTCAGCTCTCTGGGCTCCCCGCAGCTGAGACTCTGCCTCCCTTACTGTGACCTCCATTCTGCCACTGATCTGCTCCATGGCCTCCAGCTCTCTCCCTTCGTCCTCCTTTTCTCAGAGGTGAGATAAACGTGGTCTCAGAGGATGATGTGGAAAAGGGCTCTAAAGAAGGAATGCAACAATCAAAGCTCTGTGTAAATCACAACTCCAGGGCTGCAAAATCTGTTTCGCTCAGACCCAGCAAGTTCCCAGCCGCCATCATTTTGAGTTATCTGAGAGCACTAACAATAGCCGGCTTGTTTTACCGAGACTCGCAGAAAACCTTAAAGGATGGCCTGGTAGCAGAGAACTACCCTGAAGCAGCTCAGGGATCAAACTCCAGTGTGAGCAGCAGGGAAGGGCTTTTTGACCCCTCTTGCATTACATTCCTACCGATGAGCTTATCTCACCGCTTTCAGAGCAACCCTGGCCCTCCTCCATGCCAAAATACTCCCTGCTGCATCCATCCTTACAACCTCACGTCCCTGGCCCCAAGATGTCACAAAACAAAAAATCCAGTGGCCACAAAAAAAAATAAAAATACAAACACAAAAAACCGACACCACACCAAAATTGCAATTAAAACCAAGGATATGATTAAAATTCACCAAAGCAACACCACTTTTTAAAAAATCTACGGCATTTAAAGATCTCGAGAGGAAAAGGTCACCCATATATACACGGATATATACAGAGCATCTCCCAAAGCAAAGGTCTGTGTCATGCTGCTGTCAGGTTCAGCCTGCAAACAGGTTGTTATAAAAACCCCACATGCTGTGTTATCACAGACACAAGCACAGGACCTCAAACTCAGGTTCTTACACAGCCACTCTCCAGAGCAGAGCCACACATCATGTGAAACAGCTGCACCACATCAACATGCTCTGCAGGTGCCACTGCGCATGGTGCCAACCGGAGCAGCCACGAACTTTTATTTTCCAAGTAGTTCATATTCCCGCCCACAGTATTTCTGGAATCTTTTCTTAAAATAAAAAGAAACCACAGAAACATTAGATTTTTTAAAAGAGCAAAGATTTGTAACCAATTTCCATGGTGACTACAACAAACTCAAGTGATATTACTGTGCATTACTGTGCACCCACACATGCTCCACGCAGAGCATGCAATACCTGGACACATCAAAGCCAACACATCAACTAGAGCTGATGCAAATGTGACACATCATCAGGCTGGCTGAAAATTTTCATGTTCCCTCAACAAGAACACAAGGATGATAACATGCTCTGGAAACACCACAATGTGCTGTGATGCCATTTGTTAAACTGTTCACTTTTTAGAAGGAATCGTTTGCATTTGTTGTTTCACAGTTATGCTTCTGTCCCCTCATGACAGACCTGCTAGCAACCTTGGGGTGCAAGAGGATTTGAACCCCAGCACCCACCAGCCAGGAGAGAGCTCACCTTGCTCACCAGCCATGGTGGGTCACTATCACTCTCCCGCACTACTGCTGTGCTACAGCTTAATTTTTTTCATCCAAGCAGAGCAGGACAGATCCTTAAGCCAGACAGTTTAGACACTCTCTTGAGAAGGACAAGTTCAAATTCATTCTTCACCCATTTCATTTCCAGGAGGTGATCTTTATACCTCTTTAATTTATTGTTTACCACTCTGACACAAAGTTTTAGCTCTCCATCAAAGCTAAAAAACTCAGTTGTTTACTTTCCATAGACTTGACTTCATTAACTTCTGGAGAGGACTAATGCTTGTGGCCATTGGGAAAGGATATTTCTACATTTTTCCATTTTCTGGTCTGTCAATTATAGTTACAGAGAAAAGGAGACAGCACTTAGATTTGTGAAATACAACAGGCTGTATTTTAATATTTTTCAAAGGCACAGAGAAAATAATTTCTATTTCTTTTAGATATAACCCAATCATACAAAATTAAGTAAATCCACATACTTCAGAAGTCAGCATTATTATTCTCCCTAGACTCTAATTTAGGTCAGCAGGAAATTAGATTGAGAATTTTAGATTTCATTAGAAGGGATTTCTTTTCTGTGGGATGATAGTCACAGAAAATATGAAGTGAGATAACTGGCGTTCAGAGGACAGGCAGCTACCCTTCTATAGCAGGCACAGGAATACACTACATGCAGGAATATTCCTCCAACTGTCTGAGACGGGCAGGAGTCCACTACCTTTTGCAGAAGGAAGATTATGAAAAACCCAAATCATACTATTTGGCTAAGGTGGAGACCAGTCAAAGAGCACCATCACACCTTTTAGATTAAAAGGTCCTGTAGGGACCCCATAAACCATTAAATCTCCTGTTGGTGAAGAATGTTAGCAATTTCACACAGCTTTCCAAACTCTATCTCAACCTCTTCATACCAACCAAGTCAACTGAGATTGCTCCATCCCAGGAAAAGACTGTGTTTCAGAGTCACCACAGTTAACTTGTGATAGGACTCAGGCACATTTTGGTGGGAGAGACACAACAGAGAGAAAGCCCTTCAAGTGAAAACCAGAGAGGGCTATCCAGGAATGCTTTCAGCAACACCAGAGATGAGGACAAGGGCTTCCAGGACACACATGGGGTGTTTGTAGTGTTCCAGCCACACTGCCATTTCAAGAAAGTGTGGCACAAAATGTTACAGCTCAAGAGCAGCTTCTCCATCAAGCCAAATTGCTGAGAAGGATAAACAACCATGGAGCCCAACATCAGCTGGTGTTTTCAGGACTTAAACACCCAGACCTCTGCACCTGTTTCTACATACAGTTTAGCCAGAACACCAGCTAGTTGTTCCTCTAAACCTGAAGATACCCAAGGAAACATTTGAGCAGCTATGTGATGATTTGGATCCAGGCACCGAGTCAGAGCTGAGACCATCAGGTTTCTGCCAGCTCAGTAGGCATCTGAACCCATTTCCCAGTTCAGTTGCCCACTCCACAGCAGGCTGAACAGGAGAACGAAGGAAAAAGTGTACTGTCTTTTTTAGAGGCAAAGCCAGCTGAAACTACAGACCTTGCTACTCACTGAAAAACATCGTACATCTGTTCCACAGCAGTGCCATAAAAGATTAGTAAGTGCTGGGCTAACAATCTGGAAAGGGAAAAGGACCTAGGAGAGCAAAATGTTATCGCTAAGTCAATAAAACAACATTTGTAAAAGACTACAGACATACAGCATTCTTGCACAATGGGCAGAAATGCTCCTGGGCTGACTTCTCGTCCCCCACTAAACCTGTCTGGTAACTCCGGGAACAGGCGAAGGGAAAAGTGGATCAACAGGGTGAGCTAAGGACAGAGCTCTGGACTCGACTCTGCGGGATCACCAAGTGGATACGCATTAGCCGATACATATGGTTTCACTTTTACATAAAGCTCGTGTTTACATCTAATGTATCAGGGCAATTACAGCTGGCCCCGGCACTGGGTTTGAGACAGCGTGCCTATACACCACGCAAAGGATTTTTAGGGGTGATTAGAGGGCACGGATTCAGTGGAGCAGCTGTATTTCTGGGGCTGAGGATGTAAATTGCTAAAGAGCTTTGTTTTGAGGTCAGTTTCAGTAACTGACAATTGGCTTTGTACATTTCACTACTGCACATCCAGGACTAATCCCTCACCCACCGCGGCGATTTAAGAGACGGAGCAATTCTGCAGAAGTCAATGGATTTGACAGAAAACATGAGATCGGTAGGAACTGCCAAGCGCCCAGTATTGTAACAGCTCGGTGTAAACAAGAAACACCAAAAACGCAAATGAACTGCAAGTCTTCACAGCTCGTAATTTACACCCCGCCTCACGCATCGGATTATGGTGACTTTCCTACTTAACCTTTATTCTTCATGTCATCGCCCCAAACGCCGCGGCAGAGACAGCAGCAGCGCCCGCGCGGCGCGTGTAAGCGATACGCTGACATAAACACACAGGGGAGGGGGAGGAAAAAATTAAAAACAAACCCAAACCACCCCGAAACCCCAATGCAACCCGCACACATACCCTTGGCCAAACCCTGGGCACCCGCAGTGAGTCGAGGGGGCCTTTCACTCACCCACCCCTCCCCAAAAAACACGGGTGGGGATAAAACCCCCCGCCGGCTGCCTCCCACTGTCCAGCGGGGCTTGGTGTGGCACCGGCCGGGGCTTCTTGGGGCTGAGGAACGAGGGTCACGAGTGTTTACAGGGTGGATTTGTGAGGCTGGGTGCGTGCGGTGCCGGGACAGGCCCTCGGGGCAACCACCCCCCCCACGCCGGCCACCCTCTCCCCACGCCGGGCTGCAAACCCCCCGTGACCACCGTAGGAGAAGGAGGAGAGCCGGGCTGGCCACCGCCGGGGTGGGCGCTGGCCCTGCTCGCCAGCCCCTCGACGCCGGCCGGCGCTGACAGCCGCAGGTGGCCGAGGGCCGGGCCGGGGCGCGGCAGGTGCCGGCCGAGGGGAGGAGAGGGCCGGGAAAGCCGAGGGGGCCCCTCGCCCGCCGTACCCTCTGAGGGGGACGGACACCCCGGCAAGGCGGGGAGGGAGCCGCCGCCTCGCCTCGCCCCCCCCCGCCCCCGTACCCCTCTCTGCGGTGGCCGGAGGGGACGGGGTCTTGCCGCCCGCCCGGCTCGCCTCAGCGCCTCACTCCCCTCCCCGCGTCTGGCGGCTCCCGGCGCGGCTGCGGCGGGGGCGGCTGCTGGCACTGCGAGCCGAGAACCAGCGCCGGCCTGTTTTCCAGCCGCCTCCCCCTTCGGACCGCCCCGGCTCCGCCTCAAGGATCCGCCCGCCTCCTCCTCCTCCTCCTTCACCGCCGCCGCCTCCGCCCGCTTCCCCCCGGCGAGCACCGGCCCGGCGCGGCCTGCGGGGCAGGCTGGGCACCTTCCCCCGAGGGCGGCCTGCCAGGGAGAGGGAGAACCTCACACCCAACCCACCCCGACGGCAAAACTCCGGGGTTAATAAACCCTCGTCGCCTCCATCAGGACAGGCCTGGGAGAGAACGGCGCCGGGGCTGCCAGCGTTAGGCCGTGGTGTCCCTCAGAGGCCCTGGCCAGGAGTCCATGGGGTATGGGCTCTTAAATACACCCCCGAGGGCAGCCTGCCAGGGAGAGGGAGAACCTCACACCCAACCCACCCCGACGGCAAAACTCCGGGGTTAATAAACCCTCGTCGCCTCCATCAGGACAGGCCTGGGAGAGGACGGCGCCGGGGCTGCCAGCGTCAGCCCATGGTGCCCCTCAGAGGCCCTGGCCAAGAGTCCATGGGGTATGGACTCTTAAATACCTCTGGGCATAAAGCCTCCACCATTCGGACCTCTCCCGAAGGATGGGGGAAAGCCAAAAAATCTCACTGTGATATAACGAGCCAGGAGACAGCATTCATAGCCCTGAAGCAAGAAAGGACGGGGCGCTCCCAGCTTCTGAGTGCGATGCCTTTCGTCCAGCTGCAGGGTGAAAGTCTTGTGTCCAAGCAGCAGCCCTCTAAACAGCACATTTTATTAAATTACAGTCTTCTTCCATAAAAAAAAAAAAAAGAAAGGTTGCAGCCAGGAACAAGCAACACATAAGGCACAGGATGAGGATCCACCAGTGGAGCTGAAACATTCGGATGACCCCCAGCCTTCCCATTAAACGCCCCCAGAAATTGCTTTTGGATGTCTGGAGAAAAAAAACCTGGAGAAAAGACTGCGCCTTGGATGAAAATAGTCATGTCTGCAAATTGCCTTCAAGCGTTTTAGGGTTTTATAAAACATGTTTAGCTGCCTGCCGGAGGTTTGCACCTGCACAACTGGGGTGAGGTTGCTTAGCCAGCTGGAACATCTGGAGAAAGCAGCAGGAATAATGTGGGGCTCAGGTTTCTCAGCTTCAACCAGACAGACATTAAATAATAACTTTGCAAACCTTTCCATTTTAAATATACAGTGCTTGCAGACCATTTTCTTACAGACCTTGTGCTCTTCTGACTGCCCTTTACTGCTGCTGCCACTGCTGAAATTGATACCTGTGAAGCACCTCAAAGTACCCAGATGCTGAAGCCATGGTGGTATTTGACAACCAGTATAGGACAACAGGCATCTCAAGGCCACGCACTGTGTTTGAAACATGGTTTCTGAGCCTGCAAGCCATAAGGATGGCTGTCCTCATCCGGCAGACCACAAGGGCCAGCCAGCACCATTGGGCCAGGGTGGGCATGGTGCAGGTACTAAGGGAGAAGAGGCAGCAGCTCTTCTCTCACACACTTGCCCCGCAGCCTCAGCAGCCTCAGGGGCTCCACCAAGCCTACAGGTGGAAGCAGAGCTTTGCAAATTAAAGGAATTCAGGGAAATGAGCCATATCCTTGTTGTACCCAGCTATATCTGGAAGGAGGAATTGGCAACGAGTTTGGTTATGTTGGCTGGGAAGAGCAGCCTTTCCCACCAGACCGGACAGAGCCCAAAATGATGAGGAAATAGGGTCAGTTTGATGGTCCAGCTCGGAGCTACCAATTTGGATGAGATGGAAGGGAAGACAGGATTTCCTGCCCGTAGTCCTCAGAATCTCAAAGAGCAATACCTGCCCCCGGGGCTGCCTCTAATCGAGGCTGCATGTGTTCACAGCCAAAGAGGAGCCACGGTGAGGAGCAGCCTGGTGCTCCCTGTTCCCACAGAGAAGCTGACCCATGAGAGATGCTAGTCATCCAGCAGCTGGGAAAGCTGGTGAGCCAATTCCTACTGAATGGCACTTCTATTTCCTCCATAGCAAATAAACAACCACGCTCCAGGACTGCACTAGCTCTCAGCTTGCTTGGCTGCAATTTGAAGGATTTGAACTAAATCTAGAAAGCTCCAAGTAGCTGGGGTCCCCTGGGCTCTACCCTCTTTCTCCAGTTTAAATTTGGCAACAGAGCCTAGACAGCTCAAAAGCCCTAGGAACACTTGCAAGACATTTTGAGGGTATATAGAAATGCAATTACCTGTGGGAAAAGAAAGCTAAAATGCATTGCAAGCACATGTTTAATACAGTGTTCAATCCATTATGAAAGAGGAATTGACAGGTACCGCTGATGTTGGTGCCATACTCAGACAGTAGTTCCAAAGAAATTTGATGAAATCCTAAAATAAGCACTTTTTGTGCCTCTGACATTTGTTTTCTTAGCTTGTGGTCTATGAACAGCTGGTCTTCAAGGTAAATAGAGCATCTTTCCTGGGAAGAATCCATGAACCACAGCTTTATGAATGAAATGTGACCTGAATGATAAAAGTCTAGAGAGTGTAACCTAAAAGCCAGGGAGAAAGACCTCCTTGTGCAACACACCTGAGAAGATGCCAAGAGCTGCAAGCCAGAGACATAATTGGCATAAAGGAAGAAAAGTGTATTACAGCCTAGAAGGTCTCTTTCTGGGAGTGTTGTTGAGTTTTTTGCACTGCACTAAGATCTCCCAGGGAGGGACAGAAATAGCTCAGATCTCATGTCCTTCAACACGCACATGTTCAAATGGGGAAGGGACTCAGCAAACTAATCAGGAGAGCTCATCGTGGCCATGAGGGGGGCGGAGGGGTACCTGGACGCTATATTAGGCTGTACTTCTGGGTTTGGGGGTGTTTGAAATCTTGGCAAGGGATCTATTGGATGGATCGATCTTTTTTTTTCTGCTAAGCAAAATAATGATTTAAAGCCATTAAGCAATATTCCTCCAGATTCCTATTGACCAGCCTAATGCCCTATTCCTAGAACTGTCAGGCAAGATGAGGATCAAGCCTTGCATGAAGCCTTTTTTTGGAAAATAAATCTCCATCTGCCTGGAAAAGAGAGCAGGAGTAGAGATGAAAAACAGGCAGCATTCAGAACCCCTCTGTGCTCCAAAACACCGCGTTCCTTACATTCAGTATAAAAAGGCTTTGCCTCTTACTGTTCTCACACCATATTTTTCATCCAAAATATTGGTAAAAGTGCCGTTATCCACTAGAAGTCAGCAATCCTTCAATGCAAAGTGATCTGATACAAGCCACGGGCTTGCTGTGCTTTACAGATTGCCCATTCTTGCCAGGATTCAGAGTTGGCAGTAAGACCGTGTCTGCTGTCAAGAGGCCTCATTGCGTGTCAGAAGCTTGGCACATGCTCACATCTTTGGGGAATCTACTCAAACACCAACATCTAACAGGACCTTTGTCAAGTTAAAATATAATTCAGAAACAAACACAAAATATGTAGCTTAGAATGGGGGTTTTCCAATTTTTTAAACCATGAATCATGATCATAAGGGCATCTGGGTGCCGATTTTGGCTCCTGCTCTGGGCTGGGTAACGCACAACGGCAGAGCCGCCTGCATTCCCCCAAGCATTATGCTAAGAAAAGTTTGGAAATGCCTGTGCTAAATAATTGCATTACAGCTCCAAACAGCCCAGTTGACTTTTCCATCCTCTACTCTTTGTTTACCTGACAGAGACTAATCCATTCTACCTGCAAAGCAGAAAAAAAGAACTTACCATGAGGGCTCAGATATAATGCTTTATTATCTTTCCATCCGTACATAATACGGAATTTCCATGATTCATTCACCCACTTGAGGAACACTTCAATAGTCAAACAAAAACATACATTCCCAGGAGAAAAAGCAAAACCACATCCGGTGCAGGAGAGAGGAACATTCTAACATAAATACAAAATCCTGCTAGAAGTTTTATCTAAAGCAAGACCACTGATCATAAACACAACAGGGAAGGGCAAAGATCAAACGGTGTTGCTTTTTGTGGATGTTTTTCCCCTTTTCCTCACAATCTCCTGACAATAAGTCAATAAAAGGTTTTACCAAGACTACAAAGGGAATCTGAAAACCCAGCAGCCTCTCTTTGAAATTATATTCAGGCTACAGGCAGTTTCAAAAGTCACTTCAGAGAGTCTGCCCTTTGCTAAAAAGCTTTGTGACCTTCCAGTCATTCCAGCGTAGCTGCAGTAATTCATAGGAATGAGTAATAATGACGTCTGCTATTCAGTCATCATTTGACAAGCTGTCTAAGTGACAAGGAGATTGATCATAAACGTTTCTCTGTGATGATAAACAATCTAGACACAGAACAGCCATGCAGCTCACCTTTACAGTTAGAAACAAAATAAGCCCAGGTGAGGAGGACAACTCCTGAAATTCCTCTCACAAGCTTTTTCTTCTTTATTCCCTTCTAACAAGGTGATTTCCAGAATGATACAGCTCAAACAATTAATTCTTCTGACTTCCTCAGTATTACAGGCTTTAACACTTTGCTACGTGGATTCCTGGAAGGACATAGCTGTTGAGAAAAGTATTCAATCTCAACAACACTAAAAAAAGATCTACGTGGGGGAGATCCATTGCAATCCTCAATGAATTGTTGTAGTGAGCATGCACCCTGAATGCTTGAAATGTGTCGCTATTTCTAGCTTGTCTCTGTCAAGCTTCAAGTCCCAAATATGTATTCTTACTGCAACCTTCTCTCTGCTAAATTTAAAAATCCTTTGTGTTTCCATTTCTGCAAGTTCTCATAGCTAAAGGGCCCCTTTGGTTTCATTTGGATTAGGAAAATTGGAAATACAGGGCGCAAGCAGGTTAAAAGATGGCACTGTCTCATACACACACACACACCCCCTGCACACGCACTCATCTGCACGCGGGCCAGGGGCTGTGCTGTCCTACAGCCGGGGTATCTCCCACTGCCTCATTGTACACAACACCTGGCTCCTTTGGGAAGGAGCTTGGACAATTGTTATGCCTTAAATTGGCTGCGTAAGTGCTGCAAGACTCTCTGGGATATATGGGGACAACAACCTGAGTCGGTACAGCCAAGGCCATTGTCTGTCAATACTATAGAGAGAGAAAGTGCACAGGAGACAAATCCTTGCAGGGCCTTCAGTCCCCACCATCATCAGGTGAGCAAGGCTGTTAGCACACAGATCCCAGCTTTGGCATTTCATGCTTTTATTACACACTCTTTTCCCTTGCACCTTACTACATGTCACAAAAATCCTGGAGAATATCACATTCAGGAGACAATGGGAAGGTACTAGGATGCCACATGACAAAGCAGATGTCTCTGAAAAAAGACAAAAAATAAAGAGGCGGAAAAACAGGGATGGCAAAGAACAGCAGAAGAACTGTCCTGGGTGAGAACAAAGATCTATCTAGACCAGTATGCTGCCTCCACAAGTAGAAGAACAAGACCCCCCCTCTCAGCTCCCACTTATTTTCTGCTCAGGAGTTCGTGAGATCAGCATGGTTTCTCTGTATTTAGTAACCTCCTTTGGATTTTGTTTTTGTGATCTTACTTACTCTCCCTGTGTAAACATTGACAATGCCAACACTTTATGGCACAGAGTTCCACCAAAAAACTGTATCAAGACACACCCTTTGATTTTCTTGGAGCCTGGGATCTTCATGTGACTCCCCCATGTTCTTGTATCGGAAGAGACAGAGAGCAGATGACTTCTCCACAAGTCTGTCACTATTTTGTACACCTCTAGCGTACCAAGAAAGCATACCAGGAAAGACCTAGCTCACCGAGTGTGCCTTCTTGTGAAAGCAGTTATGGACCTTTACTCTACTTTGTTGCCAATTCAGCATAGGTTGCATGAAACCACAATCACTTAAACTGTTCTGAACACAAAGAATCCAGGAAATGAAACTTTGGCAGGTACAAAGGAACAGGGGTGAGTGTGGAAATCTGGGAGGAGGCTTTGCCGATGACAGCAGCCCAGCTCCTGCCTTATCTCACAGCAGGTAACAGAGGAAAGCGCAAGCGATGGCAACTGCAGTGAGAACAGTGGAAAAAGGCAAACTAGTCCTATGAGTCTCATTTTCAATCTCTAGCACTGGCCAGGTGACAGAGTACTTCCAGCCAATGTATCTCTCTTCCAGGCAATATCTCACTTTTTTGGATGTTCCCCCTTAAAGGCCAAGGGCTGATACCTGCAAAGGTTGGTGAATGATCCCAAGAGCCCTCCTGCCCCCACCACTGTTTCCACCCTGGCCTCAGCAGCCCCTGCCTCTTCTCCTGTGCCTTCCCCCTGGGCGGTGTGGTGCCCGCAGATGCCTGCTCGCAGCCTGCAGCCCTTCTTGCTGCCCCAAGCAGCCCCGGTGTTTCGCTGTGCCCCGCTGTCTGTCCCTGCCTGTCTCTCAGCTCCTGACGATGCTGAGTTCGCAATCCGTCCGGGACAGAGGCTGCCTTTGTGTTCTCCACGTGTACGCTGCCAAGTGCTATGAGCCATCCTGGTACCGCGTTTCCTAAAAATAGCTTGCCCCACAGATAACCTGCAGTCTTTAAAAGTCGCAGGTCTTGAAGATAAGCCCTCATGTAACCTGCACAAAATGAGAAACAAAAGCACTCCTGGGGTGAAAAGCTCTGAAGAAATAGTCTAAGAAGTATAATTGAGAACACAGCCTCGGTACACCCACAAGCAGTAGAGGAAAGTAGTGCCAAGGGGCCCAGGGAGCAAGTATTATGTATAACCTGCACACAGACAACTGCTGAGCCACAAGGTTTTTTTACAGCCAGCCTCCAAGTTCTGGGCATGAAGATAAGCACTGCTCGCAAAAGTAATCCAAAAGAATAACGATCCATCTAAATTATCTGAAAAGCACTCAAAATTTAGCTCCTTCTTTACATAAGGGTACATATTTTGGATACGAAATATATCCAGATAGCATTTTACCCTTCCACAACTTGCCACATATCCATTTAATCTTTCACATTTTATTTTAATAACAAGGGAGACAAGCAAGCTCGATTGACGGGCTGGTTCCCAGGGAAACATGAGCAACTTATTTCTCTTAAATAGCAGGCACAAATGTTTCCTGTGTTACACCGTGCAGCCTGCTGTGACATTCAGATCTCTAACATATAATCCCAAAAGGACAGAATGTGTTTGCCTGGCTCTGAGGTGGGGAAGGAGAAAGGTAGCAGCACAGTACAACTGGTGACAGGCACTAGCAAGGATCTGGCACCCAAATCATTTTGTGAAAACAAGTGCCTTGTCCTAATCCCCAAAGGAAGGGCAAAATAAGATTTTAACAGAAACTGGTAAAATTACTCCAGTGTTGCTGGGAGAGAAATGAAAGAAGGGAGTTGGCAATAGCAAGCCATCAAAACCTCAGTCAAAATGCTAGGCTGGCTGCCTGGTGCTGTTGGGACACATTAAGAGCACGAGAACAGCCACACAGATTTACCCCAGGGTTTATCCAACTTGGGAAGCTGCTTTGGTACTGATAGAGGTGGGAAGGGACTTGGAAAAGAAAATAGAAGACACAGCTGAGCATCCTCATAAGGTGCTCTCTGGTAACATTCAGGGCATTTCAAAACCTGAGGTAACCTACATAGAGATCGGTGGAGAGCACGATCCTGCTGCATGTGACCAAGGGTGCTGTTCCCAACTCCCATCACACGCGGCAAGGTGCGGTGGCTTTGGTGGCAAAGCTCATTTTGCTTCCTGCTGTTTCTAGTTAACAAGCTGAAAAAACCATCAGAACAGTGGCCATGAGCAGACACGTACGTAACACATACGATACTTGTCCCCAAAACTCTCCCTTCCTCTTTTATATTCAGCTCAGGGAATCTCTGAACCTGATGGGATTTGTATGCTTAGTAAATCCCAGCAGATTTCTCATCCATGTACTTGCCCATTCGTCTCTTCAACCTTCCTGTGTCCACAATGCTCTTCAGCAAGAAGTTTACAGCTCAGCTACCCATTGCATGAGGATCCATCTCCATTGGTTTGCTTGGAGCCTGTAGCCTGATAACTTAATCTGCTGGCCCCTGGTTCTTGTTCTGGCTGAGATACTGGCCAGCTGTTCCCTTGTGACCCCATCCCTTTCACACAGGATTTTCCAGACCTCCCTTGTGTGCTACTTCAGTATCTAGGGCCACATTCTGCTTTCATTTATCTCCTCTGAGTCGATATTCAACTGGTTGGACTAGATGATCTTAAAGGTCCCTTCCAACCTAGGCAATTCTGTCGTTCTGTGATTCTGGTATTTAAGTGAGCAGGTGATTATTTGGCCTCGGGACAATTTCCCCACACACACGGACAATTTCCCCACACTCACACACAATTTGCTTTTTTGTTAAAAAGAAAAAAAAATATTTAAACTTTTCTTTTTTTTCTCAGTTGTTTTAGGATTCAGGAGAAAAGAAAAAAGATAATCAACTACACATTTTGGATGCCAAGTTTCCAGGTGCCCAATGTCCTGTTGCCGGGACACTGAACAAACAGCCTGCAAACACAATCCCCTGCCTTTGTTCTGCCAGCTGGAAACCACAGGTCACCCTGCACCCGGACACCACCACGGGCCAGACCCTCAGGAGGAGGCAATACCCAACTGAGCAAAATGCTCCTTTCATCTGACAAAGGATACCAAAAAGAGACCTGGATTTTTTTAATGAGTTGGTGGCTTTTTTTTTTTTTCATTCACTGAGGAACATTTTCTGTGGAAAGGTCTCTGTCCATGCAAGTGACTCAGCTCAACAAACAACATTGGTGATTCATTACTCCTGAGTGTGCCAGCAGCGGCTGGTGACCTGTGTGGTGCCAAGTCCCTTCCTCACCAGGAAACAGCCTTAATAAATGACATCAGCAGCGTGATTCAGTCGGTAGGACCATGGACTGCAAGTCTCCCACTTGGGTGCTTGCTCCTGATTGCCCTTCCCCAGCCAGCTTTTTCTCTGCTGATTCCTTCAGCACTGGCTCTTGCTGCCCATCTAAATGGTGCCCAGCATGATGGAAACTAAGATGGGCTACAACGCAAACACCAAAGTGAGTGCACAGTGAATTCACTCAAACGACAGAACTCAAGCCATTTCCCTGAACTTTCCATGAATATACACCAAAAAAAGGTTCCAGAAAGGAAATGAAATGGGACAAACATCAAAGGTAAAAGATGATCCTTTATGGAATTAGTTGCTCACAGACACACATCCCAGGTCATACGTCCCCGTCCAGCTCCAGGTGGAAACTTCTTATCAGGTCATTAAAACAAATCAAAATAGGAGATGAGGCAGATTTCTAATGCAGTCTGAGAAACAGTGAGAGTGGTTTAAAAAAAGTCATTCCTCTTTTCAGCTTTCAGGCCAAATATCTGAATACCCAGCAGCTCTTGAAATCCTGATAGAATCATAGAATGGTTAGGGTTGGAAGGGACCTCAAGGATCATCTAGTTCCAACCCCCCTGCCATGGGCAGGGAACTAGATGTTTCAGGTTTGTCTGAATCTTGCAAATAATTTCCACACAAATGGAGAAAAGTTGTCTCAAATAAAATAACTGTGATCTTATGCAACTTAAATATAAGTCTTCAAAAATAAGAATGACTGTTTGCTGAAAAAAGCACATTAAGCCCAGTTGTCTTCCTAAATGCAAAGGGTCTTTTTCACCTTTTAGAACTGCTCTGTACTTCAAGGCTGCTGTGATATTCCTGTTGCCAAGACATTACGCAACCACAGAACACAGAAAGACACTTAATTCAGTACAATTTTTTAAAATTTCTCTCCAGGTAATGAAATTAATCTCATGATAGTCCATGTCACAACTAAAGCTCAGCCTGTGGACCAGAAGACCATACCCCACTGCAATCCTATCCAAACACTGTAAGGTTTTCTTATCTCCCAGCGTCTGTTTTCCCCCTCTGCCACTCAGTCATATCAGTGTTTATGCAGTTGCACAAGGCAATGTGATATACAGAAGAAAAATGTTATATAGACACAAAAATAGGCATAACTTTAAACTTTTTTCAGCTTGAAGACCCCCTAAAAGCTAGTGGAGGATCAGCCCCCTTCTGTGCATAGTTCAACCTACAGACCACAGCCCTACTTGTCTTAGTTACCTTCTGCTGAAACTTGCTGGTCCTGTAGGTGGATCAAAGCAGGTCCCTTTAAATCCTTTGTTATGCTTGTACAAGTGGAAAACAGCTCCTATAAAAAAAATCCTCTCTGTTTGCCAAGCCGTGTGTAGAGATTATGAATCACTAAATGGCAGCCACGTGTCAGCAAAAGTAGCAGGAAGTGTCTTGCGTTTGACCTTTATTTATAGTAGCAAGAGCACTTCACAGCATATAGTTACGACCATCTAATTACCCTTGCTCACCAAGAAACATTGGATCAATTGCCTGAATAATATGTTTTTTCAATTAAAAAAAGAATAATATCTGGCTAATAGTTATTGGTCTGGAGGAACTCGGAGAAAGCCCTTTTATTCTGTTGCCTTTGTGTGTCTGGAAGACAGAGGACTTCTTTGTAGGTTTTCCTCTGGGATCCTAATGGAATGGGGGACTCGAAATCAAGACCACTTGACGAGTCTGTTGACCGACCTTTTGGCACACCTCTCATGTTCAATATATACCCTTGTTTCACAGAATCCACCTGCGAGTTCGGGAAGCCATAAAGTGCTGAATACTCTCCTTGCTTATTTTTTAGTAAATGCCACGCATCATAGAGCATTACTGAATCAAGACAAAGTACCTCTGGGCTGCTCTCCAGTGGGGAGCCTGGAGATGTGTGTGAATTATGCAAGGGTGTAAGTGGCACGCCTGGTTCTTCTTCATATGCAAGAGTGCATTTTGGTACCTTTTCAGATTAAGGGCCAAGTCTAACAGATATGGTGAGTTGAATTAACAGCTCCCTGCATTAGAAGAGGGTTCTTTATTTCCCTGTGTCCTCTTTGCCCCTTGACAGAATAAGGAGTTAAATCTGTTCTCAGAAGGGTCTGATGCACTGGAGGGAGCAGACATGCATTGCTATGGGTAAGGGTGAAGGTGAGAAACAGGGCTGAGATGGTCTCCATGTAAGGTCAATGCAGCCTAAACAATGGCCATTTTTTATAGTGTGGGCATCTGAGAGCTACACACTGTGTCACACGATGAGGTGGGTAAAGGGGGAATGTTGGGACATATAGGAGCACCCAAGCACACCCAGCCACGTGACAGAAAAGGGATCTGCTGCCCAGAAGGGATCTCATGAGCTAATATCCCTGCTAATAATGGGGACACTGCACCACTTCCTCCCCCCGACTTTGAGTCTTGTGATCAAGGCAATCTCCTGTGCCTGGCATATGGGAAGAGAGCAGGAGCTCAACTAGGGTGCTTTTCCCAGGGGAAAGGAGGGTTAGGTGGGGTCCTGAAGCATGCAGGTTTGTCCCCTGGGCTCCCCAGACTCCTGCCCTGATGAGGAAAGGCAGTGATCACCCTCTTACCTCTAGCCTGAGCCAACACAGAGCCAAGACTGAGCTGGGTTTTGTCCTGTATGACCAACTGAGCCTTGCAACCACAAGTCCCAGCTAGCAGCACTTAGAAGAACCAACACCAAGCCAAACAGTCCTTGTGAGCTCTGGCTGCCACTGCTCCATGACCTCTCTCTGCCCTTCCTACTGGGATCATCTCCATTAGCCCCAAGACAGAGATAAGCCAGCATCCCTTACCCATTCAGAGCCTAGGGTCCATCCTGTGGGGAGCTGCTGCAACCCCGCTCACCAGCTCAGTGACACCATGCTGGGCAACCCTGCCTCTCCTTCAACTTTTTTTTTTAATTAAAGCTCATCTAATCAGATAGAGGTGTCCATTCTGCTTTAGACATGAGTCAGGGAACATGAGCAGCCTATCGCCTTAACTCCACCATTGGGTCTCCCTGTCCGGTCAAACCAACTCAGCAAGAAACTGAATGCTTGATGGTCAAATGCCATTGAAACCTGGGTTAGTTGGTGGCCACTCCCAGGGGTGGCATGTATCGGCAGGATCAGGCCTGTAATCATACTGTCCTTTGTGGATTCCCATTTTCCCCCTCAAATTCCTTTGTGGCTCCTTCCTACACTTCTCCTCCCCCTGCTTTGTCGGGTTTGTGCTGATTGCCATGTTTTGTTCTCCAGGACAAGGCTGGGCCATTGCAGAGATCCGGTCACTACCCAGCACGCTCAGCTCTTCTCTGGAAATCCTTTCTCTGTGTCTGCAGCAGTGCACCGGAGGAAGTCACCCCAGATGGCAGGCACACTCACGTCTGTCTCCAAACAGCTTCAGCACCATCTGGATCTCACCCAGCTCATCTAAGGATTACATCTCTGACTCCATGTCAGGTCTCTGCACCACAACTGCATTCTTGGACAGGGTGCACGTACCCTGATGTTGGGTTGCTGCAGCAACCATGTTTGACATCATCACCTTTCCCCACATCTACCACTGTCATGCAAGAGGTTGTGAAAGCCTTTTTGGCACCGTCAGGCAGTTGAATATTTTGATGCTGGGGAGGGAATTCCTATTCAAAACCAGGAGTGCAAGGAGCAGATGTGTCGTGTCTCCAGAAGAGCAGGGTCAGAGGGCAGTATGATCTGCCTAGCACAGCATTGAACATGGAGCTGCAAAGCCAAAAAAACAAGCAAACTAAAGCCCATGGTCCCATAAGGCTGGAGTTTGCTGCCTCCAGCAGCAAAAAGGAGCAGGTGCAGAGCTGGCTTGGCAGCACCAGGATATTCTCCAAAAGTATCCCTGGCTGTCAACACAGGGGCTTGCTACTCCGTCACAAAATACTTCTTTCCTGCAGGACCCCAGGGATGCAGCTGGGAGCAGAGTCACCATTCGGCCCACATACACCAGCAGCATAGAAGCAGAGCCACTGTACGGACTCCATCCTCAAATGACGTTGGCATCCCTGAGGGAGGTGAGTCCTGGAGCTTGTGCCAGACCTCCTGCCGGTGCAGACAACACGTGACTCCTTTGGTGGTAACCGTGGCTAATTTACAATGAGGGCAGAGTCCAGATGCCAGAGTTCAAAGGTTTTTATCAGATGCCAGAAAACATATAATTTCTGTATTGATGCCCTTTATCCACCTGAGATGGTTCTAGGACAAGTGACTTGGCCAGCTCACGCTTTGTCATCAGGAGTGTCCTGATCTTTGGCATCCCTCCTAGTGCCTAGCCTTGCAGTTGCTCAGTTAGAGAAGAAAGCCAGGTTTTATGATGGCACATACACACCACAATCCCTTCACTCTCCTAGCCTCCGGTTTGGTGCCTTATCGAAAGAAGCAGATAAGCCTCAAACTTCAGTTAAATGCCATGCTTGTGGGGAAAAAGGAGACAGGACTGACATGACTTTGAAAAGTGTGAGCTGGGTGCTCCTGGAGCCTCCCTGCAATCCCTCAAGGAGCACATGAATTCTCAAGAAGGAATGTTTATTGTTTCCACAGCATAAGCTTCTGGCTAACTAAGCCAGGAGTCCTTCATTAACATGAAACATTAACATCTCCTCCTTTTGTAAAGCTTCACCCTCAGAGGGTTTTGGAGGCCAATGCAGGATCTGGAAGGAAGCTTCCTGGGCAGTTATCACCAGGTTTCTTCTCTTCTGAGGAACATCCACAGGGGAAAGAGAAGGGACCCAGCCTGTTTCACAATTGGGCGGAGCTATTATGGACCCCACAAAGGAGGCAAAAGAGAGTCAACCCTGCAGCTTCCTTCTTCTAGCCATGGATAGAGACTGTTGACCTTCCCTAGCCCCCTCAGACCCACCCTACAAGGACAGAAAGATAAAGGGAACAAGAACGAGTAGTTCAATATGCAACAGAGCTGATAGTGCCCAATGACTCCACATGGATTTGTGCCTTGTGGTCAGACTCTGGTACAAGTTGACTGCGAACTTGTAAAAGCTTCATATCTATGATTCTTCTGCCATGAAATATGGTGGAAGCTGGTCAAATGCTTCAAGAGAGGTTGAAGTAGAGAAGGACACAGATGAAGCTAGTCATCTCTTCCATACATATGCAAAGTGTGCTCACAAAAGTTATGTTTTCTTAGGAGAACAAGATAAAGCTATCACCATGGCAGACATCCATGGAAACAAGCTCAGTAGAGACAGGGGAGCTGGGAGCATGGACAGAAAGCCAGAGCCTTTAGCCAAGAGCGACAGGTTATTCAAGTCTGGGACGAGGCTACACCCAAGAGACAGGATGGACAGCATGACGCAGTCACGTTTCTCAACACCACTCCATTCCCAGGCCTGCTTCACACCACGCTGACCCAGTCACGCTGCTTGGGAATTTTCCAGACAAACATTTTTTCCCGTAAGAACGTGCAGATTTGTGGAACACTGAACATTTCACAGAAAATATGTTGCATTTGGTGAACCTCTGATGGAGCGCAGGCAGGGAGATGTTTCCACTGCACAAGACAAATTTCTGTTGGGAGCTTGACTGCTAGTTCATGTGATAGTGTGAGGAACTCCTTACAAATTGACTTGTCCATACTTCCAGTGAACCAGACTCATAGATTTGCAACGAGGACCCCCAGTTATCCAGGCAGAGGACTTGATAAACTCAAGGCTTCTACAAAAGTCTCTCCGATAGCTCCTAGTCAAATACTGGGATAAGCTTGGCAGTTTGTGGCTCTGGGGCAGCTTGTTACAGGTGCAATCCCAATTCACATTATCTCCAGGCTGTTGGACTGTTCTTCGGTAAGCTTCACTGCCCCATCAGCCATGCAGCCCAAGGAACCATCCAACCAAATGACCTAGGTAGACTGACGACTCATTGGACTGCCTGAGGTCCTCCTTCTTTTAATCCTAGGAGAGGAGAGGAGATGAAGTGGATGGAGATGAGACAAAGGAGTGGAGCATGAGTTTAGGACAGCCAGGCTTTCTCCTCCTGTTGCTGTTGATGGAGGGGACAGAATTGCCAAGAGAGATGGCAGTCATCCCCTTCCAAATCCCTTAGCCACAGTGCCAGATAAGAACTCATGCTTGACTAGGCTGGTGACCCAATTAAAGGGGCCCAGGAGGGACACAACGGCATTTCGGATTTTAGGCTAGTCAGAACAAGAGAATAATGAAAATCTGTAAGTGAGTACTAAGGAAGCAATGGGACAAAAAGTGAAATTTGCTGTTTGCTTTGGGATGCCATCCCAGAAGATGTAACTACAGTGGGTTACTCAGTCCCTCATACACTGCATTTGCTAACAGACCAGGGAACACTGCACAGTGATGGTTCTAGGGATAACTCCAGGAGGCATCTCAGATCATACAGTAATCACTTCTGAGGTGCATATCTACACATACCATCTATAGACACATATATTCACGTCTTAGAATCATTGAACATTTTAGGTTGGAAGGTACCTCTGGAAGTGTCTGGTCCAACCTCCTGCTCAAAGCAGGGTTAGTTAGCTCAGGTTGCTCAAGACCTTCTCCAGGTGAATTTTCCATATCTCCAAGGATGTAAATTCCCCCACTTCTTGGTGCCCTGGTCCAGCATTTGACCATCCTCATGAGGAATAATTCTGCCTTCATATCTGATTGGAAATTCCCATGTTGCAGCTTGTGCCCACAGCATGTTGTCTTTCCACTGTCCACCTCCACGACTTCTCTATCTTCTCTACACTCTCCCATTAGGTAGCCCTAAACAGCAATAAGGTACCATTTTGCCCTACCTTTCTGCTGGCTGAATAAATCCTCCTCTCTCAGCCTCTCCTTGTATCTCATGTATTCTAGCCCCCTGACCATCTCAAGAGCCTCCACTGGGCTTACTCCAGTATATCAATGTCTGTCTTTTACCAGGAAGACCAAAGTAGGACACAGTAGCTGGAAGTGCCTCACAAGTGCTGAACAGAGGGAAAAAATCACTTCCCTCAACCTGCACTCTTGCTATTACAGTGTTATTTGTGCTTATCACTGCAAGAGCACACTGTTGGCTGATGTCTAATTTCCTGTCCTCCAAGAGTCCCAGGACCTTTTATGCAAGGTTTGGGGTTTGTTCGTTTTTCATCCAGGACACTCATGGCCAGCTGTGCATTTATATCCACATATACTGCCTACACCCACCTCTAAACCAAAAAAAAAGGATTCTTGCGGTTGTCCTCTAGAAAGGGAGTCAGGGACCCTTCCCATTCTTCTGCTGGGAGAATGCCCTTCCCACTGTTTCCTCTCTCACTGCTCCCACTGCAAGAAAACACACAGAAACCCCCAAACAAAGCCAGGCCAGGATAGCCAATTACCTTGTTTCAACCTCTCTTTGTGAACAAGGCTTTGCAGGTCAACTGTCCATATGGCCAGTCACATTTGCTGAGCTTAAGTACTTTCTCAAGGGCTTAGACCTACCCATTTTACTCTGTAAAATGAAGCTGTGGACTTTTTCATTACAAAAGGTCAAATAGAGCCTTCATGCCCCTTGAACAAGCTACAGCTGATCTAATTAACTTGGACTATCCCCACACTGCCAAAGTCACCCTCTCCAGGAAGCAGTTTCTGGTCTCCAGGCTAAATGCCGTGGGCTGTGGGCTATACTATTTGTCTAGAATAGACTAACCACGTCCGCTCTGAACTGTGCGTGCTGCAAGTCTCCTTTGGGTCCCCTGGTCATTTTGTGCACAAAATTAATTCTTTCTTTTTTTTTTTTTTTTCCCAGTTCAAAGGCCTTGTGAGGGCTGTGTCACAACCCACCAGAGTGGTGTCCAGGGTATGTGTTGATTGCCCTTGGACAAAACTGTGGGCATATGGGTGCGGCAGATGGTACAAGACATACTGGGATAGTGCTGGAGGACACCCGATTGGTTATCCAGAGCCAACTTGAATGCTTTTAGCCCTGATGCCCTAACGAGGCAACAAGGCATATGGAATGAATTCACAGGCTGCGTGCAGCCCCCAGCCACAGGTTCCTCAGCCCCAGCAGGAACCCAGTGCTGACAAACATGGGCCAGGACAGCACTTCCCCATGATCAGGTTATTCTGTCAGTGCCCACTATAAACTGCAGCTCACAATCATCACCATGCTCAGTTCGTTGCTGGTCTCACTCCAGGGACCAGTTCCGTACCCCAAGGACAGCCTCTGTAGCTACATCTACTGCTGGGAGATCAGCCCCCAGCCCGGATGTCCCAGAAGTCCATGCTATGCACACATGGGGCCCATACATGCTCTACATGGCATCTATATGCTATTACTTGTCTTGTCACCGTGTGGAATGGAGATACGCCTGGTCTTCTAAGCAGCTGGGCATCTGCTCCTCACCTCTTCTGCAATTGCCTTCCTATTCCCAACATGGCATTTACCTTTCTCCTAAAGTTGGCAAGCCCGTGTTACTCAAGGTCAGGCTAGTTAGACACCAGCTGCAGTGTTTGTCTTGCTTTTCTGTCAAGGAGACAGTTTCAGCATGTACAGCACTTCCTCTTCTGAGACATTTGAGGACGGAGACTGTGACCTTTGGCTGCTGTTTGGGTTCAGCAGCACAGGCAGCAATCCCAGGGGTGAGTGGGTTGAAAGAGAAAAGCCCTTTCCCTCCTCCTCTATCTCTTTATGGACAAATTCATAACAAAGAAGCAGCCAGCTGCGGGTGAAACACATGGCTTGGACACTGCAAGGAAGATCTTCTCTGTGCAGTCCACAGCTGAAGCAGTAAAGTGGCCCAGCACTGGCTTAAGCCCAGGGGTAAAGACTCAGCCCGTCCTCTGAGCCTGGGCAGCATTTAGATGCAATACCTGATTTTCGTATAACTAAAACTAAGGGAAATTAATCACAATGGAAGGTCCTTGCATGAAAGTATGAAATAGTGCCTACCACAATGTAATATTTCTGCCCAAGGTGTCCTGCCTGGGCATTGACCAATCAGCACATCAAAACCAGAGTGAACTCAAGGGATCATTTAACTCATTAGAAGCAAACGCATTAAACCAGCCTCAGATACCTCCTTAGTGCAACTTGGCAGGACAGGGTTATACATGCTAAAGAGAAGAGAAGCAGAGATCCAGAGTGCTGGATCCTGGACTCACATGTCCTCCATTCATGATGTCCATCTCCTGATGAAGCAGAAAAACCTCCAGTCTAAGAGTATTTTATGCTACCTGGTGAAATTGCACTTAGGGACACTGAAACCCAGAGCTCTGCACACTGGGTTAGCTCTCTTCCTGCAAAGGCTCCTGACATCTCAACTTTAAAATCCATTACATGCAGCACTGTTTGTGCAGTCTGCAGCTATTCCAAATTTCCATCCATTATTAGATGGCTCAGGATGTGGCCTATGAACTTCATGCCTCTGAATCCCAATAATGTCCTTTGGCTCATAACAGGCTAATTGACACCGTGTTTGCAGTGAGCAGCTCCCACGCTAGCCCTGCATCAAAGGCTAATGGGCTTCTGGTCTGAGCAGCGGAAGAGACCTCAGATTTTGGGGTAGAAACATTTCCTTTTAGCTCTTAAGAAGGTAAACATAAAGGTAAGGACTGAATCAAAGCTTTTCATTGTCACCCCAAGGGGCAGGAGGTCTCAACTGGTCTGAAGCTGGTGTGCCCCAGTGGAGTAGTTGGGATTGGCCTCTAGAAGTAAGAAACAGCACCTTCAGCGCTGCTCAATTGTGACTTTCCTGATGATGCTCAAAGGCAGCACAGAGACTCAGTACCCCCAAAGGGTTGATGTTGCCCAGAGTGTGGACACCAAGGACGGTGAAAAATTCTTCTTCCCTTCCAAACTTCAGCCTGTCTTTTGTACCCTCAGCTCCAGACGTCAGACCCTCCAGCTGCAACTCTGCAAGAGCTGTCACAAGGACAGCTAACCAGCCACATGTCTCACTTTTGGACAAAGTCACCTCTCACTTTTGGCTCGTAACGGAGCAGCCAGGTGCACACCTCGGCTTGTTCCAAGCTACCTCTGGCATGAAATGTCCTCCTTGACCCTGTGGAGGGAAGCCAGATGGGGAAGCTGGTGTTAATTTGCTGCAGCAAAACAGAGACTTGTAGTCATCAAAACAGTGACTGCTGGCATCGTGACTTTCCTCTTCCCTTGTGATCTGTGGGAAAGGAGAGGAGATTCAAGCTCCGCATGGGGAGACTCGACAGCCTGAAGCTTCCTAGGCACAGGCACCTCTTTCTTTGCCTCAATAGGTCACCCACTGGCAGCTGAAGGGAACGTACTAAGCCTTTAAAGGTCACCAAGTTGAACTGGGCTAGCATGGACCACAGACAGAGCACAGCACAGCTCATGGCCCAGTTTGCTTTGGTCACGTCCTTAAATTATAGTGATAATTTCTATCCCTGCTGATTTGCCTGTATTCCCCACTGGGAAGCCAGTTTTACAAGTAGATTAAAACCTACCTCAACCCCCCGTTCTTCTTGACCAAAACACAAATCCTATTAAAGATATTTGAGGCCAGAGATCACAACAATCTCCCTTAAAAATCAGCACGCTTGCTAATGGCATTGTGCAAATGCCAACCTGCTTTCAGTTTGTGGCTTCACAGCACCAAGGCTGCAGAAAAACCTGCTGAAGGTATTTCTGCCTGCTTCATCCTTCCCCACCCATCACCACATACTGAAACTGCCTTGTCCTCTCAATTGCAAACAGCACAGCTTTCGAAACAACCACACTTGCTGTTGTTGTTGTCTCCCTGTTTTTCGGGTAGATCAGCTCTTGTAACTGCATCTCTGCCTGACTTTACAGTCAGCAGAGAGAGAGGAGATGGCATGGACACAACTGGGGATAGGCACCGGAAAGGGGGTTTTACTAGTTTATTTATGATTTACTAGTACTGTGGCACTCAGGCTAAGCAGACATAAGTGCAGGCGAGTACCTTCAGACCCCAAAGGTGCTGCATGGTCTTCCCAATGCTTCTCATCCACACAAGTCCAGGGAAGAAGGCAACAGCATTTTCTCTTATGTACCTCAGCTGTAAAACAAGTACTTGGTATTAACTTAAAATGAAGAAATAATAAAGCTTGGTCTAAGCCTTCCTGAGATTACTCTTTTGGATTAGGATCAAGAAAACAACAAAATGTCCACCACAACCAGAGTTGTTGCAGGTGTCTAGTATAGATGCAGTTAGACCTATCTACAACAGCTGGTTCCCACTGAATCCAGAGTGTCTCACTGTAAAGGATCCGCAGCTGATCTGCAAGTGCAGGTTAAAGAAACAAGACCTTGACTCAGTACTAGAAACTTTGGAGAGCATGGTGAGCATGGAATATTAAGCACACAGTGATGTCACAAACAGTTTCTAAGCCATTTAATGCATGGTCTCTGTGGAGATGACTTACCCCCTACCTGCACAAAGCCTTTGGCTAGTAATTCATCATAGCACCATATCCAGCAGAAGACAGGTGAAACTCCAAAACACACCACCAAAACTCAAGCAGCATCCTCACAAACCCTGAAACTTGAAAATTAATGGGGGCCCTAACCTACTGTCAGGTATTCAGGTAGAAAAATATGGGACCATCAGAACCGCTGTCAAGGTCCATTCATCCTAGTGACTTGTCTTTGGCCATGGCCAAGAGTGGATGTCTAAAAAAGAGTGTCAGAATACAGCAAATAGTTTGAGATACTTCCCCAAAACATCCAGTCAGCTTCCAACAATTTGTGGCATCCTGTATCACAGAGAGTATTTTCATAATTAATTACTTGTAGTGAATTTTTCTTTCATCATTTTATCTGGTTGCTTTATTAACCCCCATCGATTTTTAACATCCACAACATCCTGCTGCAGGGAGTTCCACAGTTTAATTATACACTGGGCGAAGAACACCTCCTCTTGTTTGTTTTGGACTTGCAATTTCTGGTTTCATTTGATGTCCTGTAATTCTTGTATGGATAGAGATACATACTCTTGAACATACTCTCCCTGTCCACCCTTCCCATACCACTCAGTGATTTACAGTCCTCTGTCATAACCTTTCTCGTATGTCTCCCTTCCAGCCTGATGAGTCCTCAGCTACTTAGTGACAGGGCAGCCACCGCAGAGTTTTAAGCATCTTGGTGTCCTGAGTCTTTTCCAACTTCACTTTGTGTTCACTTGCTTTTTGTGGCCAGGGAACCAATTTTCAGATGCTCCCTAAAAGAGACCATGAGCAGCTGAGGCTCCTTCCCATGAGGGTGTACATATCCCATATGGGCTTAAAATGAAGGGGCTGCCAAAGATGTGAACATGGAATTCCATCCGGCCAAAGCATCTCTAACTCTAGTAAAGCATTCTTTCTAGCTTCACTGAGGAGATAGGAGTCAGCAATCAGTGTTTGCAAATGGTCTTGGAGGGCTGCATTTTTCAAAAGGGCACAAAGATGCCGATATTTTTGTATCATACTCCAAGGATTCTGGAGGGGAGAAAAACAACAGAGGAGATTTGACTTTCTCCAGGGTGACTTCCCTGAATGAAAGCCTGGAGGATGGCTGACATGACAGTGCAGTGGTATCCCCCGTGAACCTCTCCCTATTCCCTTTCTGCCTGTGTTAGCAGAAGTCCTGGGCGAACCATCTCCAGCACCCACATTGCTGAGGAAGCAACATCTTCTCAGCTCAGAGCAGGGCACAGCAGATCCCACATGTACTTTGCTGGGGAAACATTCATGTCTGCTTGATGTTTGCAAAGTCAGCAGAGATAGGAACCAGCCCCAGAGGGACAGGCTCATTTTACAAACACTGACACATGAAGAACCTCTAACAGCCAAGGCAGGAGGCTCCTGAGAAGTGTTGCTGAGTGTGTTGATCCCAATCCACAGCCTGTGAAGGTGGGAAGTGTAAGAGGACTTTGTCAAGTATCTTCTGCCCTTGATCACAGAAATCACAAACTTGCAGAGCTGGTGTGAGACACTTTCACCTCTCTCTCTGCTGCTTTGTTACTATCAGAGCACCTAAAGAGCTGGTCAGAGCACAGGACTGCAACGTGTTCAGGGGCCTACAAACACAGACAGCTCTTCCTATGAACACAGCTAAGCCTTTAAGAGGCTCAAACTGAACTACAAAATCACCAGCAGATTCTGTTTGAGACCAGCTGGTGTTGGCTGGCAATAACAGCCTGCCTGCCATGCAAACACCCGTCTGTCTCACTAGCACCTATGCGTCCTTTCTAGGCAGCGTCCCACAGCTTTGACTGTCTGGGACACCCCAGGGAACCAGACTCATTTCTGTTGATATCACAACTCCAGGAAAAGAGATGCTTAAATTAGAGACACTTCATAATTCCAGGTCCATGCAAATTCCCATTAATTCAAAACCCCGTAAGCCCAGGATTCGAGTACATATGGTTAGGGACCACCAGCAGACACCAACATAACCAAAAGCAAGTATAAAAAAGAAAAAGAGACAATACTGGGTCTTCCCAAACCTCCCATTTTGTAGCCATCACAGTACAGTGGTGTTTTAAGAACATACTTAAAGAAGATCAGGGATATTTAAAAAAAAAATCTACCCACCTGTGTTTGCAGGGGCAGTGCAGGAGAGAGCATAGATGCACATGTCTGAAAACAGAGCAAGAAGGCTGCAGATACCGTGGGCTGAACAGAAGCAGGGGTCAGACATTCAGTGCAGAAAGGCAGTCATCAGCCACGGGGCATCCATGCAGTGATGCTGGTACCAGACGCCAAGGGCCATGGGTGAGACCCGTAGCTCTGCAGAGGGGTAGGAAGGACACAGCACAGGAGGCATCAGCCAGATTTTGACACAGCACAATTTTCAGGAGCTGGGATAAGATGTGTGTAAGCAAGAGGGGACAAATTCACTGTGTCAGCAGACGCAGTGGTGTCCTCAGGCTTCAAGAAAAGACACCAAGACACCACAGGAGGAATGAATTAGCCATACTGGGCACAACCCAAAATCCATGAGGTCTTGTCAGACACAGGCCAAGGTTTTAGTGAATACACGAGCTGAGTCTTGGCATAGTGTGTGCACAGAAGTGGCAATCAGAACAAGCTGGAGAGGAAATCAGAGTCGAGGGAGAGTTGTTTCAGATGGGAAAGATTAAAAAGTGTTTGGGCTGTGAGGAGGAGAACCAGAAGCCAGTGGAAGGGTAAGCAAAAAGAGAGCCAAAGCAGAAGGGAGCATCAGGTGACAGAGTGAGGAGGATGGTGGGGACAGGTCTGGGGCAGGAAAGAGGCTGCTAAAAGGAAGAAATGTGATTTTTTGCCAAAGTCTCCTTGGAAGGGAACAGAGAGCTCCTGTTCAGAGCCAAAACAGGGGGGAGGATGAATGAGGAAATCGGCTTTATCACAAGATATCCCACAACAGGAGAGCAGCGGAGGGGAAGTGGATGCTGGAAGGCAGCCAGGACTGGTGGGATGGCCCAGGGGACTTGCAATGAGCTGCAGAGAGCCAGGCACTGAGGAGAGAGTTTATTTTGTCCCTTTTCAGCGATAGTCCATAACATGCCTTAGCCTAGGGCCACTTCCAGACAAGGAACTCTAACTTTTAGGTTATGCAATATACTCGCAGGAAGCAGCAGTACAAGTCCTACCACCAGTACCTGCAATAACGTGAGGGGCGGAGGACTCATTATTTCCTCTGACAGTACTGTGGCTTTCAAGCAACAACCCAGAAAGCAGTGTTTGCATTGGCTTGGATGTGAAGTCGGGTAATGATGCAAGCAGATAAAAACTGGAACTTAGAAAATCGGCATTGCGTTCCTGAGCTGATGGAAAAGTTTCAATGGTATCCCTAACTTGAGAGGATCAGGAGATTCATGGCAAGTAGCCATGATGTTACTCATGGTCCTTCCTGGACAACTACCCAACTCTCAAGCCTTTCCTTTTCTTCCTTCACAGATGTCCAAACATCACTGCTCCTTCTCTGACACATGATGTGAAAACTACTTGCTTGTCCATCAGCCATCAGAGCGTACAAAACCTCATTCAGATCAGAAATGTTGTTGTACCTGGGCAGATCACATACCCAAAGCCAGGAGTCTTTTTACTCTGATGTGGGTCCCAGTGCAGAGAGCTGTCCCAGGAAAGCACTGTCCCCAAGGCCAGCACCAGCTATGACATGGCCACCCTCTAGTGGCCACCACTTCGCTCACAGGGACTCCCATCTTCTACGTGAACATCTATTGCTTAGTCCTCCTTGGTAAGAGGTTAACTCAGGCGCACAAAGAAACTGCATCTTCTACATGAGCATCCATTGCTTACTCCTCCTTGGTAAGAGGTTAACTCAGGCGCACAAAGAAACTGTTGTGGAAAATCTTGCTCCCCCCTGCCAGCCCTTTGCAGCAGCACTGCGTAGGCTCACGGGGCAAGAGTTCACCAACTGTGCATTCCAAATGTAGAGGAAAACATAGAAATTAAGGTGCCCACAACCATCACATCAATTCCTCCTGATTGCAGTCCAACAGAATATTTACCCTAATCAGCCCATATAGCACCAGCATAGAAGAGAGACCAAGTAGAAATCAAACGCTGTTAGCAGGGGAGAAAAATACAAGGGCTTTTGGGGTGCACTTTCTTTCCATTTGTTTGGATTTCTTTAAATTGAATGTTCTGATCCTCCAACATTTTTTTCCTGTGCTCTACACAGGTCAAGCTATCTCTATCTCTATATGGTGGTATGTCAAATTAGGTAGGCATGAACACCCAGGGGAGAGTTTGCTGGGGTGGAAGGCACAATGCAGCTACTAAAGAACAAGAGCTCATGCCCTTCAGTTCCTTCAGAAAATGACCAGATGTAACATGACACTGCTGATAACAACATTTCTCCCCCTAGGATCTGTGAGGGTGTCTTGAGCAGCTCATGAAACCATACCCATGGTTGGTGTGTCCACTTAAAAGCTTCCCTGTATGATGCATGTTGTTCCCCAGGACACTGTGAAGGTTGCCCAGTGGGGTGCAGTTTGAGAACTGGTGGGTTGGGACCAAAACTAAAGCAGTACAAAATCAAGCAGGAAAAGCAGTGTAAATGTTTTTAAACAAAATATCCTGTGGTGATGCTAAAAAACAAACACATGCTGCTTCTGTGTAAGCAGGCAAAGGAGAACTGGAATGAAACTGGGAGGCGAAAAGGAAGTCAGCAACCCAACAGCTGACAATAACTCAGATTTCTTGCGTCAGGCAGGATCCAGTCCTGTTGCAAAACCCAGTTTAATCCTTCCCTTACCAGCAGTCGTGAGTCATTTCAGAGGGTGAGAAGAGACTCTGGACTCACTGAGCACCACTCCAAGCTCACGCTGGGGGACACAAGTGAGGAGGAGTGATTTTTGACAGTATACGCACTGACAACCAAGTCCTCTCCAGCCGTCCTCGAGAGCATCAGTAAAGCTACATTTGCAACTGGGAAGCACACTTCCACGCCAAGTGGATGTTGTAGGGGATGCCTGTCAACCATCTCGGGTCCTGCATTTCGGTCACAACAACCCGAGGTAACACTACAGGCTTGGGGAAGAGTGGCTGGGGAGCTGCCCAGCAGAAAAGGACCTAGGAGTGTTGGTGGACAGCCGGCTTAACATGAGCCAGCAGTGTGCCCAGGTGGCCAAGAAGGCCAACAGCATCCTGGCCAGTATCAGGAATAGTGTGGCCAGCAGGAGTAGGGAAGTCATCGTGCCTCTGTACTCGGCACTGGTGAGACCTCACCTTGAGTACTGTGTTCAGTTTTGGGCCCCTCACTACAGGAAGGACTTTGAAGTGCTGGAGCGTGTCCAGAGGAGAACCACCAAGCTGGTGAGGGATCTAGAGAACAAGTCATACAAGGAGAGGCTGAGGGAACTGGGCATGTTCAGTTTGGAGAAGAGGAGGCTGAGGGGAGACCTCATTGCCCTCTACAACTACCTGAAAGGAGGTTGTAGAGAGGTGGGTGTTGGCGTCTTCTCCCAAGGGAATCATGACAGGATCAAAGAAAATGGTCTGAAGTTGGGGCAGGGGAGGTTTAGATTAGATATTAGGAAGAATTACTTTACTGAGAGAGTTGTCAGGCACTGGAACAGCCTGCTCAGGGAGATGGTGGAATCACCATCCCTGGAGGCATTTAAGAAACGTGTAGATATGGCTCTTCAGGGCATGCTCTAGTGCCCAAGATTATTGGTTTGTAGGTGGGTGTGATGTGGTGGGGTGTTGTGTTTTTTGTTTTGTTGTTTTTGTTTTGTTGTTGGGTTTTTTGGGGGGTTTTTGGGGTTTTTTTGAGGTTGGACTCGATTTCAGAGATCCCTTCCAACCATGGAGATTCTGTGATTCTGTGATCTCACTCTAAGAGCTAACAAGTAATTGAAACACAACAAAGCAAGCAAGGTGAAGGAATCATCCCTGGGATTTCCTGAGATTGGAAGCATTTGTCATTCCGGCTTCATCTGATGACCCGTAGTTCTTGAGCTGTATGAGACAGAGACTAGCTAGTCCTTGTTCACACTCCCTGGACCACTCGTGAGTTCCCAATGCTCTTGTGTCCTTCTACAGCCATCTCTTCAAATCTGAGAAGTACCTACCTGACTATTCCTTGTAGGAATATCGCTCCATGCCTCTGCCCCGCTACTGTCCTTCTCTGGACCTTTCCCAGTTCCAGCTCCTCTGGTACCGTGGATGCCGTATCCATGGTGCAGTGTGGAGCTATGTGATGTTTCCCTGTGTTCTTAATTCTCACATGAGAGTTCTTGGCACCTCACCCGTGCTGGAGACAACTTCACTCAAGAGTTAACCTATATAAACAGGAAAGACATGGAGAAAGGGACTCATCAGCAGGGAACATACCTCTGAGGAGGGTGGGGATGGAGAGGCTTGAACTAGCCTCCCTCCTGTCCCCATATCCTGCATGGGAAGGAGTTAATGACCATGTTTACATCTCTATTGCAATGAGACAGGCTTAAAGCAAGAGCTTAAGAACGTAAGTCAGGAAGAGGATGGCAGGAAAGTGCTTGGGCTCACACAGAGGTGCTCAGGGACACACGCGTGACCTGCTGGTTCTCTACCTGCCACACAAGCTGCGGTAAGCACCCAGCGTGAGCTCACAGCAATGGGTACAAGTGGCTTACTTATGCCAGAGGAAGAGAAAAGCAAGAGAGATTAATTCCTGTGTTATCCTTCCTCAAGAAAACCCCTTTGGACATCAGCTAGCTCTGCACTGATATTGTTGTGCCTCTGGCTTTTGAAGACTGTCTCTCTGTCTCTCTCCCCAAGTCAGCACCACATTCGTGGTGGCTCACGGGCCAGAGATCATAGAATCATAGAATGCTTAGAGTTGGAAGGAACCTTAAAGATCATTGAGTTCCAACCCCCCTGCCATGGTCAGGGACACCTCCCACTAGAACAGGTTGTTCAAAGCCCCATCCAGCCTGGCTTTGAACACTTCCAGGGATGGGACATCCACAGCTTCTCTGGGCAACCTGTTCCAGTGCCTCACCACCCTCACAGTAAATAATTTCTTTCTAGTATCTAATCTAAATCTCCCCTCTTTCAATTTAAAACCATTACTGCTCCTCCTATCACTACATTTCCTCATAAAGAGTCCCTCCCCATCTCTCCCGAAGGCCCTCTTCAGGTACTGGAAGACCGTTAATAGGGTCTCCCTGGAGCCTTCTCTTCCCCAAGCTGAGCACTCCCAACTCTCTCAGCCTGTCTTCATAGGAGAGGTGCTCCAGCCCTCTGATCATTTTTGTGGCCCTCCACTGGACCTGTTTCAACAAGTCCATGTCCCTCCGGTGTTGAGGACTCCAGAGCTGGACACAGTACTCCAGGTGGGGTCTCAGGAGAGCAGAGTAGAGGGGTAGAATCGCCTCCCTCGACCTCCTGGCCACGATTCTTTTGATGCAGCCCAGAAGGCGGTTGGCTTTCTGGGCTGCCAGCACACATTGCCAACTAGTGTTGAGCTTCTCATCCATGAGCACTCCCAAGTCCTTCTCCTCGGGGCTGCTCTCCAGCCATTCTCCACCCAACCTGCATTTGTGCCTGGGATTGCCATGCCCTGGCGTGGACCCTGCACTTGGCGTGGTTGAACTTCATGATGTTTGCACAGGCCCACCTCTCCAGCCTATCCAGGTCCCTCTGGATGGCATCCCTTCCCTCCAGCGTGTCGACTGCCCACACAGGTTGGTGTCATTAAAGGTTGATAACACCAGAGCTCAAGCGTGCAAGGAGGACAAGGTGACAGAGGATCACTTGGGTTCAGTCAGTGTGGAGGCCAGTCCTGCATTTCTCCATGATGCTATACTTGGGACAAGCACAACCACACCCAGTCCTTGGCTCTGCTCTCGTTTACTTGATGGGGATGGACTTGTCCCCAGGGTGACCAGAGATGTTTCTGTCCTTCATCCCCTTACTAGGTGTTTTCTGCTGATCTTCCCTGCTCAGATCCCTTTTGTCTTTTCCTCCCCACAGAGCTGGGCTGATGAAGCTGATGTGGGATCACATGTTGCTTAGCAACATTTATTATCCCTGACAACATCCAAATTTACTCCAGCTGCCAAAGGGAACCAGAATGAAACAAGCCTCCCTCATCCCTGGCATGGAGGGCTTTTAACTAAATTTGCCTTCATTGCTACCCTCTCTGCATGCAAACATTACAAGGGCACACAGTGGTGCTTGTCTTTTCTCTCTGTCACTGTCCAAAGCCCTTTTGTGGGAGCATGACTCTACCAGGGCAGGTCCCAGATCTCAGTTCTGGTTCAGCAAAACTAACAGAGATGTAACTAACACCAAGATCACCCAGTGGGTGAGAAGAGGCCTTGGGCCAGAGAATAACATCTCTCTTCTGGGCTACTTCCATCTTACACACGGCTCTGGGATGTTTACAGTCACTGATTTCAGCAACACATCATGCACGAATCCATCCTGTAGGGAGGACATTACCTGACATACCTTTTGTTGCCATTGTTGCACCATAGAAAACCAAAATTGCATTCAGGTATTGGCATCTCCTGGCACGACACAGGTTACCAAAGGGATACAGCTTGTGAATGAGCTGGAACATCCTCTGCAAGGCAATGACAGTATGGATGTGTCAGCCACACCATGATAGGGAGGAAAGAACTTCTTGCTGATGTGTCAGCATGCCTGTGAAATGCTTCCTCTCTTTAAGGGCTTGGAGTGGTCAACGTCCTTTTGAGTCAGTAGGAATGGGGTTCATTTCACAGATAAAAAGCCCACTAGCATTAGTTGTCTACATTAGGTGTCTACCTGGAATCTAGGAGCAGGACCCAGCTGCCTAAATGTAGGTATCCATTTCCACTGGAGAGATCCTTGGGTACCCAACCCACCTGTCTGGAAATGTATGGGTCTTCTGTGCATCCTCTTCCATACTGCCTATCCTTGAAGATGTCCTGGGCATGATATGGCATATTTCAAAAGGTCTGAAGCATCTGAGGAAGTTCTGGATAGGGACTCTTTATGAGGGAGTGTAGCAATAGGTTGAGGAGGAAATGTTTTAAGCTGAAAGAGGGGAGATTTAGATTATATATTAGGAAGAAATTCTTTACTGGGAGGGTGATGAGACACTGGAACTTGTTGCACTGAGAAGTTGTGGAGGCCCTATCCCTGGAAGTGTTCATGACCAGGCTGGATGGGGCTTTTAGCAACCTGGTCTAGTGGGAGGTGTCCCTGCCCATGGCAGGGGGGTTGGAACTAGAGGATCTTTAAGGTCCCTTCCAACCCAAGCCATTCTATAATTCTATTATCTACATTGAAGCAACTGAGTTTAGCTAGAGATATCCAAGGGCTTTTTATGGTTCACAGAGATTTAATGCAGGGACCCTAGCAAGCTGTCCACCTATACAGACAGTACCTCCATGTGTTAAGACAGTATTGCATGTAGTGGCAAGACAGTTGATGTGGTTGCCAAAACATAGATGTGTTATCTGAGACCTGCTGTGGTGTCTGGGACATCCTCTTGGAGATGTGGCACAGGCTCTACAAGAATGGAAATATGGCCACTGAACCAGCAGATGGAAGGAGGGATATGCCAGGCAGGAGACCCTTGGTGTCTAAAACAGCACTGGAAACCTGTCTTTAGGCAGCTAAATAATTGTACAAGTGTATCTTCCCAGTCCTGAGGTGCATTCATCCCACAGCAAGAAACAACTGGACAAGGAGAACTTGGGCTGTGCTAGCTCTGGGCCAAGAGACCTTTGGCATCCAGGATGCCAACTCAGCAGGTTTCTGAAAATGCCAGCTTCCCTTCCAAAATAACAAGCTTCACCCACGAAGGAAAGGAACGATGATAGCTCTGTTCTCCAGCAGCTGCAACAAACAAAAGCTGTGTCAGAGCCTATTCCAGCAAGGAGGCACAGAGTAACAAATTGCCCAAGAAAATGCAAGGAATTTCCTGGCATAGCCAGCCCTCCTAGCATGATCCATGCTCACAAGCTAGAAATTAGAATTCATGTGTTGCTAGCTAAAATGGGATTTAAAATCATATATAAGCAGGACTGGCACCAATTAGCCATTACAATAAGCAGTGCTATAAGGTGGTGATGCCTGAAAGAGGCAGCAGATCAAACCAAAATGCATTCAGAGGGCAGAAGCAGTTTTCTACGGAATTTCCTTGGGATGAGCAGGGCTAGTGGAGATGGGAAGATATTGAAGTGAGGACTGTGGGCTACGAGGACCTTGCTCTGTAGTAGATAACAGAGCAAAAGCCACAGTGCTGGGAGAACCTCTGCTTTCGATGATAGCATTTCTACATGTCAACACACCTCTGAGAACATCACAGGCTTTCAAGAAGGTAAAATGAGTGTTATAACCTCAATTTTGTAACAGAAAGGAAAGCATGGAGACTTCAAAGACAAGCGAGAGGAGAAGCACAGATTATAACCTGATGGTTTCTCCTTGACTTGGTCAAAAGCATGTGCTGTTTCTCTTGCTGATGTTCTTTGGTCTAAAAATCAAAATATTCAGGGAAGATTTCTGGAGGTCCATCCAGGACTTCCTGAAAGTGGCAACAAAACATGTAGAAGGGCCCAAAATCTTCTCCTTCTAAGCAGAAAAGAAAATGCAGGCAATGCCTAAAATCCCTTTCATCTGTCTTGTGTGGACCCAGATGTCCCAGGGTACATCACCCCATGGCTTCATCCCTGTGGTAGAGCCAGACAGCACAATCTCCCCAGAGCCTGGAGGTTAGCTGAAAACCTCATGTGGTTTAGAAGCACATCAGCACAGGGCTGGTGAGCCTTTGCCATCCTTCCAGCCCCTTGGGGTTGCTGTGCCCTGCATCCGAGCTACACCAGCTGATATCTACCTCCTGGTCCTAATGGTTTGCTGGCCTGATTTTACTGCTAGTTGCAGTCTGGCATAGATAAGGAGCCTGGGGTGGGTTTTCTGGATGCATTTAAGGAAGGACTGATTGCACAGGGTCTCCTGGGTGTGCTGAGCTCCCTGGCACTCAGCACCTCTCCAGACCAGGGTTTGGATCAGAGCATCAGCTGCATCACAGGGAGGGAAAGGACCTAATTTTGGGACTTCCTCCATGGCATCAATTCATGAAATATGCAGCACCCCAGTGAAGTGGCAATAAGGTTGAAAGGAAACTGAGGCACTGCTAAGCTATGCATCCCAAAGAGAGGACCTCAGTTCCATGCCTTCATCCAAAGCAGCCATGCTCCCTGTCAGATGAAGGCAGCATCCAGCAGTAGGGTAGTTTCCAAACCAACAGTTGGGCTCTGGATCCATTTTGGCTGAGCCCCCAGCCCGTGTCTGATGGCTCGGATGAAAGGTTTCTGTGCTGGCCCTGCTCTTGCTGGAACTGAATGAGGATGAACAGCTTGGCTTCAACTTGCAAACTGAGCCAAAGCCCTAATAGAAATTACAGGAGGAAGCTGAGCAGACTGCAGGATGTCCTCTCATCCACTTCTCCCCATTTGCTGCAGAAAAAAAAAAAGGGATGAGGATGTTGGGACGTGCCCTGATTACCCTGCTCTGGAAAACACTTTGCTGTGCTGCTGTAGTTTCCTGCCCACCTACAACCAGTGGCCTTAGTGTTTGTGCTCTTGGCAGAGTCCGATGAACCCGGGAGCTAAGAAAACATTCAGAGGGCTCGAATGAGTAGCAGCCCTGTGTTTGGGCTGAATAGCAAAAGGAGCCTGTGTGGGTTTCCCTTTCAGAGACAGCTGAGAAAAGGTTTTGTTGCAACTCTCTGTCAGGCCAGAAGCGCCAGGGAGTCTTGAATTCTGATCTCTGTGCTTGTTTGTGCCTATTTAATTTCATTATTTACTCTTTAACTGCTATAAGGGCAGAAGCGGATCAGAGCTCTTGCAGAGAGGACTCCCATTGGCCCTAGCCAGGCAGGCTGGGGTCTGTCATTTGGCTCAGACACCCAGGGAGCTCCCTCCAAGACCCAAACACCTTCCCACGCAGGACATCATTGCTATGGGAATGGCCCTGGGACATAGCTTTCGTCCTGGCCCAGACCCTTCATTTGGCAGGATGCTAAGAGGGTCCTCTTGCACTCAAGGATTTTTTCCAGTCCAAACACAGGGAGAGGAAGAGGGGCAGAGACAAGAGCGTGATGGAGCTGTAGCCACTGGATATCTTCCCCTTGTCCAAGACCTCTGCCCTCAGACCACCATGTCATCCCACAGCTTTTGTGTCCTCTTCAATTCCCCCAAGCATCCCAGCAGCCATGATGGGAAAGATATGCTCCCTCCCAGCTAGCCCTGACCTTAATCTGGCACCTCATCATCTCATCCTTGGACCTGGCTTCATTTTCCCACAGATCAGAGATCTCCAGGCTTGATGGTTGTAACTCACTCTGCCTTGGAAGGAAGACACAACACATTGCCTGGAAACACTGTCATGCCATCAAATTTCATCTCCTCAGGAGACCAGCACCATGGGAAACCACAACTACAGTGCTGGCTCTGTCAGACCTCCCCTGGTGCCTTCTCAGTGCAGGTCAATACCTCTACGGCCACCACTCAATGGCATGAAGCACACATGACAGAGGGATTACCCTCAGCAATGTAGGGTCTTCAACAGTCTTAACGTACCAGCCACAAGCTGAACCTGCTGAATCCTGGCTTGGAGACTGCAGTAATCATGGCCCCCATGGAGAGCATGTGATTTTGCGCCCATTCTTGGTACACACGCTCCAGATAATTAGTTCCTTCCCCAGCCTAAAACCAACTGGGAGAGCACCTTAATTTCTGCTATTAAAGTATCAGGTGCTTTGAAATATAGGTATCGACTTACACCAGGTAAGCTGCAAAGCATGGAGCTCCAGGAAGGTTTTGGGTGATGCTGATGAAACTTCGTAGCCTCAGAACTTGTCTCAAGTTACTGAAGGAGGAGCAGCATAAAGGAAGAAAGAGAGTGGAATGGAAGAGGATAAGGATAAATATTATTTAATGAGTATTAATATTTAATAGCCAGAACCTGTACTGGGTTAGTCTGTGAACTTAGATATGAAGCTCCTGGAAGGGCCTGGAGGGATTTTTGTGCCTCATATTCTCATAGGTGTCAATTAATTAGATGAGCCAGCCTGACATGCAAGACACTTGAGATGAAGCAGGATAACCAAAACCAGTCAGTATGAAAAAAAAAAATTATTTATGAATAATTCAGAACAAACACAGAAGTCCCAATTAAAGCCAAACCTCACAGAAGGAAATGTAAGATTATTTTTTTTTTTTTAATTTGGAGTTTAAGTTCAACTTTGGAGTTGCAGCCGTGTGAATTATAGCTGCTGGGCATCCTCCCTCCCTGCCTTGTGCCTATATTGCATGTGCTGCATCTAAGGGCTGTGCTTTATAGACAGAGAAGTGTTGATTCCGCCGTGTCAGAGTGAGGCCATCCATCCGTTGGCCGCCGTCACAGTACACACAGTGCATCATATGTCTCTGGGGACATTATTCTTCCTGTCCTGGCCCTCAGTCCGCGGTCACCCGGGTTGACATCAGGATAACCCCATTAGTGGTCGGGGAGTGCCTCCCGCTCTGCACGTGTGTAACCGGGAGGGAGATGACCCCACCATGCTCCTGGCCCTGGAAGTCCCCTCAGAGAGGGCCCGGTGTCTCGCAGCACCGCGCTGACGATGTGCTCCCTGCAATGCCTCACGTCGGCTTGTCTTACTGAGCCGTGCACCCCCCAGAAAGACGTGACAGGAGATGTTCCTGCCTTGGCAGCAAGAGGTGGCCTTTTCTGCACGTAGACCAGTTAACACTTTGCATTTCATCCCCTGCCAAGCCCCATTCAACACAGCACTTCAGCCCACACCTTTAAGCCCAGATGTCCCACCAAGTCATTTCTCTGCAGCATAAAAAGCCCCTTCCCTCGCTGTCTCTTTCAGACCACTCAGGATTTCTCCAGCTGGAGGCACTGGAATATTTCCCACTCATCAAGAGAGCTCTTTACCCTCTCTGAAGCCAAGGTCTGACCTTGCCCAAAGGGATGTCTCTGACTGGGCTTAGGCTCTCTGAGCTCTCTCTGGAGCTCACATACCCCCCAGTGAAGCATAGACGCTTCAGACAAACGGATGAAAGGATGGGAGCCACCAGACTCATTGTGAGGAGCCCTGTCTCCCAGCCCACTCCTCCCCTCACAGTGCAGTGCACCTCTCCTTGGGATGCTGAGCATGGTTCTTTCCAGGGAAGTGGGAACATGGCACCATCAGGGAAGGCTTAGCAACCTGATGGATGAAGCCCAGAGTGGGGAAGCTTTCCCAGTGCTTTGGAGAGGGCCCTTTCCCATCTGCCCTGTAACCACAATTTGCCATGATATTGCCTTTGAATGCTGAGTGCTTCCAAAAGATCAATCGCTACAACACAGGGAGGATGCTTCTGCCTCCCTCTTTCCTCCATGAAGCCCCCCCATCTGGCAAAATCTCTGGCTTCCTACTTGCTGCCTTAAGAAACAAGGAGAAGGGGGAAGGGAAGCAAATCTCAACCCCAGGCTCATGCATTTTCACCCATCAGAAAGCAATTTTACATGATCACAGCACTTTCTATTCTGGTCTGCAATTGCAAGTTTATTAGTTAAGAGCACACCAGTAACTTTGAATTGTGACTGCATTAGGAGAAGCACTCAAGCTTCATCATCTTCTGAATAAGACACTTAAGGAAACATCCACAGCAGTTATAACATTTGATGGATCTCTGCCTGTGGCATGACTTAATGTGCTCGTGGTAGGAATAAGGAGAAGAGAGGGGGAAGGGGCTGATAAAGCTTCCAGCACAGAAAGCTGCAGCATAGCAGCAAATCACACCCATCTTTACGGAGGAGGTGCATGAGATATCGATCAGTTTTCACTGTTTAAAGCCCCAAAAGGGAATCAGGTTTAAGTAAATGAAAAGCCCTCTCTGAAAGTGCAGGAATTGTGAAGGAAGATGTGCAGGAAACATAGCAAGGGCAGGAGCTGGCCAGAGATTTCCAGAAGCCTTCACAGCAAAACAAAATCCATCCTGGGAACCTCTTTGCCGAACCACACGTCTCCTCTCTTGGGAGACAGGGCGGCTGGGGCTCAAGTGGGACCTCCAGCGACCCATGAGCATCTCCATGGACATGGACAAATCCTCCAAGAGTGCCCTGGGAGATTAGTAATTATCCTCCTTTCACAGCAACAGGGAATTATTACAAGCAAAGGCAAGGACAGATTTAGACCCAAATCCTAAAGTATCTAAAGTCCTTTGACCGAATGGCTATTCATTCGAAGGACACAACATTAATAGACTATCAATGGTTGATGTATTAAACATTTACTGATTAAAGATTTACAGCAGAATCAGGGGACTGAATTTTTTGTTTTTTTCCTGAGCCACAAGCATCTTCCTAAATTGTGGAACAATCCTTCCACTCTGTGGTTTATAAGTGATCATAAAACCAGAATAAAAATAAAATCAAAGCAAATTTCAATGATGTGAAATTAAGATTACTGCAAACACCTGCTTTCTGAAAAAGAGAGAGATAATCTCAAAAAGTTTTTGCTTACAAAGGAGAGAGTCATCTTTAGCTTGAAAGCTTTTTCAAAAAAGCTGGGGGGGGAAAGCCAGTCTAGAGGAGCTTAGGCAACGCTCTCCTTCAGCAGAGACAAAATGCCACTTTCTGGGAAACTCAGCAAATTTGGACCTGTGTTCCCAGAAGATGCCCTTGCTGCAGGATCGCCCCCCTCCCAGGGGGATCCAAAATGTTATTTCACACAGACCTGCAAAGCTAAATCAGGCAGAAATAAAATCACCTCCCATGTCTGACGTTCCTGTCCCTCTAACGGGCCCCAGTGAGATTTGGCCCTAATGCTGGTAGCATTGGGCTGCCCCAAGGTTGCCCTTCAGTGGGACTGAAGCAGAATGGGATTTATTTACCAAGTACAGGCTGTGCTGACCAACTTCTTGTACTCATGGAATACAGCCCATTTGCCCTTCAGGCAGCTCCCGAGTCCGACTCTTCAATCCCGCCGCCTCCTCCCGGATTTATGTGCAAGGACAGAAGGTCATTTTCCTGGTCACCACACAGAATCCAGCCCAGTGACAGCAGCAGGGTGCAATATTTCCAGGCCAACTGCTCAGCCCCTGAAGTGCTGCTGAATGAAACACCACATTTAAACAATAATTTTCAGCCATCCACTGGCCAACCAGCTCCCTCTGCTGCTGCTTCTTCCAACATGACCCAAACTACATTTTTCAGAGATGAGAAGCCACCAGAAGCAGCTGATGAATTTAGCACAGCAGTAGGCTGGCAGAGCACAGTCTTTGATATTGAGGGGTCAGCTATCACCCTGAAAGATGCCTAGTGGCACACAAAATGCTCTATGATACCTTAAACATCTGCACACATCCCAGGTCCTGTAGGAGACCCATCTCAGCTGGAGGCCAGCAGATCCTAGGGCACCTCCAACAGCCTTTGGCTGCTAAACTGGACTGAGCCCTACTATCCCTGTGAATAGACTTCACCCTGACTTCAAGGTTCTTGGTTTATTTTCCACCCTTTGTCTTTTTTGTGGTTTGTTGTTTTTTGGTTGTTTTTTTTTATAGAAACAGCAAAGGTTGTATCAAAATTAAACAAATGCCTTCACTGCACAGTGAGTGCAGGAAGATCATGTGGCATCTCCCTCACTGATGCTCCCTTGCTGTTTCTCTGTTCACATCCCTCAGTGGGACCATAGCCAGATCTGATGAGCAGAAATTCTGGGGAGGGGTTATCACAGCAAGCTTTTCCTGGCTAAAATAAACCAGATTTACTTTAGATGTTACTCTAACCACTCAGTGGCTTCTCTTGAACCAAGGCCTTTTATCAGCCTGGCATTTGCATCACTGACCCATGGAGGTGCGGAGATGCCAGACACTTTCTGAGCTGGCAAAGATGGGGATTGGCAGAAGAAAGGTGAGAAAAATTATCTGCTGGCTTGTGGAACAACATCACCCATGCCTATTGCAAGAGGAGCTACCATCTGCCATAGTGATGACAATCTGACAGTCTCCACTTGTCTCCAGGAGACCTGAGCCCCTCAACACACTTGGCAGTGTGCATGACATAGCAGGAGGCAGCCCATCTTGGGCTGAAGAGCATAGAAGTGAGATAGCCTCCACCTCCAATTAACACCTGGGGAAACTGAGCCACACAGTGGCTGCAGTATGCCTGTGGTTTCACAGAAAGTTAGTGGCACAGTGGAAATGTGTCCTCCATGCTCTGCCACGATGATGAAGGTGCCACAGAGGGGTGGGAGGGTGACCAGGTTCGATATATGTTTAGAAGTGAGTGAAGGGACACCAGGAGGTTCCAGCTGTGGCAGAGACAGCCTGGAGGGAAGGCAGGGGTGTCATGCAAGCTGCTGCTGAGTCAGTCCTTAATTCTTCTGCAGTGAGAGCAAAGATACCAACCTCCTGGCAGTCCTGCCAATGGGGTAAAGATGCAAGAGGGTGTCCATCCAGCAGGCACATGGAGGAACCACAAATTCGCTTCTCTCACAACCACCCAACAGCTGCCGGATGTGACCACATTCATCTCTTCTACCAAGCCTGGCCAGGTTGGACCTGATAACCTCGGGCTGTTTGAAGCGGTGACCCAGGGGTGAATGGCAGCAAGGTTTATCTCAGAAGGTTTATTTTGACAAAGGTATCTGCTTTGGAAAGCAATGCCAGTTCCTCATTCATCCACAGCTGCAGCCAGGAAAATTCATGCCAGGATCATGCTCAGATCACAGCATTTCCTTGTAAGGGGTGTGGTGTCTAATGTGAATTAAGATTAATTGTGCAAAAATTTAACCCAGCACAGGCCTATCAGCCATCCCATCAAGTTGTGTTCGAGGGGACATTGAAGTAGCATAAACCCTCCCAGGGCACACTGAGAGCTGCTAACGAGAATCCATCTCTGCCTCAGGTAACAAGATCTGCTCTGCACAGCAACTACAGAGGCCCCTTTTCAGGGGTGCAAGGAGGAGCCAGTTTTAGGGTGTTCCACTTTTCGCTCATGGCCAGAGGGCTGTCAGCTGCTGGATGCTTCTAATCTTACTGGCAGCGTATAGCTACTGGCTTCTTGTCTTTACCTTTACTTCCACTGGAAACTACTGGTGGAGCTTCATGATTGTGAAGCTCAAGTTCACACTCCAACACCAGAGCTTGGACTGTCACTGCAAGAAGGGGAAGGCAGGGGTGAGAAAACTCAGCCTCTGCGTTTCACACCATTGACATCTCAGCAAAGGCTGCCTGGAACGGTAGCAACTAGTCAGGATTGCTTATCTGCTGCTCTGCCTGCCCGTAAGTGGAGCAATTTGATGATGTCAGTCCAATAAGCCTGGCAATAGCTTAAGAGGAGTCATAAATCATTGGCAATAAGTTAATCACTTGAACTAATAGCTAAGACAAGGCATACATTGTTCTAAAATGAAGCAAAATTTGCCAGTGACAAGAAAAACAAAACATATTCATTGTCATTGCTTTCTGCTGTTGCTGTTTCCAGGAGAGCGATCCTAAAAGGAATTTGTTATGAAATCACTGGTTCCCTCCTGATCAGGTAGGGGGAAGACTGAAGCATCTCTTAAGGCAATTCCAAATTTAAGATTTTATGTCACCAGCTCATTCAGGAGGGAGACTTTGTAAAAGAAGGAAAAAAAAAAGTCCATCTCCTTTACCACATGACTTGATGGCCTTGTGTCAGTTTTCACCTGAGGATGTGACAATGATGTAAATGCAGCAGGATGCCAAACTTCCCGCTGCCCCTTCTCTCCTGAAGGAGTGTGGAGTTACTCCTCTTCCAAAGGAATACAATAGGATTCTTCTTTTCCAAGTACATACTTGCACAAAAAAAAAAAAAAAAAAAAGTATCATTGAATTAGCTGCTCCTTCCTCCTCCTGCTTTGAACCTTGACTGGGCTGACAAAGAGCTTACTGCCTGGAAATGTTTTTCAGGGTTGCTTTGGAAATCACCATTTTTCATGATGGAAAGCTGAACCAGAGGATTGCTTTGCTAGTGCACCTGCACATGTAATCCTCTCCAGCAATGCAAAATGCTCGGGCACAGCTCTGGTGTAGGTATCTAAGAATCCCCCCGTAAGTTTTGGCCAGAAATTCTTCTGAGAAATTGTTCCTCAATGAACAAGTCATTCCTTCCCACCTCTCCATGTCATGCTGGATTTGATGAACCTGCTGTGTCTCCCCTGTTCCTTCCCAAGCTGAGAAGTCCTGGCCTGCCTAACCACCCCTCTTACAGAAGTCCTGCCAAACCTTTGCCATCTTCACAGAGTGATGTGATTTTCACAGAGCACCGGATTACTTCCTTATGGATTTTTTCCAAAATCTAGATTAATTCCTCACCATAGTTCTCATTCCCTCCTGCAAATAATAATTCCTTCAAAGCAATGTTAGGACAACCATAGCTCTCTGAAGCCAGCAAGCTTGTGAATAGGATATCAGAAGTAGGGCAGATTGAGAGGACCTCGCCACTCCCACCTGACTCCATAGCTGTTTGGACAATGACCAGACACCACATTGCAGAAAGCCAAAGAAACCCCATCACCAGGAGGGGTGGGGAGGACATTTCTCCTCACCCTGAGCTGTTTGTTTTTTCCATGTTTTTTTTTCCCCCCTGTGGAGCCCTAATTAACGACAGATGCACAGACCTCCTGGGCTAAACATGCCTGAAGTCAGTACAGGAGTCGGACCATCATTCCCTGTTCCCAGCCCTCAGCAGGAACCATGGTCAAAGGGGCTAGTCTAAAATAAAAGGTTTCATCGTGTGAACCTTCCAGAGGAAGCAAGTTTTCTCCTGGAAAGAACAGAAAGTGTGTGTGGCAGGAGCAAGCAGCTCCTTGGGGGCTGCATGAGCAGGAAGGAAGATGTTTTGATTTATTCTAGGTGTGAAACTTGGCCAGGGAAGCTTGCCAGGTGTTTGTATTGGCTCCCCTTTGTCACCAGGCTGTACTTCCAGCAGGAACTTTGCTTCTCAAAGCTGTCCTCTTAATATCCATAATCAGGAGAAGAAGAGGCGACAGCCAGGGCAGAGTTGGTGGAAGGGCTCAGGATAGACAGAACTCAGCCTCCATTAGTGTCTAGCGGGGATCACAGATGCACGAGTTTCCCACAGGGTCAGCCTCACCACTGTCTCCATCCCTGCCACTTTCTTGGTGCTGCAGAGAAAACCAAGAACACAGCTTATCAGCACTTTAGGAAAATTTTCCCAGTGCAGGAGATCAAAGCAAATACCTACAGCCAGGGCGTGAGAAGCCAGACCTGCAGCAGCTTGAGGCATCAGGGTGACCAGCCTTTGGTCAGCCAAAATGCAACAACTTCCTGCAGACGGGGCCAACTCAGATCAAGCCTTTGTGCTTCTGGATGGCATGACATTGGGCCAGGGGACAGCCAACAGCCTTCCCAGTCTGCAGGAACTGGAAGGTCCTGAGATAGCCTGGCAGCAGCCTTAAAGCAAACAAAAGGAAGTGCTATTTCACACCACTCGCAGAGATGGTTCAACTCAGTGCCAACAAATGTGGCCACGTTACATCCACCGTAGGTGATGGGAAATCAAGCACATTGTGTTCTGGCCCCCATCTGGCTCAATACTCATGCTTCCCCTCCTGTAGTGTGAAGGCACAACTTTTGCTCTTTTAACTGTTCCCTTTCCCTTCCCTGTATATTTTTGCATGGGTCTCACCAAGGTGGGTGACCCACTAGCATCACCTGCTTCCTCCACTTGTGTGATTTCTCCCCATGTCTTCCCATATGTGGGATAAAGGAAAGGGTGGCCTGCTTTCCTCTAACCCCTCTAATCTCCTTGGCACCCTTCTCCCCTCCAGTTTTTTCCCCTTCTTATTGGACATATCTACTTTGCTGAAGGCAACCATGCTGGAGAGTGAGAATTGACCCCAGGTCTCAGTGGTGCAGAGAGGCTCACATCTTCATGGTTAGACCACACTTGTGCACATCCTCACTGCGCCTCCCAGGGCTGGTCCTCCTCTGCACCTCCTATGACTTTACTGAGGCAACAGTCATTTCTTTTGTTTCTGTCCCATTCACAGTTCCTGAAGTAACAACTTTGTGATGTCACAACCCAGAAAGGTGTTTGCAGTACAGCAGTGTGTTGCAAAGGGGCATGGTCCCTGTGTGGGGAATCTAAGCATGTGACCTAGGATTTGGTGGGTAAGAGGACTGCACAGGGTGCAAAGGGCTATTTCATCCACGCAGCCTGAAGCAGATGAGAGGAAAGCAGTTTCTAGTGCAAACTATGCCCAGAATCATGGACAGGTTCCTCTCAGAGGGTACATTAATTTACTCCAAAAGCAATGCAGCATTCTGTATGCCTCCCACTGCTTGTTCTCTTGTCGCTCTAGCATCTCCTTCACCAGGGATTCCCTTCATGTTAAGGGTGAGGACCAAGGACACACACCCCCCAGACCCATCCCGACCTACTGAAGGTGTTCAAGCTTGCCTTCCTGCCTCCCTTGTCGCGTTAGGCACAGTCACCCCCTGCATATCACTTCAGCCTTCACATCTACAAGAGGTGACCCAGGTAAACAGGGCAAAGAGCTCTTGACTTTGCTCCAGACCAAGCACGCCCCTTTCCTCGGGATGAGACTGAGTGTGCTGGGCTTACACAAAACATCCTGTATTTCGCTGACACCTGCGCCTAGCGAAGCCCTCGGGAGGCAATTTAAGGACAGTCTTCAGCTATGAATGCTCTTGGTTTCATTGCTCAAAGCCAGACCTTTATTGTCATGAAAATGATATTGTACTGAGCACTGTCACTTCCACTCGCTGTTGGAAAACGAACCTTGCCATGAACTAGCTCTCACATTCCCTGGAGTATTAACCCATGTATAGCTTTTAGAACATTTATGAGCAGTCCTGCCTCTACATCACTGCATAAAAGAACTCTAGGAAGAAAGACCTGCTTTAACAGAGACCTAGGCCACCAAATCCACCTGCTTGCAGCTTGAGACCTCCTTCCGTGGCATAAAAGAAATCATATGAGCAACATAAACTCCATGGCCAAGACCCACATGCAAATGACCCAATATAGGTGCAGAGGGGAAGCACCTCAGCTATTCCTCCCTTCCTACTTCTCCCCATCTGTGCAGTCCTACCCCTTCCCAGCACCCATTCAGGTTCTGGCACAGCACCGAGCTCAAAGACAAGCCAGTTCTCATCCATGTCATTACGGTTCCCATCTCTCAGGGGTGTGGGAGGATATTGCAGAAGGGCATGTGGTGTTACAGCTGATCACAGAAAGTGTTTCCCTTCACAGGGACCTCAAATGCTGAAGCTTCAGGCCATATCACCAGAGACCCCAGCATAATTCCCTCTCATGCTAATGCAACACCTGTTGAACACCAGGATTGTCACTTTTTCCAGGAGGACATGACCCCAGGTTTCATCCTGCTGAACATCCCTCCTGTGTAAGCAGGCTGCTTTGCATTTCTGAAGAGCTTTTCTTGTTTTTCTAATTCCATTTAAAAAAAATCTCATTTCAAACCTAATTCTTAGACCCTCCTGGATACACGGTGGCTTCAACCTGCTTGAACGGGACCTACAGCCTGGGTCCAGGCGTTGGTCGCTGCCATATGTCAGGGGATTCTCAGCAGCATGGGGTAAACCACACAGGAGAAGAGCTGCTGAAGAACTCATCCCAAAGAGCTCATCATCAGGACAGGCAGCAACGAAGCCTCAGCTCCACAGGAAAGCACCTGGCAGCCCTCTCCCTGAAGAGCAGGGAGATGAAAGCACCCAGGTGTACAAGCAGGCAGCTGCAAGGGCCCCTGGAGCCCATCCTCCTGCAGTGTGCTCTGTTCCCACAGTGGGGTTAGGGTGGTGTGACCCGCTGTGAACGCACCCAGGTAGTTGCATACCTGCTTGGCTCATCTCTTGGGTGTCTGCTGGGCTCCTGTGAATCCTCACCCCTCTGACCTGTAGAAGTGTCAAGAAAGGGAAAGAGACAGAAGGAGCTGTCTTTGGAAAACCCTCAGGGGGCACCTCCCTTCAAATTGAGCTCTCATGGCTATGATTTTGTGATATGACATTCCTTTGCAGACCACCTCATGGAGGTCCCAATGGCAAAGGCTGGATCTGCCCTATCTGCCCCCACATCACCCACTGGAGCCAGAGCTGCTCCCTCACTACCAGGTGCCATCTCCATGTCAGGAGGTGCCTGTCCACCTGGCTCCACATCCCAACTCATCCCCAAACCTCAGCTCCTGACCAAGTTCTTGAGCACTGCTTCCACTGGGACCTGTCTGAGCACGTGTTGTACATGGCTCGGGGTGACATCTGGTGTTGTGAAGGAATTAACCTCAAACGCAGGCACAAAGTTTGAAAGAAAATAAAAGATTAAATATCAAAGCTAAACCCACTGAAAACAGAACCCTGAAGGGACAAAATCCCCAGCCTCAACGCAGTTTACGTATCTCAAGTTTCTGGTGATTTTTTGACCAACATTAGCTAAATTCTGCCCCGCTTCCCTCCCAGACACAGCATTTCCAGACATGTTGCTTCCTCACTGTGAAAGCCTTGCTCCCGCCCTACTAATCCTTTACTTTCCTGCTGCACCCTCCAGATCTACTAAGCTTTTTTTCCCCCAGGACCACCTTCCCCAACAGTCCCCTCTAACTACATCCCCATGGTGCACCTCCACCATCTTCCCTGCTGTTGGTCCCAAATGGTCTGAACCCACCAAGGTCTCCCCTATCTGTAAGACCCACTCCAGATCCTGTGGGGTCCTCCTTTAGCTGCCCAGAGCCCTGGGACAATCACCCAAGCATCTCCAGGAATGCCAGCCCTAAAGAGGATCCCAAAAATCATCACTCTTTATCCAGCACATGCACAAATCTAGATGAAAATGTGACACCTTTATGCGTTTCTCCAGCTCACCACACATTGAGTGTCTTGTGGCCTTAGGACAGAGCTTCCCATAAGGTATCCAGGACCCTTCTTCCCTACACAGACCTCCTCTGCCCTCATGTGGGCTGGGAAAGCCTTTCTCTCCTCTCAGCCTCTGCATTTGCCTTCCTGCAATCTCCATATCAGAGATGGGATTCAGCTGGCAGATTAAGACACCCAAACACATGTGTCTTGTTGCTGGACATTAACGGGAGACAATGGAGGGGTCTCAAATACCATCAGGTGCCTGTTTTCAGGCTGCAGAAGTAAACCTGGGTGCCAGCTTTTGGAGGAGTCTCTGCAGTCACACCCAGGGGGTTCTCTGCCTCATCTGCTGCTCCAGCACAGGTCTTGTGCCAGCACTGGGTATGAGCCACATTTTCTGTTTACCCAAACTATCTGGATAACCACTTATCCAAGATCAACACTCAAACAGTCCCTGCACCAGGTGCAGGAACACCTCCCATCACATCCAGGTGACTTCCCTGTGTTGGCTTTGCAGAGGCAGCAAATACTCCAAGTTTAAAAGGGAGTTTTGCAGACTGGTGGGGATAGGCAATGAGTCCCCAGTATGGGACATATCTCAGATGCTGTGTGCAGATCCCTCAGATCGTGCTGGGGTCAGAAAACCACTGGAGAAACCTCCATGCAGAAACCATTCCCATCTCTGCTCCCTTTAGTCTTTACTATGGCATGATCCATGTTTCCTCTGCAAAGAGCACTTCCCATCCCAAACACACCTGTGGAGGCAGATAGGGGCTGTTTATCCTATGACATGGTTTTTAAACTCGCATGCACCTTACACAAACAGCCCATTTCAGTTCCCAGCTACAATGCCATCATGGGTACCTGAGAAAATGGCCACATCCCTTGGAAAAGGGACAAAAAAAATAATTTCAATAGGAAAAATAGAGGGTAGGAAAGGTGCACAGAAGAGCACCCAGGATCCTTGGCTCAGGACACACAGGGGCAGATCCAGACCCAACACTCAGCATCAAAAACTACTGTGGTCTATAATTATTTTATAATTCCTCCCCATCATGGCTAAGAAAAAACCCACAGCCAGGATAGAAAAATTAAAATTCCAAATGCCTCCACTTACCTAAAAAAGGAGGGGTTACATAAAGTTAGAAGAGAAAAGATGCTGGTGTGGCATCCCCCAGCTTTCTACCCTACTTCTAGTGCAGCTGAGGAGCCCATCCAGGAGGGCAGCAGTTAAATCCAGGTCTGTATCCCTGAGAAAGGTGTTTTTTACAGTGTCTGCTCAAGCCAGAAGGATGTTCTCAAATTAAAGCCACAGATGCAGGTGTGGGCACCGTTCAGCGCAGTCTTGCTCCATACTCAATACATGAGACATGATCAAGGAACCATGGGAAAAGACACCACCAGCAAGGAGAGCCCTGCAGACTCCTCCAGCCTAGCAAGGAAATACAAAGGTCACAAAAAGGGTATCAATAAGGAAAAAAAAAAAATCCATTTAGGAGCCCTAAAGTAAAAATCCCAGCAAGAGAATTTGTAGGTCACATTCCAAAATGCAACAGTGCTTTTTGTGGTCTGCAGGAGCAAAGAGCTAGTTTCTCTCCCAATGGGAATGAGCACAGCTCTGCTGGAAGCAGAGGCTGGAGGCAGCAGAGCTCCTGTGAGAAATACGGTGGCCCCTGACTTCCACCTGGTGCCTTTCTTTTTACAGTACAGGGAATTTCCAAAGATGAAAAGATCTCTACGCTTTGGTTGATAATTATCTTCTGCTAGCAGCTTTCCTTCAGCTCCGGTTTTATTTTGACACATTTACTGTGCTCTTTTGATCTCCACCTTCACAATGACACCGTAGATAATAATTTCCAACAAAGGATTAAATATTTTGATGTCTCCACAAGTAGCATCTGTTGTCATTCCAGCTTGGAGGCAGCTGCAGCACTTCATGCTTCAGGGCAGAGAAAGCTGATCAGTGGCTGCGATTAGGAAGACATTTTCTCCTGCAGCAAACGCCACATGCAGCTATTGCAAGGAGAATTTGCACCCCATCCTTTGCAGCTCCTGGACCTTGCAAATCCTCACTGCAGCACTCTCCCTGCTCCCCACAGGCTGCACATGTGTGCGATGGGTTTTGCCCTCTGGAGGTCCAACCTGCAAGACCAGCACGGATCTCCGTTACCCCAGGAGACCCCTTGTTTTAGAGCCAAAGGGTAAATGTTCAGGCTGAACCCATCCGCTCTGTCTGGGGGATGCTGAGGGTGATGCAGGACGCTGCCCAGCAGGCACTCAAGGAAAGGAGCTGTCTTATTTTCCCTTGCAAGGAGGAGTGCTTGCAGCCATCTTGGGAGGTGCAGGTTTGGCAAGGGAGGAGGAAGGAGATGTTGATAGATGGCCACAGCTTTCCATCACTCTGCAGGACTGAGAGCCAGAAGGGCTGCCCCATCCAGCCTCACAGCTGAAGTCCCAGCCCATCAGGGCTCATCTCTGGGGCAAGGAGGCATTGTTCCCAACCACAGAGCCTTTGCAGGAGCATTGCATGTGCCCAGCTTGCTGACATGCTTTAGCACAGCCACCTCCTGCACTTGCAAGGAGCATCCCCAGTGTCCTCCTCTTTGGAGGCCTTCAGAACAGCTGCTACCTGCAAATCCATGGGACAGAGACAGAGCCCAGACATTCCCTGGCACAGTGCACCAGGGTAGACATCCATCCTGCCCCAAATCACTCCTCCACACCATCCAGACTCTGCCATGCATAGGTCAGAGCTGTCTCAACCCTGGTGAACAACTCCCCCAGCAACACCTCAGGCACAGCTTGGCCATGACCTTGTGTTTGGGCAGGATTGTTCCTACCCCTCCCCAAGCAATACTGCTGAGGTGCTTGGTGGAGGCCATGGTATTCAGCATGGTGACAAAAGACAGTCACACCCATAAGGCCATATCCAAGTCTCTCCTTATCAACCTGGGGCCATAAAGACTGAAAAACCAGTAGCTTCTGGAGCAAGGAGCTCAGCTCTGCCTCTCAACTGGCCTTGGCCATTTTTGGCGATGTTGCTCATTATTTAATTTCTTCCCATCAATCCGCCCCCCCAAACCTCTCCCTCTCCCCCATCCCAAGGGTCTAATTCTCCAAGCAGTGGGAGCATTGCTTGCTCTCCCCACCTAATCATGCTGTGTTCATGCTCACCCAAACCCAATGAAATCCATAGAAAAAAGCAAGGACAAACTCAGGTAAGCAGTGAAAAAACCCACCCAAAGAGACCTGGATGACACTTCGTGCATCGTTTCTCCCACAGCTCCCCAAATCTCTGTGTTATGGAGTCTGCTGCCCCTCCCTGCAGAGCTCCCCAGTGTCAGTGACACTTTGCAAACCAAGTGTCAGCAAGGACCACAGTGACATTTTTTAAGAGGCAATTAAAAGCTGTCCTGAGGCAAAAGCATCCATGGAAAATACAAACAAGAGCAAAGACATGACCTTTCCCCAGGACTGCAGATTTGCTGTTTCACAGCAGTTTATGGCACTTTTTAATTGAAAAAGTGTTCTGGATTAAATTGAGACATTCTTATTCAAGATATTGATGAGTGCTAGCTGTCTATTTCTTAGAGAAATCTAAAAATACTTTAAAAATTGATATTTTAAAAGCATTCCCTGTGTACCTTCCCAGCAAAATGAGAGTCTCCGAAACAAAAACTTCCCATGGTTTGAGAGCAGCCAGCTTCTTCAGACCAGTAAAGACCAGCAAATAGAGGAAGATGGAAACATCAGATGTCTCTCCAGATTTTTCCTGGTAGGCAAATAGGAAAAAAACTGCAAATTGGAAAAAAGTAGGTTTACTTACAACCTGGCATTAGTCTGTAGAACTCACTGCTGAAGGCATTTCTGAAGATTTTAAGGTATTAAATGACATTATTTTAACTGATTTCCTCGTGAAATACCTCCCTCATGAACTAATTTCAGTCTTACATGATCCAAAACATTTCTCCTGCTAGGGTACCTCATTCAGGCTTATGTTTCAGCTTCATTACATTATTCACACCCAGGAAAATCTATATTAAGAGACAATGAAGATGCTGATGTCAAACCTTAAAGTGATGGGAGATGCCTTGATTAGGTGAACTTCCTCTTCTCACCCTGCCTGCTCACTGGCTTGTCCCTGCAAGACCTTGCTGGGACGAAGCAGCTCTGGGGCTGAATCTGAATCCTGTAATAGGAAATCAGAGTCTGTATGTCTCTGAGAGGCTTGAGGAACAGTGCCCTGAAACAAACCCTGAAACAAACCCTGAACTAAAACCATCATCCCAGGAAACCCCAGGGGGACTTGCAAGCTGTGCCAGGAACAGCTGGTGACAGGAGCATGGCCCTGGTTCAGCTTTGGGTGGCAACCTGCCAAGTCTCAGTGCTTCTGATCCTACTCTTGCAGAGCAAGGAGCCAGTCTTCTGGCCAGCCTCCTTTGGCTCCTCTCCCATTTCAGGACCCTGTGGGCCACACAGCTGTTGGGTGGTTATAGAATAGATCAAGCAGCTGGATTTTACCACTTTGGATGCTTGAGCAGAAAAAAGTCCATAGTGGGATCTTGAAAAGAAGCGAGATCTAAGCATGACCAGGCCAGAAGGCTGGTAGACTCTCAGAAATGAGACACCAAGACACAATGGATCTGTCTCTCCCGCTGTGCCCTCACCTTGCAAGACAGCCAGCCCATGCCAGTATCAGCAAACTTCTGCAATCAGAAGTGGGGTCTGTAAGGAAGTGGAGGAAAGGACAATGTGCCACCAAGCACATCCCCAGAGGGCTGCTAGCAGCACCACTCCTGCAGATACAGCGAGCAAGGTAATGGCAACAGAATGAGGGCTAGCAGTTGCAAGATGAGAGTGGAAGAGAAAAGATGCTGAAGATGTGCTGGTCTGGAGGACACTCCCCTCCCATCCCACTGGCACCAATTTGAAGTTCCAGCTGGAAGCAGTCTTGGCTGGCTGGAACAACATCATTCAGTTTCTCAGACATCTAGTGCCCTTTGGAGATGTTTTAGGCCTGCCACCGCACTCCACTGCTCAAGAAAGGAGGTCTGCTTTGTCCCAGACAGCATCCCATGGAATATCCCAAGGGATACTCTCAGGCATCTCAAGCAGCAACACACCCACCTTGAGGCATCCCAAGCCAGCCTGTAGATATATTTACCCATAGGCATCTCAGTCCATGAGCCAAATCCCACACTTCATTTCTGGTTCCTGCATGTGCTCAGAGGTGCTAGCACAGAGCTAGTTATGTCAGGCAAACAAGGACCAGGAGATGATGCAGGCTCTTATGCTTGGCTTAAGTCAAGGCTTGCACACATTCAAGAAACATAAAAACCAAATCTCAACACAGCTAACAAGAAACTGGTAGACAAGCTAGAGATCAGTACACACCTCAAAGAGCAAGTGAATGCCCTGGGTTGAGCTTAAATAGAGTTCCAGGGCCAATGGGTGGAGATGAAGGCCCCATGTGAGGCTGGTCATGGCCATTAAGGCTTATTAGTGCCTTCAGATGTCTCTGATGGCAGAAGACACTGTGCATGGGCAGGTGAATGGAGCCTCATTTTGGGGGGATTGCAACTATTCATGCAGCTGCATGTCACCTCAGCAATGCTCAAGTATCTTGTTTTCACATATTGTAAACGTCCTCCTTCATTTCTCATGCTGTCCTCATTTATTTTAGGGGTAGTTTGCTTCAACATCACCACCTTCCAACTCCAGGGATTGCATAGTGTCTGCTCAGTGAAGCGTTTGAGACCCTAAAGCAAGCGGTGCCACATTAGCCCAGGAGACATCTGCAGATGACCCGTGTCATCTTTCTATCACCCCTTGAAACATGGAAATAATCTAATAAATGGGCAATGCCACTGGAAGTTAAGGAACTTAGAAATCCCACTATTTTAGGTTCAAAAGTGCCTGCTCTTACTGTGGCCCAGCAGGGAAACTATTCTGCTCTGACACCAACCGAAGGCTTTGGGGATATTATCTCTTCTGAACATTAATACCCATGAGTAAACAAAGGTATGTAGCTGAAGGGGAAAGAGTCCCACCCAAGGAAGGAAGGCAGTCTTCTTTTTATGCATTTACACTAAAAAACTAATTCTAAATTCAGCTTCAGGAAAGGTCAGTTCTCATGCAAACATCAACATTAAGCATCCGTGTCCGCAGGAAGGTTCACGGGTTGTGACATTACCGCCAACGAGCTGGTCAGTCCTTCAGAAGGTCTTGGTCATACAAGACAGCAATGAATCCCTTACAGTGAACGAAAATCTCTTCATGATTCTCAAAGCAAATGCCGTGGCAGTGTGAACTGTCCCAGAAATCTTCGTGGTACTGAGATGAGTTGTGACTTCACACTCAAAGAATGTAAGCACTGGGAAGGGGCAGAACTAAGCCCCAGCTCATCATCACATAATCCAAGCCCTCTTTTGACCAATAAGGTGGCAAACAAATATCTTAGGGATCCCATGAGGCTTTGAATCCCAGTGAAAGACTGTGCAAGGCAAAAAACAACATGTCCTCTGGTCCCAGCTCACCTCTGGCCAGGATGACTTCTCCCACCCTTCCTTGCCCCTCACTGATAAGATGAGGTAATTCCAGAGTCAACACAACACAAGCAGCAGGGTACATGGAGCAATACCTTACTCCTCATTCTTGCAGACCCACATAGAATCATCCCCAGATGTGCAGACCTGGTCTGAAGCCCACTGAAGCACATGGTGCCTCTGGTTCCTACAGACAACGAATGAAATATAGAAGGATGGAGGGACAAGATCCTTTTTGGAGATGGTGAAGGAGATGCTACACCAGGTCTTGTCTGCCAGCACATGGGAAGGGTGGGAGCACTGCCCACTGCCCGTGGACATAAACAGCCCGTCTGAGCCTGCCTTTAGGCATCTCCTGACATCCTGCAGAATGCACCATCAGACTGGCAGCAACACAAACGAACCTCCCCTTCCCCTTGGCTGTAGCTAACAGTAATCCAAACGGGGATTCCCTCTCCTTTCAGATTCCCTGCCCACCGTTACAAGCCCTGGGCTAAGCTGGCTCATTGTGGGTTGTGGAACATCTGCCAGCAGCCAAAACAAACAGAAACACCAGCACCAAGGACCCCATCAGTCAGGGTTACCCTTGGCAAGTGCAGGCTCTGCAGAGGAGGCTGTAACAGTAAGCCCTGAATCATGCGGGACCTGCTGAAGAAGAGGGGGCAAGTGGAGTTGCAGGGAGCCTACTTGAAGGGCTTTATTTGTGGTGTATTCCCATACGGTTGTTTTCCCTTTTGCACTTTGTTACTGTCACAAGTTTCCTTTCACCTCCCTCACCTTTTTCATAGGTGTCATATTGAGCTGAGGTGGTTCACCCACTTCTTCAGTTGCAGCCACTGGTGGTGTGGGCCTTAGCATAATTTACCTGCATATGGGAATGCTGCAAGATGCTTGGCCAGCAAATACATAAGGAATTTGGCCATCAGGAGATAACTACCCGAAGTGCACTGCACCCAGTAACAACTCTCTTGTTTTCAGAAGAACACGATGATGGTGAGACATCAGATTTTACCTGAAGCAGCTCAGGTCGGGGTTGTAGCTAGGAAAGTGCCCCAGGAGATTTCCACCTCTGAGAGGGATTGAAGACCCACTGGGACACAAACTTCTGCTGGCAATGCAGGACTGGAAGATCAGGTTTCCCATAGCTATGTGCCCCTGGATCACCCACCACGGTGTTTCAAAGCCTCTGTGCTCACCCTCCTTCAGAGACCTCCTGATCAACTCAGCATGAACTTCCAAAAATTTGGCTGCTGCTTCTTACCCCCAATCTTCTGAGCCCAGCTCAAGTTTCTTGGCTGGCTGGCTGGGAGCCAGCTGGTGACTGCTGGGTCCTGGATGCCTTTTTAGTGCCAGTGGCTCCAGCTGGTCTGCCCGTGCTGGGGACAGTTGGTAAGAGAGGAAAATAGCATAGGAAAAAGATGTGACTGTGGCTCTGTTTTGTAATCCAAGGGCTCTCTGGTTTTGATCTAGCTTGGGAAAACCCTGAGGGATGTCTCTGCATGGAAAATAAAGAGAGAGAGAGCACTGAGTTGTCAAGGTCAACCAGCTCCTCGTGTTTAGAGAAAGGGCAGGACTTGTGGCAGGGCTGAGCCACAGACAAGGCTCTGCCCAAGCTGCAAGACAAAAGCAAGCCTGAGGCAGACTCCCACGGACAGAAAGCACAATCCACGCTATTTCCATCGTGCTGTGGGTGAACTGAGGCCAGGACAGCCCCTATGTACTGTCAGCATCAGTCATTCACCCTAGCTTCAACCTCTACCCTACAGCCTGGATGAGCAAGACCTTGGACACCATTAATGCACCATGGTCTGGAGGACACAGAGCTTGGCTGAAGTTTGGCCCAAAAACACATTTACATGCCAGCAATGCAGAAGGTAGAAGAGCATGCACTTGAGCAACACTCTACCAGTGCAGGTGGGCTGAGAGTTGCATCAATTTGGTGCTATGGTTCCCCTCATGAAGATGTCACTGCTCAGGTAGAAAAGTGCTTATGACAGTGCAGCACATCCCTACCCAGGCAAGACACAACATCATGCTTGTAACAACGTGCTGCTCCCACAGGGAGACGTCATGAAAGGAGCAGGTCTGAGGGCAGTAAATCCTTTGAATCCCAACCTCTGTACAGAAACTGGGGGACCTCAGAGCTCACCCAAGGCCCCAGCCTCCTCGCTCCGCATCCAGGTGAGATCCTGGCTCTCATCAGCCCCTTCCCCACCATGCTGTTCTTGACGTGTGAGTAAAGCTCAAGACCAACCAGCTTCCACTCGGTCTCATGTCAAGGGTTGGGACAGTTCTTACGGGCCCAAAGGGAGGTTTTGGCCCACCCAGGAGCTTTCATACTGCATAGTTTTGTGCCTTCCCCACCCTAGGCTAGTCACAGGCCAAGGACACAACTGGGAAACCGTGTGCACATACCCACGCCTCTGCAACCCTTCCCAGCATGGGGCTCTGCCCACTGCCTCCAGGCTCCAGCCAGTCAGGAATATTTGGACAGACCTGTCTTCCTTCCCCAGAAAAATTACAGAATGTATAGATATGTATCTCGGCAGGATACATTGCCTTTCCCAGCTCAGGAGAGTTGGAGAACGGTTGATGTTCTGTAAACATCCCATTTTGCATCCTCCTAAAATGCAGCATTGCAGGGGGAGGATGGTTTTTGGTTCAGTTTTGCTGTTTTATTTCAGATTTAATGATTCTTGGTACATTTGCAGTAGTCCTTGTACCAACAGTTTGAGGTGTTTTACCTCCCTGGGAGAAGGATTCAATGCTCAGCCTTTTCTTTAGGACACACAGACCGTTTCCTTCCCAGGTCAGGGGTATTTGCAGAGCCCCTTATTCCCACCAACCTTGCATCCCCATATAAATCCTTGGCAATGGACAGGTAGGTCTCCTCCTGTGTCCCACAAGCATCCACCTTCTCTCCAGCAACAGCAAAGGCTGGAGGCAGTTCATCACATAGCAGAGATGCTCTCCGTAGGAAGCCTAGTACAGCCCAAAGCCACCCTCTCAGAAATCACATCCTAAGCCTATTTTTCCCTGTGCCAAGTTCTAATTGTCTTTTCTCCCACCTCATGGGTTCAAACGGAGATGGGGAGGAAGGCAAAGTGTTAAAGAGGTGAAGCAGGAGACCTCTGGGACCTCCCACCTGCAGCTTGGAAGGAGAAAGAATGAAAGGGCTGAAATCAGACACTGGATCTTTCCATAACGAAATGGCCCAACACTGCCAAGAGGGTTTTTTCCACTGCACAGCTACTATAGGGTTTATGACAGGAAGGCTAATTATATCAACATCCTGTTTACCCGTCAGCGTAGAACAAGAGCCCAGATATACTTGGGCTGTGAGGGCATACTCTGATCCAGTTGCATGAAAGAAAAATTTCAGCCATGTGTCTGGGTCATTTTCTTCTTCAGGTGAAGTGCTATCTGCTCCCACTGCTCCAAACCTTTGTTGGTTTGCCCAAAGAGAGATCCTGGAAAGCAAATCGTGCAATATCTACCTTGTTCAGTTCCCACTGACAACAGCTCACGGAGCTGGGAAATGGCTTACCCTGCTCCTGTTGGAGTGCATGGGGTTTATTTAAATCCCTGTGGGTTCCTGCTAAGCCCTGCAGCAAGCCCCAGCCCAAAGCCTGGGAGGGAGCTTTGCTTGGGAACACCCTGACCAAGCAATACTTTGCAGAAGGAGCAAAGTGTTCACCCAGCAAGTTGGGGCACCTTGCCTCAGTTTCCCTCTTTGTCAGAGCTATATCAAACAGACCTGTGCCTTTTTCCCATCCCCTCCTTGCCCCATAGCTTACATTTCTGACTGACAGGCAGCTGGGTACCTGCTGAAAGGCAGCCCATCTAAGAGGTGACATCTGACCATGCCTTTCCTTACAGATGATGTGCTCTGGACCCTAACTGTCTTGTAGTACCAAAACAAAGTTGCTGGACTGCTGGAGCTCCTGTCTTCTGTGGTAAATCAAGCCAAGGTCCTGTCACCTCTTTGTTATTAGTGACCCTCCAGCATTTTTGGTGAGGGTTATGTCATACCATGAGCCCCCACTACCTCTCCGAAATACAGTTACCTCCAGCCTCCTTCAGATCCTGCTGCAGTCTCCAAGGGTTGTGCAACAGCTGAAATATGGCACTGTGCTGAGGAGCACAGCTGCGTGGACAGATGTCACCTCTTAGATGGGCTGCCTTTCAGCAGCCAGGGTGCAATAATCACCTTTGCATTGGCATCTAGATATCATGAAGCTTAATGACTCAGCTCTCACAAGGTGCTCTGAGAAGAGACAGCAAAAGACAGTTAGGGAAAGAACAAGGAGAACCTGAAGGACCCCCAGAAATCATTCATTTAAAAAAAAAATAGAGACCCACATCTCAGCCAAATCTGAACCAAGTCAAGTCTGTTCTAAAGATTTTGTTCCTCTTATCAAAGGAAGACCCGGTCCTAATTAATATTAGGCCAAATGCCATGGCCAAAACTTCAGAAGATCACTCTTGTTCCCAAATCCTCTTCCTTCCTTCCTTCCTTCACATCAACTGCAAAACTGAAATTACTATGGTTTTTTTCCAGACCTTATTATAAATTAGCAAGGCTACCTGGGTGTATTTATTATCCTGCAATGCAGAAATGTCATTGTAAAACACCATAGCCCACCATTTCAACCTTCTCTCAAGCCCTCTCTCATCAAGGGGAAGGTCACTCCGCAGGCTCTGTGATAAGTGTCCCCTCATGGGGTACCAAAATAGGTGGAATCACAAACATGAGTTGCAAAGCCTGGCAGTTCCAGCATGCTCTGGGTGAGATGTGCCTGCACACTGGGGACCCCTGGGCCATGGAGAAGCTCGGGTCGCCATCTGGAAAGAGCTGGCTGATGTGGCAGAGGACTAAAGGGGCATGCATGCCCTTTCAGAGCAGCACCTGGAGAACAAGAGCTAAGATAGCACTATGAGTCTATGCCTGGACCAGTGTCCTATGTGAGCCTCTGTACCCTATTTATTTCACTGAAAATTGTGGATTCAAGTGGCCAGAAGAGCTCAGGAATTTGGCAAATCACTCTGGCCAGATGAAATAAAGAAAAAAAAATACACAGAAGTGGGGGGTGTTCAGAAAAGTCAACATCTGCCACAGCTTATTCACACCAGCAGTACTAAATCAAAACAGAGTTAAAGCTAGAAACAAAAGCAAAACAACTCTTTTGGTTTTGGGTCAGATTTTCCCTTTTTTTTTTTTTTTCTTTTCCAGTCTCTGTTTTCAGTGGAGGGGGTTCTTCTGTTTATTTACTTTGTTTGACTCAGCCCAAAATTTCCTTTGATTTTACAGCGTAAGCCGAAGGCAAAGCTGTTATTTGCACAGCTGCCTGCATGCCCTGCAGCAGAGCACGAGCCCCTCATGATGGAGGGCGTAGGGACAGCCACTTAGGGTCAACACAGAAGTGTCACACAAGAGGTGCTATGACAGACGAGTAGGAGGGATTGCCACAGCACATCTCAGCCTTTCCTTTGTCCTCCAGTTTCCCCGTGCAACTCGTGGCACCACGCAAAGACAAGAGTGTGGTGAATTCATAGCATCATAGAATCACAGCATGGTTTGGGTTGGAATGGACATTTAGTCCAACTAAAGGTCATCTAGTCTAACTCCTCTGCAATGAGCACGGACATCTTCAACCAGATCAGGTTGCTCAAAGCCCCATCCAACCTGACTTTAAATATTTCCAGGGATGGGACATCTACCACCTCTCTGGGTAGCCTGTTCCAATGTGCTCCACACCTTCTCCTATGTGTCACGAAAGCCACTAGAAACAGCTGTTCAGCTAAAAGAAAAAGCAAGGTTCACCTCTGCAGAAATACTTCTGGTACAGTGGATGCAAGGACCTTCCCTCTCTCCAACTTTCAGGGCCCCCTTCAATGCATGAGGAGCAAACCAGCTGCAGAAAACAGCTGGAAGCTTCCCTCCCCACCCAACAGGGTCAAAACGTTTTTTACTCCTAATCTCGTTCTTGCAAAATGCTGAACTATTTTAACTGGAACTTTCCAAAAACATTTCAGCCTGGAGGCAGCCAGCCAGCCTGGAGAAAAAGTAGAGTCTGGCAGAGTTATCAGTAACTAAAGGCAAAGTTTTACAATAATCGGAAACAAGGAGCATGCTCATGATAGATACCAGCTCTCCCTTAGACAGGCAGCACCTTACCGGCCACAGGAATAGAGCTGCCCTGGGGCACTGAAAGGGAGTGAGCTGTGGAAGGATGGAGCAAAGTGGTAAAAAAGCAGAGAAGCCTATTCCTCACTGAATACAAATGGCATTCACATCCTCCAGATAAAGACCTATGAGCATAAGTATGGTCAGAGGAGGTCCTCTCAGCCCCTTCTCCATGGTCATCAAGCACGATTCAGGCTGCCCTTCACAGTTGCCTCGCAGACTGTGGTACTGATGTTATCGGTTGTCATCTCACTGGGAGAAAGGGTGGGGATGCAAACTAATCTGTTTCGGAGCTTTCCACCAATATCTGCAGGAGCCCTTGGCTTTCTCCACACCATGAGCAGCTCCTGGAGGACCAGTCTGCCCAGAGGTGATGCTTTCTCTGAGCTGCATGTAGAATCACAGGGAAATCACACACAGCCTTTCCATGCTTGGACCATGGAAGATGGCATCTTCAGCAGAAGACAAGTCTCTTCCTGAGATAAGAGGGATACTTTGGGATCTAGCAAGGGGACAGTACTACCAAATTAAGTCAACACCACACTTAGCTCAGCATGGGTAGCTTGCTCCAAAGGCACAAAGCAGATCTCTTTGCCCAGGGAAAAGCAGGCTTATGACTCACAACCCCCCAGTATGTGTTAAGACCACCAAAAGACTCACCAGGGTGCAGCCCCAAATTGCACAGACTGATCTGGGTTTTCCAGCCAGTTCGGACATCAGAAACATGTGGAAACATCATTGCAGAGCGCTGGGCTTGCTCAAACTAGAGCTGGTGCTCCAGTGAGAAAGGCAGTTTAAGACTGTAATCCAGCGACAGACAGCTGGAGGGTAGCAGATTTCCATCCTAACCACAAAACGTCAGAACTGCAGATACAGCAAAAGCTGTGAACAATCTGAAAATCTGCTTTGGACAAGAATATTTATATCCCATTTGGGATCAGCAGGATGGACAGACCAATACGTTCAGACCTTAGGGACATTGACTCAGGAATTCTTGGATTGTTAAAAGTATCTCATTGGGACTTTTTTTGGTCCATCTTCTTGCTTTAGAACCACTGGGTCCTATCTTTTCAGCCTTCTCTGTGCAGCTGAATGGACAAGACATTTTTTTTGCATGAAGATGTATTCACACAGCATTCTTGTGAACACTCAGACAAGTCAGAGCACAAAGAAGCAGCACCACAGATCCCAGTCAACAGCCAATGTCGTCTGTATCCCTGGTGTATTGTTCTTAATTAATTTCAATCATAATTTTTGTAATAATTGCTTTTATTGCTTTGGTTTCTAAGTTATCCTTTCACAGAGCACGATCACTTTGTGCCAGATGCAGTGCAGCAAAAAACAGTTTATGGTGGCAAGAGATAAGATTTCTACTACATTTTCAAGCTATATTTTAATTTTGCACCAAAATTCAATAATTAGGTGAGATTTCAAACCTTTGTACTCTTGGACCGGGAACTGACAGAGAAGTAGGGTCAGCATCTCAAAAGGCACATCTGAAGTATATCCAGCAACATGCATCTCCCACCAAGGAGCCAGAAGATGGAACGACAGCTCCGGGTATGATGATGCCCATGCAGGGAAGCATGGTCAATCCCCCGTCCCTTCTTCCCCTGGCTCCTGTATCCCTCTCCATCGGTGCCCGAGCGGAGGGGAGATCTGTTGTAGCTGGGACAGCTGTGTCCATCGTCGCAGGAAATCCTGCTATGAGAAGGGACCGCGTCTGGGAGAGGAAGGAAGGCAGGGGAAATGGAGCTGTCAAGATTCAAAGCAAATATCCTGTGCCAGCCACGTTGCAGGCCCTGTGACGTTTGCGTCCCCACCAGGGTTGGATGAGATTTGGCTCAGGGCCTAGCCCCATTTTTGGTCCTTTTAAAAAAAGAAAAAAAAAATATTTGCTTTAAAGCTCCCTTCTGTGGAAATCTCTCTTCCGTCCACTTGTTCCCACCACTCTCCCTCCCATCGCTGCACTGCGTTGCCTGGTCTCCTCTGCAGAACATGGCTCCAACTACTGAACCCCAACAACCACCGGCTCCACTCACCCCCAGATACGACCCTCCAGAGATCCTTCCCACCGCTTGTTCCCTCCACGACAAAGCAGTGTCTCCAGCCTGGCACAAGGCATGGGAAGGGGGCAAGACTGAGCGCTCCAATGGATCTGGGAGACCTGATAAAACCCTGGCTTTCCGGAAGACAAGGATCTCACAGTCATATCTAACACAGCTCCTCATTCCAGAGAGTCCACAGGAATTTATCTGGATGAATAAAGTTAGTAACTGGCCCCCAAATCCACCTGTCCTTGGAGAACCAGACCCAAGACATGTAGCCCATTGAGGAGCTTGGTGTCAGCTGCAGACATCAGTCTGGACATAGGGAGCCTTACAAGGACCAGCCTGCAGTAAAGCCTGAGTTTGGCTCTCTCTCTCCAAAGACTGTGCAGATGATGGTGCAGTAAATATAGTGAAAAACTCATCAGGGCAGCTCTGTTGTCTTCACCCTTAGCACACGATGCAACAGTTCCCTTTAGGCTATTGACGTGGACCAGGGAAAAGCATCAGTCCCTGAACAAAGCATTTCCAGAAAAGCAGAATTTTAAACACAGTTTTCCAAAGCCTAGTGGTAGAAAGGGCTACAGAGCCCTTTTCAGGCAAGAAAAGCAGCCCCTGACCTTCGCTGTTGATGGCAGAAGGGGAAAGAGGAGCATCCATGGATGTCCCCCCAATCCCATATTCCCAACTAGCCAGAATAGACCCCTCATGCCCTGCATGGCACTTGCAGTTCTGAGACGTCCCTGCTCCACCAGCACTGCTGTGCTTCTGGATATAACCACTAGAGGATGGCAATGTCCTAGGCCACTAGCCACACACTGGAAATCACCGAGATCCAGCTTTGGAACCTGGCTGTACAGGGATCCCACCAGCACCACAGCCACCGAAACACCTATCCCACGTGACTCAAGTCCAAGTCACAAGCTGAAAATTCCCAGCCCTCAGCTCTGCTTCACATCCCAAGCTAAGACAGCCCCTTCAGAGACTGGTAATTGAGATTTTACAGGGGATCAGCCCACACATGCTCCTTGGTCCCCTTGGGACACAGGTGGATGGCTGTTTTGCTAAGGTACCTGGTGCATTTCTAGATGTTACTGTCACACCACACACACACCCCACACACACACAGTTTTTTGAGATCACAGGATGGTCAGTGTCCCTGCCACCTACACAGTTTTCTTGCATCCACCATCAGATGGTTTGACCAGAGAAACTACCCTCTGGGTTCTCCATGGGACTGTGATTTCCAGTAGAAAGCAAGGAGCTTGATGAGCCAGGGAGATGGAGGCAGCCTGGCACCTCAACCCCAGCTTTGCAGGGGAGTTTCAAGGCAAACAAATGTCTGGGAATGATAAATACCAAAGTAAAAGACCGACTATGCCAAAAATGTCCTGTCTGAGCCACAGCTTGAGGAAATATTCCTCCTCATAAGGAAGCATAAAAACCAAGCTGAGCTGCAGAATGAGATGAGCTATATTACCTTTGAACAAGGCCTCATTGAGGAATAAAACATCATCAGCTGTTTCAAAATAAGACCACATTTATCAGTGTGATCAAACTTGAGGCTGTGTGCACCTTATTCATGGGTGAGCACCTTATTCATGGGTGAGCACCACCCTGCCACAGCCATGGAGCAGGTGACCCCTAACGATTCACTGGGAACCAACCTCTCCTCTCCCCTGGGGCTGAATTCTGTCCAGCGTGGCGAGTGTTTTGCTCTGAGCAGAGAAGAAAATATTCAGTTCCTGGCAGGTTTGAGCAAAGCAACCAGGATAGCCCTCCTAAGACATTGGGAAGAATTAATTATCTCAATATGTAATCAGATCTCAGTATGCAAATAGAAAAAATTTGTCCATGCCTGCCTTAAAGTGAATATTAGCAGTGACGATGACCTCTTCACCCAGCTGGGGCACAACTATAGTTTCCCCTTCCCTCCCACCAAGAAGACAGACCTGGCTACCCTGAGCATGTCCTGGCCAGCCTGGTGGATCTGCTGGGCTAGCCACAGTAGACCAAGATCTCTCTTAGGCTGCAGAGCCCAAACGGAACATGGTCTCCAGATGTGGTCTTGCGGTGGTCCAAGATCCTGCTCTGCAGGAATCAAGCCTGTCCCAGGATGTGGGATTTGACATTGCTGAACTCAGGCAAGTGATGTAGGCCCCTTCTTCCATCCTGAATATGGCGTTAGCCATGAAATACAAAGACCCACCATTGGCTCTGAGAGTTCCTGAGACAAACCTCAAGAGGTTGGGAAAAAAAAAATAAAAACAAGGAATAAAGCTCCTCGAGTACCCAAGGACACCCCACACATGGAGGACGCATTGTATTGGTCATCTGCACCAGCCATTGGGTGCTTTCAGGGGCTGGAGGGGCACAATGATACCTCGCCTTTCTCGGGTCATATCCCAGCCCAGGAGAGGGGGACCTGGCAGCACAGCATCCGCCCCCAGCATCCCTGAAACACTTTCCTGCTGTTAATTAAAGCCTCTGACATCAGTGTTTTGATACCAAGTGGTTACATAACACCCGGGGATGTCCAGGGCTTCACGCTGTGCCAAGGGCAGGGATGGAAATAGATCCCCCAAATCCTAGCTCCCTGTTCCCCTCCTCCCTCCTCACAATGATACCAGTGGCCTCCAGCCTGGCACAGGCACTGGAGGTTAGAGGGATCTGCTGGTACCAGGGAAAAGATCGTTCTCTTCCAAAAAAAGGGGCAGGTGGTAGCATAAGCAGTATGGATCAGCTCTGCTGATCTCCCACCCTGTGGTGCCTTCAGAGGTGGACCTCGGCTTGATGTCCCCTCCCACCCTCGTACAGACTGTCTAACCAAGCACCTGGACCCCATTTCAGTCCAGTGGGGATTTTCACATGGTGTCTCAGCTTTCTCCACCCTAACAGGGACATAAAAAGATACAGAAAGACCTGAGGTTCATCCAGCAAATTCCTTCCAATGAGAAGAGTAGGTTTTCACAAGGGACAGTCTGAAGCTTCAGACCCAGAGCCAAGTCCAGCTGAGTCAAAGCTCCTTACCAGCTTGCCAGCTGGACATGTGATGCATCCCAGTTTTATGAGAAAGGCATCCAGCCAAGAGGCTTATGAAGCATTGCCCAGGTCAAGTGCTCCTCGCCCGTACATAAAATGGGGCATCAGCTACGTGAATGGAGACAGGTGCCTCTTCCGTCAGACCAGTCTTCTCCATCAATCATAAGTAATCCCAGAGGTGCACAGCTTAAAAACTCCTGCTATCCCCCAGCAAAGCCCTTGGCTGGAAGGGTGCTATGAGCTCTCCTGGCTCTCCCTGGGGCTGGTGGGACAGCCGGTGAAGAGCATCTACTGGAGCCCCTCAAGGAGGGTGGCTCTGCTGCAGCACCCAAGTTCAAGATGGACTGTGGCCAAGTGCTGAGCAAGGTTACCCGGTGTGACGCCCAACGCTGGCCTCAATCCTCGAGTACCCAAGGACACCCCACACATGGAGGACGCATTGTATTGGTCATCTGCACCAGCCATTGGGTGCTTTCAGGGGCTGGAGGGGCACAATGATACCTCGCCTTTCTCGGGTCATATCCCAGCCCAGGAGAGGGGGACCTGGCAGCACAGCATCCGCCCCCAGCATCCCTGAAACACTTTCCTGCTGTTAATTAAAGCCTCTGACATCAGTGTTTTGATACCAAGTGGTTACATAACACCCGGGGATGTCCAGGGCTTCACGCTGTGCCAAGGGCAGGGATGGAAATAGATCCCCCAAATCCTAGCTCCCTGTTCCCCTCCTCCCTCCTCACAATGATACCAGTGGCCTCCAGCCTGGCACAGGCACTGGAGGTTAGAGGGATCTGCTGGTACCAGGGAAAAGATCGTTCTCTTCCAAAAAAAGGGGCAGGTGGTAGCATAAGCAGTATGGATCAGCTCTGCTGATCTCCCACCCTGTGGTGCCTTCAGAGGTGGACCTCGGCTTGATGTCCCCTCCCACCCTCGTACAGACTGTCTAACCAAGCACCTGGACCCCATTTCAGTCCAGTGGGGATTTTCACATGGTGTCTCAGCTTTCTCCACCCTAACAGGGACATAAAAAGATACAGAAAGACCTGAGGTTCATCCAGCAAATTCCTTCCAATGAGAAGAGTAGGTTTTCACAAGGGACAGTCTGAAGCTTCAGACCCAGAGCCAAGTCCAGCTGAGTCAAAGCTCCTTACCAGCTTGCCAGCTGGACATGTGATGCATCCCAGTTTTATGAGAAAGGCATCCAGCCAAGAGGCTTATGAAGCATTGCCCAGGTCAAGTGCTCCTCGCCCGTACATAAAATGGGGCATCAGCTACGTGAATGGAGACAGGTGCCTCTTCCGTCAGACCAGTCTTCTCCATCAATCATAAGTAATCCCAGAGGTGCACAGCTTAAAAACTCCTGCTATCCCCCAGCAAAGCCCTTGGCTGGAAGGGTGCTATGAGCTCTCCTGGCTCTCCCTGGGGCTGGTGGGACAGCCGGTGAAGAGCATCTACTGGAGCCCCTCAAGGAGGGTGGCTCTGCTGCAGCACCCAAGTTCAAGATGGACTGTGGCCAAGTGCTGAGCAAGGTTACCCGGTGTGACGCCCAACGCTGGCCTCAAACATCTGAGGACACATCCCAAATTTTCTGGGTCAACCCAGTGAAACGGGCCTCTCCCAAGGCCTTGGGACAACTTTGTGTTGAGCTGCAGGTCTCCTAGTCCTGCTCTGCAGAGGTAATATTGCTGTCCAGTTCAAGCCAAAGTTCTCACTTTGAATTGTCCAATTTTGGAGGAGCTGCAATAGGGTTTCCAGGGCCTCTTGCTCTCTGTTCTCCATGTGATGGTTCCCCACACATTTCCCATGGGACCTGCTGATCTTTTCTCCCTCTATTCCCAAGGATAATGTGAAAAACCGTCACTCAGTGACCTGAGAAGGACAACATTACAAAGACGGATGTCTCTAAGGAGAACAGATCACCCCAGTGAGCTGTGCCTCAGTTTCCCCAACTATCAAAAGAGGATTAGTTCATTTCCAGGATGTTGTGAGACTCAGAAATAAACATCGCTGGGGCAGACCCAAGCATCACACAGGTACAGCTTATCTGGGCTGCTCCCAGCACTGCCCAGGAAGAGGACATCTGGTGAAGACTTTTCTCCCCAATTAGCCTGGTGACAAGCAGGAACATCACAGGGTTGGACACGTGGCATGCTGGGTTTCCCTACGCCCAGAAATTACTCCTGTTGCTGAGCCCTGGTTCTTCCAGTCTCCCCATTTATCTGGAGGGTAGATGCAGACAGGGTTTACAGGGAGAGTCCTGGTGCCACACCTGCCCTACAAGACCTGCCACCTGACCTCCCACCCAAAGGTGGGAGGAGAGATGAAGCCCTTTCCTGGCATGACTTCCACTTTGCAAAGGTGCTTCTGAGCTGGAATTTCTTCTGCTGGAGAGGTGTTTGAGGAGGATTTCATAGCGAAGTGGAGAAAAACATGTTAAGCATCCACCCCGTATCACTCTATCGGAGAAACCCCAAGCCCACTCAAGAGCAAGGAAATTCCCCTCAAGGGTCTTCATCCACATTTCACACCTGGGGAAACTGAGGCACAGGGATGCAGCTTGGCCAGAGAGCTCCCAGAGGTTGTTTTTCTGCGAGCATTGGAGGATTTCAGGGTGCAGCCGGGATCTTGCATTTTTTCTTGCTGTCTTGGCCCAGACAGTGCAGAGCGAGGGATGCTCACCTCCCCATCCACTGCCCCCTTGCGCAGCCGCCTTAACTACGGCTTTGGCAGAGGATCCCACCTCTCCCTCCTCACCTACCGCCGTTTCTACTTTCTACCTGGGTCATTGCACACTGATTTACCGCCGCACGAGCAGCTTTAATCCCCGGCAAGGAGCTAACCTTCTCCCATTACAGGGCTGGGATGGCTCGGGGGAGATGGCTTGGGATCCTTTCCCACAGCATGGGTTAATGAGACGTCTGGGCTTCTCTCCCTGGGCTCACGTTGCAAACCTTGCTCTGCCACTTCCCACTGGCATCCCACACTCAGTCCCCAAAATTTCCAAGTCCTTATGAGACACTGATGCTAACCTCCCAAAAAAGCATCCCTTCTCCACGGCTGGTCAGGGCCAGGAAGCCTTTGCAGGAGCATCATAGCTGTTGTCTGCAGGTGGCACAGGAAGTCCCTTGTCACCCTGCTTTGGTGACCTGCAAACTCCCTTCGGGGCATAAAGACAGACCCAGAAGCTCAACTCAGATGGTCAGGGTGACCATCTCATCATGCTGCTGCCAGCATAACACTGTGTTTGCAGGCTGCTTTGGTGTCTAGGTCCAACAAGGAGGTTCAGCAAGAGAAAAACCAGTTAGAAATGACCCGTTAACAGCAGTTCACTGACCCAGCAAGTCCTCATCTCCCTCCTTGCACACTGGGAGGTCCTCAGGGCAGGGACTGTATTTTCCTATAAACGGGGGTAAAATTTCCCGTAACCACCAGGGAAACAGTTCTGACAACAACCAAGACCCATAACTCCCCCCAGAAACCCCTTGGAGCAGTGAGTGTTGGAGGAAGGATTAGAGAAGAGCCATTTTGGGTGGCCTCTGCAGCTGATGCTTCCTTCTCCTCACTCTCAGCATTTCCTTCTGCTGGCTCCCCGACCAGGCTGTGCCAGCTCCCCGGGCAGGCTGTGCCGGCTCCCCGTGTTTACTGGCGTGCGATGCTATCAGGAGTCACAGCTCTGCCCGGACTTGCAGGAGGCAAATCTGCATTTGGTACAAAGGGTGGGGACTTTCCTCGCTCCCAACCTAAAGGCAACTTCAGAGGAGCAGCATCTACCTCTCATCAGTGCACAACAGGAGCGGGTGTTTGATGGCCACTTCCCCAGATTTCTGCAGGCATGGAAGAGGCAAGTTAATTGGCCCCTCTGGCTTGGGGTCAGTGGTAGCCATGAGAATGGGTCTGGAGTTGACATTTCTTGCAGAGGCTCCAGGGGATTTATTTTCCTCTTTTTGTTTTCTTTTTTTCTTTTCTTCTGATTTCAGTTCAGGATAGAAATGCTAATTTGCTCTGCACACACATTTGCCACCTAAAGTTCACTCTGTGCAGAACCCACTCTTCATATGGGGCAGGAGGGTCACCAAAAAGCATGCTGGGTCCCAAATTCAGTATCCTCAGCTCCAAAAATGTTAAGCAATCAGAAGAGCTCTGCTCATCCCATCTGCTGGATGTTGCAGAGGTGGCCCTCCACACCCAGAGGCCTTTGATGTCCATCACATGATCTCCCCTCTGATTCCTCCCAAATGCTGCCATCCCCATCTCCCATTGACCTGCCATGGGACAGGAGACATCCCACACCCCTGCCTGCCTGTGTCCTGACTTATTTCCCGATGCCATGAGCCAAGTAGCATCCCATCACCTCCACACACAAGTGGATCTCCTCCAATTCATCTCCCATGCAAAGTTATCCCTGGCTTTACTCAGGAGTGCCTCTCCCTGCGGATTCCGCTGCAAGGCTTTTCCCAGCTTAATTTTAAATCCATCCTAGCTGATCAAGTGTTGTCCCAAACTGAAGCATCACTGCAAGAATCTGAGGAAGGAACACTGTTTAATAGAGATGCTCTGAGTTCTCTGCTCCCCTCCTCCTGCTTTGATTGCAAGATCTCTATTTCCATGAAAAAAAAAAAATCCAAAAAGAAAATCACCCTCAAAACCCCTGGGGTGGTGATGAATTTTTGCCCATCGTTCCGACTTACAGCTAAATTAACACGTCAGAGGGAAGCAGCTGCTCCTGTTAAGGTGGAAATCACCTTCTTTTTACAACAAAGCTGCTTGGAGGGGTGTAAATCCCCAAAACTGCTGAGTCTCAGGGGGCTACCAATGAGACATCAGGTGGCAGATCACAGGAGATGAGAACTCCAGGACCCACATAGAGTCACAACCGAGCGCGCCCCAAAAACATGCCTGCGATGGATCCCATCTGCAAACCCAAACACTGCTGGATGGGATGCACCTATTGCAAAATCCCAACTGAAGCCCTGGCAGAGCTTCAGGGTGACGCAGTGTGTGTGTGTGTGTGTGTGTGTGTGTGTGTGTGTGTGTGTGTGTGTGTGTGTGTGTGTGTACGTGTGTGTGTGACTGTCTGGGTCTGCGAAGGGCAGTTTGGACCCGTTCCTAGTCTGGAGCATTCCTGTCTCTTTATGGCTGATGTTCTCCAGATGTTTTGTATTGCAGCCTCATGTGGAAACCCATTGGCCCCACAGCTGAATCCTGCTCAGTCCTCTATGTTACACCCGGCAGAGAGGAGGAGGGGGATTTTGCATCGCTGTATGCACGGCATTTATTATATTTAAAGCGTATTTAAAGCAACCCTGGGGCTGAACCACAGCTGCACAGAGCAGCCTACTCCGGTGCTCGCTCTTACTTTTGAACTCTTTTTCCCAAGGAAACGCTGCGCTTGTGATCAGCCCCCTCCACAAGCCCATCGAGTGCTGCTAAACAGAAAGATACGGATACAACCTCTGGCTCAGGAAGTCCCGAAGCAGCAAATTGCCGGAAACTGAGAGAATATAATGTGGAAAGCATTACCCTGCCTTGGCCCTCGCCTCACATTCCTCCCGAGCAGCTCCCCTTGGGCCCAGCCAGCCGACTGATACTAGCAGAGACAGAATGTGGCTGTGAGCCAGGAGGAGATCTCATCCCACCTTGCATGTGTGTCCCTTGCCTGTGTTGTTCTGTTTCGGTGGATTTTGTTGAACGAGTGGAGGTTGCAACCAAAGACCCAGCTGGTTTCATTCTCTGCCTGTGTCTTCTAAGGGTGGGATGATGTGCTTGGTGCACTCCTAAGGGATAAGGGGGAATTTGGTTCCCCTCCTTCATCTCTCAGCTCTGGTTTGGTCCCTGCAGGCAATGAGCGTGGCAGTTCTCAGCTTGGTCCCTGTTGGTAAATGCCCCATCCCCAACATGGCCAGGTCCTCAGCCATGGGACGAGGCTGTGGTGGCCCCAGCAGCATCGATGCAGCAGGGCATCACATTTTCCATGCATTAGTCACCGTGCAGCCCATGCACACGCTGTCTCAGACAAACCGGTTCAACCTCCATTTAGGGAACTTTCTCATTTACTATTTATAGAGTCTTCTTTTTTATTTCTTGCCAAAGACATCCCTCCCTACTATCCTTCCCTGTCCTCATCCCTCCATGGTCTGTACATCACCAAGAGAGCAGAGCTGCCCTGGACACCCAGCCCTGTAGAGATGGGATCGTGGAGGCTTTGTGGGCTTTGTTTTGCCCTTCTGTCCTTGCGCCAGTGCTGGATCCTGCACAGGACAAGGACGGTCAAACTGGCTGAGGATCTTTTTCCCAGGTCAGGAGGGGAGGGTGCAGGCAGAGCCCGGTGGTGTTCATGGGGTGAGGGAGGATGTGGATGCCTGGCAGGAATTCCCAAGCCCTTCCTCACTGCTCAGGAAACTGTCTGTATCCACCAGCAAGTGGTCCCTGCTCCAGATGATGGCACTTGAAAAGTTTTCCTGACATCAGTGGCAGGAAAACACCCGTGGCAATCAGCTCCCCATCCTGACCAGGCTGAGCCCAGCTCTGGGCTGTGATGGACATCCCAAAATGCCAGGGACTGGGCACTCCCGGCAGGGTCAGTCCCTGCCTGTATCTCCAAACCCTACAGCCACGACTCGCCTGGCTTAAGCTGAGCTTAAGCTGAGCACGGCTCAGCACTGCTGAGAAAGGTCCAGCTTGTTTATTTTTCCCTGGCATGTTTTTGGCATGGTCTGGGGCAGAGCAGGAGGATGAGGATGGACCCATGCAGACACAGGCTGTGCCATGTCACCTCCAAGCACCTGAAAACGGGACCCGACCCCATTTACTTCCCAGCTTGGATGCGAGCGGTGATCACCCAAATTCCCCTCTCCTATTTGCACAGGCAGGATCCTGCAGCAGAGCCCCACAGCACGTTGACAGAGTGGAAGAGCCGTGGGGCTTGGGTTGCCACCCAGGAGCAATACCTGTTCCGCTCGTTAAGCTGGACGTGATGCTCAGAGCAAGATTGCCCTGGGTGGGTGCAAGGACAGAGGAGGTGGGTCACGAGGCGGTGGGTCACCCTTGGGCAAGCCCTGCAAAAGCAGCGTTGTTCCTTGACTCACAAAGTCATTCATGAGTCAAAGCTCCCGGGTAATTGCGCCCTGATACAAGGAAGAGGAAGAGTCTGCCCTGCTCCACCCCGCTCCACATCAGTCTGGCAAGGGGCAAAATCAAAGTCCTGCTGACGCCACGGAAGGCGTGGAGAAGAGGTCTGAGAAAGCAATCCTGCACTCCAAGCGTGGAGCAACGCCTGTGCTACCGGCTGAACAACACCACCTCAGCAAGGACGGAGGGAGGGAGGTTCCCCACATCCCGCTTTGGAGGCAGAGACGGGATGAGCACACTCTGCACGTCTGATGTTTACCAACAAGTGTCCTTTGCTGGCCACGCTCCCTCTCGGATCAGCCAGCAAGGCCAACCCATAGACATCGAGTGAAAGGAGCGAGAAGCCTAGTCAAGGAGTGGAGAGATCAAATGGTTATGGTGGATAAAGAAGGAAAAAGGGGGCAGAGTGAGGGAGGTTTGTTTCCAGCAAAGGAGCTGGAGGAGGACACTTTGACCAAGAAGGTGTCTAGGACCTGACAGCAATATGCCATGGGTGCTGGGACCAGAGAAGTGGATAGTATGCAAGAGCCCATCTCTTCCTCTGCCCACCAGGTCTCCCATCCTCAATACCTGTGTGATTAGTTTGGCCAGATCGGTGAGGCTGAAATGCCCCTTGACTGGGTAGAGACAAAATATGGGGATAGAAGATCCAGGTAAGCTGTTTTCATGTTTTCATGTCCTCTCTAATGCTGACACATGCTAAGATGACCAAAGCCCATTTCTGCCAGCAGACCTGAGCCCACACCACATCTTCTGCCACTGATGGGTGGGCTGAGAGCTAAGATTTCAGCAGCATGACCTTACCCAGTAACACAGCTCAGGAAAAAGTCCAAGGGAAGAAGCCAGAGGATGAATCTTAGTGACAAGAATGAAAAATCAAACAAGAGTTCACCTGTGAGACCCACTAACACCTTCTGTCTCATTTCATCGAGGCCTCAGCCAAGGATTAGCCCTTGATGAGCCCTGTGAAATCCCTGCTGCAGCCAGGGAGAGCTTCAGGGGGCAACGTGTCACCGGGCAATGATAACGCTTCGGATCTACACCTCCCATCACCTCCTCTGTGCTGGCAATCTGGGGGTGTCTCTCCCCACAGCCACCTCATTAGTTTTCTTTCCAAAAGGGAAAATTACACTCAAGCCCTACTGAGGTAGGTGTTCCCCTGCCTACCAGACAAAGGTTGGATTTTCTGCTCCAATGACAACCTTGGGAAGCAAGAAGTTGCGTATCAGCCTTTGCTTTCAGAGGGCTTGAGAGCACAAAAACAGCAGGTACTTACTGGGTCCACCCAGCTGACTTATCTATGGGGACCACACTGGGTCCACCAGGCCCATGGAGTGGACCATGGCTTTCCTTGGGCTGCGTGGGTGGATGTAGGTCTAACTCACCACGGCGAAGCCAAAAGTCTGACACCACCCACAAGCAAGGCTGAAATGCCACCAGAAAAGAGTTTGCATCTGTCCCACAGCCCAGTCGTGATCCACCCTCAGAGGAGCAGAAGATCCTGGCAGGATGCAGGAGGTGGTAAGTCAGGGAGGCTACCTGGCTGCTGCCACTAGTCCAGCCTCCACTCGCTTCACAGAGACACACATCCATGGGCTTGTCACCTTATTTGTCTTGGGATGACAACAGATCTGCTGTGGCATTCGTGGTGCAGCACCACCTGAAGACTGGACTAGGAGAGCTTTGCGACTGACTTGGTTCACATGCCATGAGAAAACCTCCCAAAGATGAGCTGCTCCTTTAGCATACACACACATATATGCCTTAACTCCTTCTGCTTTCTCCCCAAAATCAGAATGAAAACTTTGTCGTATCTCTGCAGGCTGGATCAGTGCAGAGGAACATCATGTGCATCCTAAGAAGAGCAGGAGATCCCTTGCCCAGCAGAAGGCAGCCTCTGCTCCATCTGCTTCATGCATTTTGCTAGCTGGAGCTATGCTTGTGCAGTGCAGAAGCAGCTTTGCAATGGGGTGGAAGGAGGTGGTTGAGGTCCACCAGCTGGCCTGTGAGCCCTCCTATGACTGAGGATAGGTGATTATCACAAAGCAAAAACATCCCAGAGAAGAACAAGAGGAGAAAGGAGACATCTTTCACCTTCCCAATGAGACAGACCCACCCTCCCTTATCACCTCATCTCTCTGCCATAAGGTCCGGGCATGCAGCCGTGCTGGATTCTCAGCTGCCTTCACCCATCCAGTAGGAAAAACTGGATCTTCTCATACATAAAGTGGGATGTTATTAGCAGGAGCGCACAGAGCAGGGAGAAAGTGAATGGCATGGTTTCCCCTGCAGTCAGGGTGGTGAATCAGAGCTTGGAGACGTGTCCCCGCTCCCCCAGATGAGCCGGTTTTGGGTGCCCCTGTCCCGCAAGCCTCACACCACCAGCCGGCAGGCAGAATATGGATCATCTGATCCTCTCCCTTCCGCCAATGGGACTTTCTTGGCCACGTCTCCACGGAGGCAGCAGCGTTTCCCAAAGGGGAAACAGAGGCAGGGAGGATGGTACGTGGCAGGGAGCCATTTGCTATGACCAGTAGCAGGGCCTGGGTGTACGGCTGGGACTGACTAGGAGCCCTGTGCCAGCACTGGGAGTCCCAATGGCCACCCCGCCGTCCTGGCCACCCTGCCTGGCCGGGAGCTGATGTACAGAGGCAGAAGATCCCTGGCTGCAGGGCTGGTTTGGGGATTTTCCTGCTTTCCAAGGAATTTCTCCCACTGGTGAAATGTCACAGCATGGTTTCCCCCAGCACCCCAAACACCGGAGCCAGTATATGTCCCAGCTGGCTTCACCAACCAGCACAGGGATAATGATTTATTAATAAGGGCCAAACTCTCTCCTCCTTGAAAATGGATAACAGAGGGGGAAATGTGATCAGGTGCAGCACATCGCTGCCTTCGGGCGTTATCACAGCCCGTCACCTACCTTCATGTTCATTATCACAGCCTGCCGTGACGAGTGGACTGAGAGCACCCCCGAGGAGAAGGACTTGGGGGTGTTGGTGGATGAAAAACTGGACATGAGCCAGCAACGTGTGCTTGCAGCCCAGAACGCCAACTGTATCCTGGGCTGCATCAAAAGAAGCAGAGTGAGAGAGGTGATTCTGCCCCTCTACTCTGTGCTGGTGAGACCCCACCTGGAGTACCGTGTCTGGTTCTGGAGCCCTCAGCATAGGAAAGACATGGACTTGTTGAACAGAGGAGGACCATGAAGATGATCAGAGGGCTGGAACACCTCTCCTATGAGGACAGACTGAGAGAGTTGGGACTGTTCAGCCTGGAGAAGGCTCCAGGAAAACCTTATAAGGTTTATAAGGTTATATTCCTTATAAGGAACCTTCCAGCACTTAAAGAAAAGATGGGGAGGGATTCTCCATCAGAGAGTGTAATAATAGGAAGAAGGTTAATGGTTTTGAACTGAAATACTGCAGATTTAGATTAGATATTAGGAAGAAATTCTTTATTCTGAGGATGGTGTGACACTGGCTGGTACAGGTTGCCCAGAGAAGTTGTGGTTGTCCCATCCCTGGAGGGGTTCAAGGCCAGGTTGGATGGGACTTTAAGCATCCTCGTCTAGTGGAAGGTGTCCCTGCCCATGGCGGGGCGTTTGGAATGAGATGATCTTTAAGGTCCCTTCCAACCCAAACCATTCTATGACTCCACACATGCCAAGGACAAAGGCTGTGTGCACAGCCAGCACTGCTCCCCTCCACCAGCCATGGCCCTGGGCTTTGCCCTGGGGTGCCAAGGGCTGGCCGGTGTGGGCGAACAGCAGAACCTGATCTCCAAGTGCATTTGCTTCCCAAATTCATCCTGTCAGCTGCTGGCAATAGGTCCCCCCGGGGCCCCAGCTCTGCAGTCTCTCCGTCGACACCAGGACTCCCAGCTAAAGGCAGCTCCAGCGTGTTCAGGCAAATCCCTCCCAATGAGAAGCGGGGATTCCCACAGCGGGAATAAGGCTTCACTCAGTGAAAACACCCACAGCCTGTCTCATCGCTCAGGCATCCCGAGGTCAGGGCCAGCGTTGTCTCCAAAGATGCTGCAAGTCCTCCCACGACAGCTCGTTAGGGCATCCCGCGCTCACGCTGCTGCCTTCCTCCGCTGGTGAGGGGGATGAGGTTGCAGCTGGGATTAGTTCATGGTCCCACGATGCCTCAGTCTCAGCCCTCGGCAGACCCTGGAGCGAGGTGAGGCAAGAAAGCAGCGTTTTCCCCCGCTGCAGCAGGAGCTTCCCACCACCACATCCTGGTCAAGGCCACTCCATTTCCCTGGGATGCGGATGCTGCCACGGCACAGCCCCGTGCACGAGGCTGAAGGATGAAGACCCCACGGATGAACTGTGTTCACAGGTTTCTCATTACAGCCTCGCAGCTAATTACAGCCCTGCCTTCTCTCCCGGGCTTGCCCACTGCCGGATCTGGCCTTGCCGGGCTTCGCCCGCCCGGCTGGGAAAGGAGGAGGAAGATAAGGCTATACCTGCAGACATCCTCCAGACGAGCCCCAGCGCCTCAGACCTTGCGAGGAGCTCTGATAAGGTTGAGATGAATCACCGATGTCCCTGAGATCCTGCCCTCAGTAGATGGCTGCCACTGGTGACGCAGGTGTGGACGGGCAGGGTGCAGGTCACCATCACGCCGGGCATCATGCCGTCCCTGCTGGGCTGGGACATGGAGTCCCTGCTGCTCCCACCCGCTCTGTTCATTTTCAAAGGGGGGAAGAGGGAAAACATGTCCTCGGGACAAGGAGAGCTCGTCCCAAGGAGGTGATGCTGTCTGGCTGACATCCTGGCACTGGGGGGTGACGTCATTTCTCTCCCAAGTGATGTCAACTCCTGGGGATGGGGACGGGGATGAGGATAGGTCCTTCTCTCCCCCACACATAAAGCCATCTTGGTGTGGATGCTGGTGGAGGTGACCAGAGCAGGTCAGCCTCCCGTTGCACGCCTCCTGCCCCCACTGCCACCTCCTGTCCCCTTTGCACCACCACTCTCGGTCCCACTGCCACCCTGTCCCCGCTACCTCCGCATCACCTGCCGTGCCACCACCATCACCCCACCCCAGCAGCCATGCCCTCTCCCCATTTCCACCCACTGCCACCTCAGTCCTTGTCCCCACCACCACCTGCTGTCCCCATGGGCCACCTCATGGGCTCATCCCCAGTCACCTCATGGGCCCACACCATCCCCCTGTCCCCAGTGCCACTGCCTGTCCCCACACATCTTCCCGTCCCCACAGCCACCTCCTGTCCCCACTACATCATCCCCTGGGCCCTCAGTGCCACACTGTCCCCATGTCACCCCATGTCCCCACAGCTCCTCTCCCCAGCCCCCTCACATCCCCACCACACCTCTCCTGCCACCTCCCCAGTGCCACCCCGGCCCCACTGTCACCCCGGCCCCCACAGCCCCTGTCCCCACTGTCACCCCCGACCCCATGTCCCCGCTTCCCCCTGCAATGACACCTCCG
>NW_015090793.1:12335559-12388457 GCF_001431845.1 Calidris pugnax
GCCCCCTGGGGGGCCGGAGGACCGGGCACCCCCTCCCCGCGCACTGCTCTGTGGGGCAGGGACCCCCTCTCCGACCTCCCGGTGGGGCAGGGCCCCCTCCCTGTGCGTTGTTCTGTGGGGCAGGGCCCTTCCTCCAGCACCCCTGTGGGGCAGCGCACTTCCTCCAGCACCCCTGTGGGGCGGGGGCCCTCCTTGTGCACCGCTCTGTGGGGCAGGCACCCTCCTTCAGCAACTCTGTGGGGCAGGGTCCTCTCCCTGCGCACCGCTTTGTGGGACAGGGACCTTCCTTCAGCACCTCTGTGGGGCAGGGCCCTCTCCCTGCGCATCGCTCTGTGGGGCAGGGACCCTATTCGTGCACTGCTCTGTGGGGCAGGGCCCCTCCTCTAGCACCCCTGTGGGGCAGGGACCCTCCTTGTGCACCCTTCTGTGGGGCAGGAACCGTCTTTCAGCACCGCTGTGGCGCAAGGCCCTTTCCCTATCCACCTCTCTGTGGGGCAAGGCCCCCTCCCTGTGCACCTCTCTGTGGGGCAGGGACACCCCCTCCTCAGCAGCCCCCATGGGGGACAGGCTGCTCTCCCTCGCAGCTCCACAGACCCCCCTGGGGCAAGGACCTCCATAGGGACACTGTGCCCTGCAGGACAAGGCCTGTCCCTGCTGCTCCCCACACAGACCCCTATAGGGCAGGCCCTACTCAGGGTGATTGGGATGTGCTTTCCAGGTGGCTGGCAGTGCTGTGGCAGTGCCATAATGTCTCCACTTGTGGGGCTGAGGGGGACAGTCCAGAGAAGGGGTCAGCAGAGGCTGGAACGTGGCCTGGGACCGCATTGCCCAGGAGTGACAGAGGTGCAAAAGGGACAGGCCGCGGTGCAAAGGGATGGGGGACGTGTCCCCACCCAGCACCGATCCTGTCTGGACCCCCTTTATGAGGGGGAGCTCCTGAGGGTCCTACCCAATGCTTGGCTCGGGGTCCCTGGGTCACCCCCAGTAGCTGCGGGCTTGGAATCGGGTGTGTTGCCTCACTTTCCTGGGGCCAAGACAGGATGGTACAGCTTCTTGGGCTTAAAAAGAAAAAAAAACCAACCCAAAACCGCAGAAATGGGGAAAGCTGCTTTTTGGAGTTAAACGGGGCGGCCGTTCCTGCCGTACAGGCACGTACGGAGCCCTCCCAGCATCCGCCTCTTCGCCCACTTTGGCAGGGGACGTGTGTGAGTCCCACGGGACTGAAAACCGACGGGTAAAAATGCACCTCCTGTGGTTTTAAGGTTTTTTTGTTTAGTTTAGCCTGTCTTTGTTTTGGCCTGGGTGCACAGAGGAGAGCATCCTGGTGGGTCCTGCCACCCTGTGCACCTACCAGCAGTGCTGGATCCTTTGGATGTGGCAGTGTGTGTGTTGGGGGGGGTTATTTCCCCCCTCCCTTGCGCACCTTTGGCAGGAGGTTTGGATGACATCTTGCTCTGGCACGCTTCTCTCCTTTGATCTCAAGTTTCCTGCCATGTATAACGTGTTCGGCAACACGCGAACCCGGCTCCGCGGCTGCCGGGGAGGGCGATGGGGGTGCCTCCTCTCCCCAGTTTTCCCTGGCCGGCTCCTGCTGACAGCTCCTGCCTTTCCTTTGTCTCGGCTGCCTCCAGGACAGGCTCTTGCAGCCCGAGGATGCTCTGAACGGAGCAAAGACAAGCACAAAAAACCCCCCTGTTCCTTTGTTTCCAGCCATTTGCGGGCTCAGCTGATTTTATGTGGCGTTTCGTGTGCCCAAGCGGATAAACCAACTGCTCACATCTTTTTTTTTTTTTTTTCCTTTTTTTTTTTTGTGGGTTATTTTGGGTGATTTAGTTTGGAGGGAACGTATTCCAGCTGCAGGCTGTGCCGGAGGGATGCGGCAGCTTCCTAGAAACGGGGTGAATTAGCCAGAAGCGTAACTGGAGCATCTCGTGGTTGTCCTCTTGTGTCCTCCTCGCGTCTCCTCCGGTGAGCAGGGCCATAAGCTCTCAGCACCACATGCTAAAATCTGATTTGACCAACCCTTCCCCTTGCTGGTAGGAGAAGTTCAAACCTGGTTTGCACAACCCACTACTGACAGCAGCTTTGGGGCTGATGAGGACAGAGGAAGGTGAATTAAACCTAGGTTCAGACTCAGACCTTGATGGCTGAAATAAGCCCTTTTTTTCTGCTTGATTTGCGAGAAAGCGAAATAGAAGTTTTTATATTATTACTATTTTTTAGATTCCTGTTGTTCTTTCGGTTCCTGTGGCTGTTCAGTTTGATAGCGAGACCGTAGCCTGAATTCATATTAACGCTTCTTTTTTTATGATGGGTGTAAACAGAGCTACCTTGAGCGTGTCAAACAGCCCCTGAGTAAATCAGGTTATTTGCTCTATTACTTTATTCATACAGGTTAGATGCTCCAGCTGATGCATGTAGAGTGCTGTGCCATCTGGAGCAAAAATTAAATACAAATTTGGCCCTCAGCCTGGAAAAATAACAAGCCTTTGCCTCCAATAACTGGCAGTGGAAGAATATAGCCCCTTTACAGAAGAAATGCTTGGAGGCAACATGGAAGGAACCCAAAATGCACTAATTGAGGTATTTGAAACACACCAAAAAAAAAAGGAAAGTAAATCCTTCCAGCCCATGTGTGCTGAAAGCAGTCAGGAGAGATGGTGTGATCCGGTTACCGTGTCATGGTGTTGATACCTGCAGGTTAAGGTCCTTGTCCTTAGCGGGTGGTGGAGCTCCTGGAGGTGAGTGTGGTGGTGGCCTCCTGGGTCTCCCAGTCTTGCTGTGGAACCACAATCTCCTGAAGTTCCACTTGACCACCTGCTTGGCTCAGGTTTGCTTACTTTATTGCAGCTCAGGCTGGTAAAAGTTTATGCCAAGGCTGGGCCACTGGCTAGGACCTTCCTTCTCATCTCCAGCTGGGTTTGGACGCTGGGTCTGCTAGTTGAGCGTTGTCATTTGGTCAAAGGCTGTCTCAGATTTGGGGAGAGATGTGGAGGTGGTGGGAGCTGTGGTGGGACTTCTTGCTTGTACAGACCAGGCTCCAGTTCAATTGCCTCCAAGTGTGACTGGAGATACCTGTGATGGACCAGTTGTGAAGGACACCTTGTCAACATGCTCTGGATTTTAGTGGCATCTGTCTGACCTTCAAATAAAGAAGACCCTATGTGCCAAATGGGAAGTTAGATGATGACCGCTGGTTGCTACCGCCGTTCTTGGCTGGAGAGTGGTCCTGACCATGTCCTGAGGGAAAGGCAGGTGATGGGGAGGAGGAGGTTGAGGATTATGTGGCGAGGAAGCGGCAGAGCTGCTCATGGCATGTCTCTCTACACTGTGAGACTGAACTTAGCCTGGAGGTTTTACCCAAGAAGGACTGATGTTTTCAGCTGATCTCCTGGACTAAATGATGTGTGGTATGATACAAGGACACCTAGCTCTGCTAGGAGGGCTTTCATGGACCACCTCTCCACATGTTGCCTCTTGGGTCATCACTCCCAATGATCCATCTGTCGCCTCCACATTGGTTGTATGGCAGAAGACATGTTGTAAGTGATTAGCTTGTAGCCATAAAACACCATCTGGATGTTAAAGAGGTGGGGAGAGGCACAGCTGGGCACGTTCATCTCCTCCTGCTCCCACCTCCGTGACCTGAAATGTTTCTGCCGTGGGATTGCAGTGCTTGGCACGGGTGAGACGAGGTCCTGTCCCACCAGATCAAACTCCTGCTGTCTCACCCAGCTGCTCCGTAAACCCAAGCAATCTCATCCCTCAGGCCAGGGTAGGAGGTGCAGATGTTTCTGGTGGTCTTCAGCCACCTAGAAATCGTTGGTGTCAAAGCCCAGAGGGTGGTTTTTTGGGTTTAAAGCTACCTCTGGTCTTTGGGCTTCTCACTCTCAGCCGTGGTTGGTGTCACAGAGCTGGGTTTCTGTTTATTTTTGTTTCCTGCAATCGTTCATCATAAAGCTGAGTCTTGTTGACATAAGATAACTTCTAGCTTGTGTGGACTTCCCTCCCTGTCCCTTCATAGCAACGTTGCCCTGAAGCCATTCAGACTTTGCGTCGGGAGGAGCCATCCTGCCTGTGTTCCCGCCCTGACTCATTGACAGTGTTTTAAGATGACATCAGCGATGATGTGATGCGGGGCTTATCTGCAAGAGAGCTCTGACCCTGGCAGTGCCTCTTGCTTGGTTGGGAAACACAGGTGATCCCATTGAAGATGTGCTCGAGGAGAGGCTGCAGAACCCCTGAAATTTCATGATAGCAATGGGCAGAGGTAATTTGCTTCCTGACCTGAGGAGTGGGAAAACCTTGGCATCTTCTCTGCAGGGCGCAGTGGTTGGAGCCATACCTGGTTCCACCCTATCCCAGGATGCAGCAGTACCTGAGTGCTCACTGGGATGGAGCTACATCATTTTTGGATGCTTATCCCTTCCCGGAGCAATGACACAGTCCATCCGTGTTATTTTTTTACCTGTATAGCACATTTAATTTCCATCAAAGAAAAAAATACCAGAAACCTAAACAGTTCCAACCATGTGCCAAGAGCTCCTGTGTCCGGCTAATGAGCTGATTAAGGTGCCAGAGGGATGTTGATGGGAGGAAAGAGCAGCCATCCAAAGCACCTCGAAAGGATGCCAGCAATAGCATCGGCAGTGAGGATGGAGCTGCTGTGAAGTCTCCAAGACAGGGATGCACAGTGACAGGAGTGGAGAAGACATGCCTGGGGAGTATGGACAACCCAACACCCAATCTTGCTGCTTCGAGAGAAGCAAAAAGCCTCAGTGCCGATGCGTGGACGGGCGGCAGGAGCTGGGTGCCAGAGCCCACGGACCAAATTAGCTGCGAGCAGCTGCCTTGGCGTAGCCGAAAGCTGCAAGGTCTCGGGTTGCTCCGACGCCGAAGCTAAAACTGGATCGGGCTTCGGAAAAAGCCGGGGAGATGCCGAGAAGTGGGAGGAGGAGCGAGGGCCGGCCGCAGGAAGCCCAGACAGGGAAGTCCTTCGGCCAGTAGCTTTTTTCTGCTCCAGCTCCAGGACGGTGAATGTGAGAAGCAAGCAGGAATAACTTCTCCCGGTTTATTTTTTGATCCCCATGGAGGATTAATCTTGCTGCTAATACAGCTTTTAACTTGCAAAGCGCCTTAGAGGAAACCACCCCGGGAGTGCATTTGCAAGAGAGAAACTGAAAGCGCTGAGCGGGGAGAGCAGCCACCCTTCTGATTTCAGCCGTCGGCCGGCTCGGGGCCATCACTGCTCTTCCTGCCTGGAAATAGTGCAGGGTTTCCCGACTCCTTGGCTTGGAGGAGTATTTAGGGGAAAATGTAAGAGCGCTGGGGCTATGCAGATTCCCATCCTGGGAGCCCACAGGCGTGGAAGCAGGAGGTTTTGGTTCTTCAGTCGGTCCATTTGAAGCCAGGAGGAGCAGTTCAGGAGGTAAGATGACGGGTGAAGCCAAATTGCCCAGCAGAATTGGGTGGCAGGGAGCACAGTCTCCCATCTGATAGCTTCCAACTAGAAGAAATTCATCCAAGCATCGTGCCTCCCCCCCCGCTAGGCTCTTCGTGCTTGCAGCCTGTACAAAATTAAATTGGTGGCGTACGTAAGGATCGAATTAAACTTCTCTCCATGCAGAGCTTTCTCACAGGCAGGCAAACATTTTGCGGTGCTTTAAAGACTCTCCTTTTTCTATTGTTCTGTATAAAAACCCGTTGCCAAGCTGGGCTTCCCCCAGAGCGATTTCCTGGCTCGTTGGTTATTAATGCAGCTGCGAGGTTGGTTTTTTCTTTTCCTTTTTAGCTGAGCAGTGCCGGATTAAGACCCAGCATCTCACTCGCTTGGTGCCTGAAATAAAAGATGAGGCATTTGGGAGACTCTGTGCATGTGGTGGCCATCCAGAGCAGGACAGGATTGTGCAGCGTTGGGTGGTTTTGTGGCTGAGTAAATAGTGATAATCTCACCCGAGAGCTGGCTGGAGCCTGTCCGCTGGCGCTTGCGTAGGTTGGCTGTCTGTCAGCTGAGCCCTTCACCACCGTCTCCCTTTGCATCTGCACCCAAAAAAAACCCCTCACGTTGCACTGGGTGTTGTCCGGAGGCGGCACTTTGGGCTGTGGCTTTGCCTGGGGGATGCTGAGTTGCTGTGTGCTCCCAACCACCTTCGAGGCTTCCCCTTTGCATCTCCTGCCCTGTCGCATCTCCTGCAGCGTCTCCTGCCCCATCGCATCTCCTGCAGCATCTTCCCCATGCATCTGCGGTTGATGCAGCAGGAGGAAGGGGTCAGGGAGGTGTCAGTGAAGGGCTGGGATGTGTTGCAGCCGGGTGAGAGGGATGAGGCTGAAGACGAGCCTGGTGTCGGGTGGTTTATTCCAGTCTGGAGGAACTTTGGATGCTAAAGCCGGGTGCATTGCAGGGAGTTAGGAGTTGGGCTTCATGGGGAAGCAAAGAGAATATTGTTCTGTGCCTAAGGAGAAAGAAAACACATGGTACCCCGTTACAATGGGCTGTAGAAGAGGGACTCTGCTGCCGTCCCATCAAGCATCTCTGAAAGTAGTGGGTTTAAGACAACTCCTGGTGAGACTGAGTCCTGGTTTAAACTGAGGTTGAATATTAAATCTCTTTAGGTTTCTTTTCTAAATGGAATTTAGAAGAGGAAAGAAGTAAGCACTAACAAAAATTTGCTTTCTTTGTTAGAAAACTTTTGTTTTCTAAGAAAAGTGGCTTTTCCTTGCTAAAGGATCACCTGAGTCCTTTTTGCTTGAAGCCTCCTTTGGGTTTTGATTTATTTCAGCTATTAACATTTCTCTAAAGAGACGGGACATACAACTTTGGAGTGAACTGTGCTTGGTATCAAAAACCATGTTGCGTGTTGGCTGCTTCATCTTCTGAACCAAATAACTTATTCTTTAATGTTATATATTATTCATGGCAAGCATAGGAACAGGTGACAGACTGTTTACGTGGGGATGCCATGTTATATTTTTCCACCTTAATAACACAGGTCCTCGCCGCAAAGCTGTGCAGACAAAGGTTGCTGCGAAGCTGGGCAAAACTTGGGTTTTGTGTGAATTATCCAATTTCTGCTTAAAAGTTTGCCCTCTTTTTTTCTTAATATTAAAATAATGTTTCCCTTAGCCAGTGAAGAGCAAGTCGGGGGTTTGGGGATTATTATTTTTTTTAGCTGGAGTTTCATTCCTGTTAGAGTGCGACCCCAAAAATGGGTTGCGTTGCCCCGTCGGGATGCTTGCCTGGGATGGGATCCCACCTTTCAGTTGCAGCCAGGCAAGACAGGCAGGGTCTCCTCAGACACCAGCATCACTCCAGACAACCTTTGGTGGCACTGGGATGGAAATTCCCCTTTTCCACCCCAAACCCAGCCCCGATGAGGATTTCTCAGCAAGGACTCACTGTGTGGCAGCCATCTCCATGGGCTGCTCTCCGCTTTTGTTTACATCTGGTCAAAAACTTCTTAAATTTACTGGCGAGGGGGTAATTCTAATCCTTTTCAATGAGATCAACGGATTAGTGTCTCAGATGCTTATAAAATTGCAAGGATTAACTGAGCTTTTTTTTTTTTTTCTATTTTCTTTCTGTGCTGTGTAACGTCATCGCTGCATTTAGAAAGGGGATCTCTGTGCCGTTACTAAGAGCTGAATCAATTTATAGGAGCCTTTGCAAATCAAAGCATTTAAAAACAGTATCTTCATCCTCTCCCTCACTCACTCTGGCTTTTTGTGCAATATTAGGGGTGTTTTTTTTCTTTTTTTCCAGCATCCCTGGCACCAAACCGCGGTAGCCGTTCAGCAGATACGTTGAGTTTGCGTGGCTTGGCTGCGTTTGCGGCACCCGTGCGGGTAAGTAGGGAGCTGACCCAAAAGCTTTCCTTGATAGAGACTTGCAAAATCACATACTGAGATGAGCAGGTCCTGAAAACTATGTTATTTCATGAGGTTCCCCATTATTGCAAAGGGCTCAGTCTTTTGTGGTCCATCCCCAAAGGGGAACGGTGCTTCTGGGTTGTCGGGATGCTCTTGTCCTGGCTGTGGGGAGGGATGGGAGCAGGATGAAATTCCATGCACCCCACATTCCTGCATCCTCTTAATTATAATCTGCGCTTTCGTTAGGATGTGATCACTAACAAGTTTGCAAGGAAAACCCCGCACGGAGCTAACGTGGAGGAGGGTTTAGCTCAAACCCTGTTGCTCTGCCTCCTCTTGCAGTGCTGCCCCGCGCCTTTCCCTGCAGGGTATTTTTTAAATGCCTTTTCTCCCGGGTCGATGGCTGCGTGGTTGATTGACCTGTGTGAGCAAGGCAATCCCAAACTGTCGAGTGGTAGGAGCTCCAAGCCAGGAATTTCTGGCCCTGACCCAATATACTTTCAGAGGCAAGCTTTTAAATATATACAAAGACAAGCTCATAATTTCCACTATACTAATGAGGCCACGGCGTTTTCATTGAAATGTGCCAATAGCCACCGCGGTGGTATTTTAGCAGCCTTGTACTGTGAATCCAAATGTGATTTAACATGGCAGCCCCCGCGGAGCGGAGGAAAACCAGCTTCTCCCGCTGAATTTCAATGATGCTTCTTGGCGGTGTTGCCCGAAAATCCCTGTGGCGGTGGGACCTTTCCTCGCGTTTCATCTTGACATGGGTTTTCCCCTCAAATGCCACCATTTTTGTGAAGATGGGGAAGGGTAGGAGTGGGTTGAAAGAGGGATAATGATCTTTGAGGAGGGGGAAAGCCTCGGTTTTAAAGACTGGTTTTAAAAGGTTGTGCAGCTGCAATTTAATAACCAGACTTGCTGGTAGTATCTTTAACTCGTAGTAAAAACCAAACAGAAGGGCTCCCAGGCATCATGTGCTCTCTTGACCTTTAAAAAGACACTTGAGGCAGCCTGCCTGCTCGTTGCTAAGCCGACTTGTTAGTGCCACTCATATATTTTGCCTTCTAGTAGGCGATTCAGTGCCTGGGAATTTGGAAGAGTCTGACAGCAAACTATTACACGCCTGAAAGTCGTGTTGGTGTTTTTTAGCTTTGCTGCCCGAGGAGGCCTTGAAGCAGTCAGAAAATATTTAGCAGGTTTTGTTCAGTCAGCTGCAAAAAAAAAAAAAAAGCAAACTTTAGGTAACTCTCTCAGAAGTTTCTTTTATTTTTTTTAAAGAGTCCTGCACCAGCAGCACACCCATAACTTGGGGTTTTGCTTATTTAGGGCTCAATTTATGAGAAACCCATATAAGAAGCAATGTCCTTCGGCAAAGAGGGGGTGTGGGTAGGTAATGCTAAAAATTCTTGCATGGTTATCCAGCATCCCCCTGTTACAGACCCTGCATGCTGCAAGTAATCCTGAATTTTAAGGCCCCGTGACTTTCTCAGTCCCATTAAGGTCAGGCCACGATGCCAGGGAGAACAGGGGAGAAGAATGGTATCCCATGGCATTGCCTTCAGCACTGAAGCTCTCCACAGAGGAGGATGTGTGTTTGTTGGATTTATGTGTATTTATCTCTGTCAGGTACCTCACTTGGGCATGCAAGTCTGGGAGTGGAAAAGTTCAGTTTTCCATTACCGGCTAAATTTGGAGGGTTTTGTGATCCTTGCAGCCACCTTTGCTTGTGAGTGAAGCAGTTTGTATCCTGCGTCCCTATAGCTCCGGGGAGGATATTTTTTTGCTGGACTCTAAAGCATTGCAAAATCTCCCTGGTCTCTGTTAGCAGAGTAGAAGGAATGATATTAAAAAAAAATACTCCCCTCAAACCCAGTACTTTTGTTAAAGCAGAGGAAGGGCGAGCCGACTGCGCAGCTCATTTTTCTGTAAGTATTAGGAAAAATAGCAAACAGTGGTGACGTGGCAGTAGTGTAAATTCCCAGCAGGCTGGGGTTTGGGTTTGTTTGGGTTTTCCTGAAGGCTTTTTAATGCTGTCAGCATCTTAAAATACAAACCTTGCAGAATCTGTGTGGGCTTTGGGGGACAGCTTCTCTGTAGGATTTGTTTTAGGGACTTTTTTCCCGTCTCCAACACCGGCTTTTTCACTATTCTGCATCCAACTGCCTCTTCTCCTTAATTTTAACCACAAATGTAAATGGTGCAATTAAAAGGGTCGGCGGAGAGCATTCCTGAGAACTGAAATCCAGGATCCAGGAGCAGACGGCAGCAGCATAAAGAGGAATTCTTCCCTCTCTGGCCTCATGCTGCTTTTCCACTGTGAGGCTTTGCAGCCATCTGGATCCCCTTTCAGATTATGCCCCCCCTCAAAAAAATCCATAACCTAGCAACCTTATTTAGTGTAAATGAGAGCATTATGCCTTCCTGCATCCCAAATTGTGCTTGGCTCCTCTTACTGCCTTTATAGGATGGCCGCTAGCAGCTGCGATTCCCATCGCCAGCGCAGGGTGCCTACCTCCAGGAGGATTTTGTAAGGATTATTGATCCCTGGATGTTGCACTAATTTTTTTATTTTTTTTTTCTTCCCATTAAAGGAGCTTAGGAAACGGGGAAAAAAAGGGTTTCAGGAGGTCATTTAGTCCATCTGCTTCTCAGTATAAAAGAGCTGGTTGTTCTTCTGCGCTGCAGAAAGCGATTTGCTTTTGTTCAGCCTGAAGATGACTTGATCAAAGCAAGATTTTCTTACAGATGTGATATTTTGGGAACCCCCGTTGCTACCCCCGGGCTCTCAGTGTCATCACCCAGGAATTTGCGAATTCCCCGGGGTGTTTACCACCAGCTTCTCTGCTCTGGCCTTTTAACAGCATGGGCTGAGCATTTCTCATGGGGTTTCCGATCCGCTTTCTCCAAGGGAACCCATTAATTGGGGAAGACTCTGCAAACGAGGAAAAACAACCACAAATGAAGGGCAAAAGGTTCTCTCCAAATTCAGCAACAGGGATACTGGGGCTGCAATGTGCAGTGTGAAGCTGCCCATCCTACAGTGACGTCTGACCGTGGTCTGTATAGTCCTGTTTTTAATAACGTGCATGTTATTAAATTTTTTAGCGCCTGAGCTACATGGTGCAGGGCAATGCTGCTCCGTTGTGTGCTGTGGCGGCAGGCAGGGATGGAGGCAGCGATTCCCCATCCCTGGAAGTGTTCAAGGCCAGGCTGGATGGGGCTTTGAGCAACCTGCTCTAGTGGGAGGTGTCCCTGCCCATGGCAGGGGAGTTGGAACTAGATGATCTTTAAGGTCCCTTCCAACCCTAACCATTCTATGATTCTATGATGGGGTGATGTGGTCCCATCACCGTGACACTGGACAGGGTAGGGGTGGGCTGCTGCCTTCTGCTTTCACCACGAGGAGTATGGACGGGGCTGGGGGCAGGAGAGGGCAGCAGCGGATCCATTCCCACTGCACTTTTGGGAGGAAGAGTGAGCTCAGCGGGTCGTGACGTTGGATCTGGGCTGGAGCTGTGTGCCAGGAAAAGGGAGGCGGGGGGGAAGTTAAAAATCCCCAGGGCCAAAGGGAAATAATTCCTCAAGTGTTATTTCATTGCCGAGAAGCAAACTGAACCATACTCGGACAGCTTGTGTGAGCTTTTCAAAGCGAGGAGCTGTTGACTCTGCCTCAAATCCTTCTGATAAATGATTTCCATTTCTCATTTCTGTGATATGATGGGAGCCCAAGCAGAGCTCTTCTCCAAACTCCATTTCCCCACTCCTGCAGACCGGATTTAAAAGCGCTATTGATTTTTTTTTTTTCTGTTTATTTTTGCGTTTTTTCCTGGAACTTGCAAAATCAGCCCTGAGCAAACCTCTGGTTTGCTTTCCCAATGATGCTGGGCAAAAGCACTTGACTTTAAACTCAGTGATGGGAGCTGCAGCTGACCTATTTTCTGCACATTTCTCTGCCAATGGTAGCAAAAACATTTTCACATTTAAAGGTGGTCTGCGGTATTAAGGTTGCGGGTTCGTTTATCTGTTAAACTGTTCAGAATCAAAAGTGCTTGCTGCAAATCACAGTGGTACCAGTTTTACTGTCGGGTATTTCTTTTGTTATAAAGACTTTTCTATTTTTTTCCAGTGGCCGATTGCTTCTTTGTGTTGTCACATTGCTCTTGTCTATGTCCCTCCACGGCCAGGCCATGTCCATGGCCAAAGGTGGTGGAGAGGGTTAAGGTTTTGTGCTCGGTGTCAGCCAACAGGGGAACGCGGCCAGGAAATTTCCTGATTCCAGTTCAAAAAAAGCATCGTATTCGCTCACGGGGAGAAGGGATCCAAGGTTCAAAGTGGTTCTTGGTTGGAGGTTAGTTTGGTTTCTTGGTTGTCCAGGCACACAACAAAAATCCAGGTATGTCTCCCAAACCTGCACTCAGCTGAAATGGGTAAAATAAGCAGGTTTTGTTCCATTTGACACCCAAAAGTTTCCTCTGTTCTCCAGCTGCGGTACAGCATCGCCCTGGCCAAGCTTTGCTGGGTCTTGGGTACGAGACTTCCCCGTGGTGCAGCAGATCATGAGGGACTTTTCGGGATGCCGATGTCACTGGCCATGTGTGAAACACCCTGGGCTCTCCGTTGTCAGCACGCTCTGCTGCACAGTTGTTAATCCTGCTAATCAATGATGCTGCCGAGCCATGCGCTCTCGCTCCCGCTCCTCCTCTGCTCCATGCCCACTTTTTGCAGTGAAGGAGGTGGGTCCTCTTGGATGCTTGGAGCCAGCTCTGGCTACGGCCAGGCTTCAGCCTGACACCATCCCTACAGTAGCGTCGTAGCTCTAATCAAATCACAGCATGCCAAGATGCCTTTTTTTTCCCTGACTCTCAATCCTATTGTCCCCTGGTTTTGGACAGCAAAGGGCATCACTCCCGTGGGGAGCAGTGTTGAGGTTTCCCCCAGCTCCATCCCAGGCGGCAGCGATGCAGCCGTGTGGCATCTCAGCATCTCTCAGGCGACACTGGTGCCGGGTTTGGGGGCTGGTGCTGCAGCTGCTGACAATTTTCCCACCGCCGCGCTGCAGATCCTCGCGCTGGACCAGCTCCAGAGGTGGAGCTGAAGGAAATTCCTTCCAGCTGCTTGAGGTCTGGGCTTCGCTTTTCTTTTGGGGTTCACGAGGGGTTGGGTTTTTTTGCTTGCAAGTTAAAAGCGGGCACCTCTCACCGCTGCTTTTTAAACACCTAGAAAAATCTTACTTTTTAATGAATATTATCCTATTAGGCATACCCATTAAATGAACTTTATGTTGTGGATTTATTGCATGGAAGAATACCCCTCTTCACAATACGACTTGGAATATTTCAGAAAGGTCTTGTCAGCTGCTCACAGTTTAACTTTCAACTGAGTTAATAACCATTTTGGTTAAACCTGTATAAAACACGTTGCGGACTTGCGTAACACCTTTGAAACTCAAGACACAGTTCGCACCCGCTTGAAATCTTTCCCATCGATAAAATATTTCAACTTGGAGTTTTGCCACGACTTAGCATTTTCTTTTCCTGAGATTCGTGGTTTCGATTGGGTGATGGGAACCTGTATATGTCTGGATTTGTTGAGTATCTAAAGCTCAATATTTCCTGGGGATGCATTGGCTTTGCCAGTTTGGCCACTGGAATGTGGTGGGGGGCTCAGACCACCAGCTCCATCCAGCTCTCCCAGGTAATGGTTCAGGAGGTTCAGACCAGCCTGGGTTTGATTTGAATCCCCGTGGAGGAGGTTGTTTGTCTCGAAAACATAAGGTAAATCCCTCTGAAAATGGGTTTTTATTTACAACAGCAGAGGCGGAAACTGCCCCTCCGCCCAGCACGTAGGCTATATTTAGGTGCAATGCGTGGCGCTCGCGTGGCCCCTTTATGTGCTGGTGTTATAAATAAATTATAATAAAATAAATAAAAAAGTGCAAGTGGCTCCTTTTAGGAAGTAAAACCTGGAGAAGGAGCACACAGTTCAAATCCACACAGCATAGCAACAGGAAAGAAAAAAAATTGCAACTTTCAGCCTGTGAATGATGCTCATGGTGTCACCTGCAGTGGACCACAGCATCCCTGGTGTCGCCTCCCAGCCTCGGCGACTGTGGCTCTCCCGCCTCGCTCCCTGCCTCAGTTTCTCTGCCTGTAAGAAGATAATTGCCTCCTTTATTAATCCCTTTGAGATCTCCTGATGAAAGCTCTAGGTAAGAGGTTGGCCTGCTTATTAAGCACATTAAGTGCTTGCTATGGTTATAATAGGGATTAATTTGGCTAGGTGGCTTATTTAGGTTTGCCTTTAACAGCCCAACTTGTAATCAAAGCGCTGCGAAGCCGGCGAGTTAATGCTGACCTGTAACACTTCACTTCCTGGCTTCTCGATAGGCCATGAACCGTAACTCGGCTTTTAATTAAACCTCGTTTTTTGTAGTCCTCCAAGAAAGGTGATGTGCTCCGCCCCACGCGGCTGATTCATTGGAGGATGTAACAAAGGAGGAGGCGCAGAGCTCAGCTTTTTCTGCTTGGTGGCATTGCCATCCCCAGCTCTCTCTGCGTCCATGCATACGGCCCCATTGCGAGGACACTGCCCTTCCTTTTCATTCTTGCAGGCTGTTGTACTGTTAAATAAATACCCTCTAGTTCCCTCTGCCCTGCAGCCTGGAGAAAGCAGATTTTCTTTCCCTTGCTTTAGTCAAAGGCGATTTTTTTTGCAATATATCTATATCTCAATATATTATATATACGGTATATTGCAGTACAATATATTGCAATGTATATATTGCAAAGAAATATGCATATATATATATATAAAAACTTTTTTTTTATGTGCACTGAAATGATGTTCCTCCAGCCAGCCCTTGAGACTCTCATAGGACTTCCCTGGTTCAGGGCTTTTTCTCCGCACTCTTTGCCAAGGTTTATCTTTCTACAACAAAGTTGTTTCTTCTGTCCTGGCTGCTGCTGGCTGGCACGTATCCTTCCCGGCCCTCAGTGTTTCCTGGTCCTCTCCCTGCAATTTCATGCTCTGTGAGGACATACAGACCCCATGGACCCAGTCACCGCCAGAGACCTCAGCAGAAATGGGGCATCAGGCAGGCACCTGCCCAAATTCCCCGCTGCTTTGTGCTTGCCATCACAGCAGGATCATTTTATATTTGAGGAGCAAGTCAGCATCTTCCTCCCCTCCCTGATAACCTCTCGCTGCAGAGAGGGTTTCATCCAGCCCTGGGGAAATCCTCCCCTCCATAGGGTTTCTGTGGTACCAACCTCCTTTTCTCCAGGCAGCTTGTGCCCCCCACCCCAGGGGCTGCGGGGACCTGCCAGGGGTGGTTGGTGCCCCAGGGGCATCTGCCAGCGCTCAGATGCCTTGGCCATGGAGAGAGCAACAGGGAGGCTTTTGTTAAGCACCAGAAAGTTTTCATCCTTCTTTATGGCTCCTTTTTTATTTCTTTTGGCTGCACTCTCACAAATCTGAAGCAGATTAAAATACAGTTCCTCCCCCCGCCCGACTCTCCTAAAAAAAAAACCCAACCCCAAAGCTTGGCTGCTTAAAATCATCAGATTTCAGTGAAGTCTTTTAAAGTTAACGGTTTCCTGGATCCTGTGCAGGCTAACTTATTTTTTCCCCCTAACCTCCGTGTTTTTTGCCGTAACATTTCTCAGCTGTTGCAGTAGGAGGGAGGGAGGACCAGGGTAGCTCCGACATAGAGAAGGTTATTTCACACAGGGGCTGGATGACTCTCATGTGGGACTTGCTGGACTTGCACTGTAGGGAACTGAAGAGTTGTCCCCAGGAGGGTGAGCTCTGGTGGTATGGCTGGCAGGTAGGTCATGGCTGCAACAGTGACATCCTTTTGGGGCAAAATATTAGGGAAATGGTATCGTTGGAAGAAAAGAGTAGGATGCTGTGGGTGGGATGGGACTCAGTTTCCACTGACTGTTTGTTTGCCAGGGGCTGTGGTGGTTTGTAGCTGGTCATGGGAACTGGTGGAAGAGCTGCATGGCTCCAGCTGGACACAACTGTAAGGAGTTTTTCTGGCTCGATGAAATCGCTGCCCTAAATGCAGCCTGGCTCTTCCTTATCTGCCATCTTTGCTTTTGTCTGCTGCTGCATCTCCTGGTGAGAGAGCTGAACTGAAGGCCCCAGCTCTGGCAAGAAGAGTGTCACAAGTTAAAGGAGTTGTAAAGAACGGAAAAACAATAGCTTGGTGCTGGTTGGTTTTGTTGCCTCTTCCCCAAGAGTGGTCTCTTCTTCCTTACAAAAAATCACCCAGAGCTTTCCAAGATGGAGGATGTTTGACTTTCTCTTGGGTGGTTGAGGAGCTGGAGCCAACCAACCTTGGCCAACACCAGCGACTATCAACACAAGCCTGAGGGCGAGTGGGGGCAGCCGTAGCCTTATCCTCCAGCTGAAACATCCTCTGTCACATGAGCGTGACTGAGGGGAGAGTCCCTGAACCGTCTAAAATCCCTTTGACCCAGCAAACAGCGTGGAGATGAGAACCAAACCCAACCCTACGCAGCGACACTGAGCTGCGCATTAACTCTGCTGGAGCTGGGAACAAAGGTTTGGCGGCTGGTTTTGCCTTTTTTTTTTTTTTTTTTTTTTTTGGCAACCTGTGGAATATTGACCATTTGTGGTATTGGAAGCACTAGCTTTGTGCTAGTCATTTGTGCACACTGATTAATCCCATGAAGTTATTGCATTCCATTTGTGAGCTGCTTGAAAAGGCAGATTAAAACTCCATTAAATATTTCAATGCTGTCTGCGTCACAACAGTCACAACTCTCCTAATAATGTAAATGAGTGTAAGTGGGTGCTGTCTCGGTGGCACAAAAAAGCAGCTGCTACATGGTTGCTCTCAGAAATGTGATCCTCAGTATGGAATATTATGGGAAATTTAGAATATGACGCCCTTTTTGTTTTGAGGGATGAGGTTTTCTCTGTGCCATTTGTTTGTCGTTGCCAGGGAAGGTGGTTAGATTCCTGGCCAGCAGTGACTTCCTTTTACAGTATTTTGCAACTTGGTGTCATCTGGCAAAGAGATTGAAGTAATGTGTCTGGTCTGTGTCAGGGCCTTGCACAAATGGCATCAGAAAACAGATGCAAAGTTTCTGTAGTTTGTTGTGGAACAGCAAATTGACCGAGGCGTTACCATAAATGAAGCAGGATTCTGTCCTTTTTTTTTTTTTTTTTTATTTGCAAAGTAAACCAGCTTGGCTGAGCAGAGCAAGCAATTGGTGGAGGAGTGTGAGCTGCTGGGTGGTTCTGTGCTATAAAATCACATCCCCACCAGCGCTGGCAGGGGGGTGTGCCGGCTCCCCGAGCTCTTGTAGCATTTCCACGTTGGCCGGGAGAGTTTCTGAACATGCGTGTTGGTCTCTGGAGGCTTTAATCAAATCCAGGCTTTACCAGCAATCGCCTCGAAACTTCCATTGAGCTGAGGAAACTGCAAGCAGCCGGAGCGAGGAGGCTCTCGGACGGGCGCTCGGCACCAGCAGAGAGAGATGCTGCCTTTGGCAAGGGGCACGAGAAGGGTGCGGGTGAGGGGCTAGTGCTGGCGAAGGAGCCGGGATGAAAGGTGAGTCTGCTCCCTCCAGAGCAGCTGGGAAGCATGTAACCTATGTACGAGCAATGTATACACGATGGGAGGATGGAGGAACGCCCAGGGAGTTTGGCAAAAAAGGAGTCTCAAGGGGAAAAAGAGATGCAGGAGCAGGGCTGCTGCTTGGAGGAGTGGGACATTCAGAGGATGCTTTGATTTTTGGAGCATCGCTCCCTGGCATTGTTTGGCTTCAGGTTGTATGGTTTCACCCTCTCTTCTCACCCCGTGCAAAAATTGGGAGATGTGCAATTAATGCGGTGTTGAAAACTCCCCAGTCCGGAGGAGAATTTGGTTATCCCTTGGTAATTTTATTTGGGAAACAGGGTCCAGACTTCAGGTAATTTCCCTGCTTGTTGTGCAATTTAATAGGGCGTCCAGCCCTCTCCCATGGGCAGAAAAGAAAACAAGTCATATTTTTTAACTTCCTTTTCTAAGCTGGGAGTGGGTGAACTTTATGCCTGGCCAGAGATGGTTGTGATCATTCAAGGTTGAATGGCTCAAAGAATGTTTGCGATGGAAAGGAATAATAATAGGCAATAATAAATATGTGCTTTCCAGTTAAGGGTTTCACATGTCAATGTGGTATTATGGCGGCGAGGGATTTTTTACAGCAGTACAGAGACATCAGGCTGGTTTTCTGCCTGACTCCTGAAAAACACCCCATGAGGGTTATTGTAAAATATCAATGTCCCATGCAATAAAACTAAAATCATGAGAGAGATCATACGCTGAAGTCGTTATCCCAGGCAGCTGCTTGTTGTTTAATTGAGTCTCTCTGAGAGGAGGGAGGTTTTGGTCACACGTCTGAGACGTGGTACGTTGACAGCCAAAGTTGTTGCATCTTCCTCTTTGCCGCCGCGTGCAGTTGTTTCGGGGTTTTGCTGGGGGGAAGCAGCGTGGGGTTATCCTGAGGAATAAAGCTGAAACCTGCGAAAAGGCTCTTAAACCGCCCGACCAGATCTCACGTGGCAAAAACAAACCAAGCCTCTTTTATGGCCCCTCTAATTCCCAGCCGCGCTGCCGTACGGCACGGGGATGTCCTTGTCCTTTCCATCCTGCCTGGGATGCGCTGGGAGCGTGTTGGACTTGCGCCGGTCACGTGCAGGATTGATGGTTTCAGAGGGGGGATTTCTGTGGAATGAGGAATCGATCGTGGAAACCACAGGAGGGGAAGGGAAGAAAAACCTTCCTTGCTACAAGGCTCTCTGGTTGCTTAGAATATTTTGGCCTAATTAATGAGAGTTTGGGGGCACTGACTGCAGCTGGGGCTGCTTGGATGCAAATCCCCACTTGTCCATCTGATGCAGCATTTGACTTAAAGGATGATGTGTTAAGGATGATAGAGGGGAAAATAGCTGGAGGAGAAGCTTGTAGCAGGAGAAGAAAAATCCTAGCCCTGGCTCATCCAGCCCTGCTTTGTTTTCAGGGTTACTGAGCTGGGCGCTCTGTTTCGGGCCGGGATGCCATCACCCCAGGGTTGAGGAGCAAGCAGGCAGTGCTGCTGGCTACCCTCTCCTTCCCCACCACCTGCCTTTGGTGGGACCATTTGTCTCCACCGAAGGGCATCCCGTGCTGCTCTAAGGGCATCCCGTGCTGCTGAAGAAGCCTCACATCCCTGTGTTTTCTCCCTGTCTCCACAGCCTACCCATGAGCTCAGACTTCCAGCATTACAGTTTCAGGATGCCGAACATCGGATTCCAGAACCTGCCTCTCAACATATACATCGTGGTTTTCGGCACAGCCATCTTTGTCTTCATCCTCAGTTTGCTCTTCTGTTGCTACTTGATCAGGTAAGGGAATGTTCCCCAGCTGCTTTCAACAGTTGCCCTGATTCGGACCAAGCCCAGCACTGATCCCTCCATCCCAAAACAAGGATGGCATCACTGTGTCTTGCCAAACTGATGTGACCTGTGGAAGAGGTTTAACTTTCCCTCATGGTTGTGCTCGGCCCAGCTTTCATCTCTAACAGAGCCAATAGACCCAGAGCAACACAGTGAGCCCAGCATATTTTGGAGCTGACAGTCCCACAGGGCAATTACATTATCCGCTTTAAAAATAGGAGATATATTTATTTGTATTCTCAAACAGGCATGAAAACATGATTGTCTCCTCAAAAAAGATTGGAAAGGGATGTTTTATGGTTCCTCCTCTCTGCTTAATGTTTCAACACATTTTCCTCTTTAATGAGTAACTTGTGTACTGTGTGCTTAAGAAATGTTTAATACCTGCTCCGTTCGTTATTGTACACAAATTGCTCATTCAACAGCGCAGTTTAGAGATTAATGATGCAGAGTTAATTTGTTAATCTGAACGATGGGGTGTGGGATGGGAGGGTTAAAGGTTGTTCTAGTTTGGGGCTTGTTTTAATTATTTTATGGGCCACTGGGGAGAGAGTTGGGCCACTAATTGAGAGGAGGAACTCTTCCAGCTGGAGGAAAGCAAGAGGCAGGTGTGGAAAAACACAGTGCCTGGGAATCGAGGCAGTGATGGGGACAAGTTGTGCTGATGACCCGGGATGAGGGGCTGGCTGTGCCTCTCCCTGCAGCTGGGAGCAGAGGGCATGGCTCTGCCAGCAGTGGCTGCTGAAATCCTGCGTACCCGGAGCTGCCAAGTTGCAGAAGAGCTTTTCCATCCCCTTTCCCTCCCTTCTGGCTTTTTGGATGGCCCAGATTCCTGCTAGCTGTACATCCATCACATCACCTCCCTCTGTGCCTGTAAGACACACACATGGTCTTCTTGCACCATGGAGGCAGCATCTGCCTGGCTCACAGCAGCCAGTCCCACCAGGCTTTTATCCAGAGGATGTTGGAAATGTTGTGCCCTGCTTTTGTAGACCACAGAAGCAAGATTTCAATGACGCCTTCGAAATATTAGATAATTTCCACCTATTTTCAACTCTGTGTGAGGCAAAGCCTCGCAAAACTTGCAGGTGAGCCCAAACCCAGGCTTACCCGGGGGTAATTTGTGCTGCCTGGGCATCAGATCTTCACTTGCCTATAATTGTGCACAAGATAAAGTTGTTTGAAGGTGAAACACATCTCTCCACCCTGGCAGACACGGCAGAAACAGATCGAGGGGTCATCTCTGACCAGGTGATTTGTGTCTCAGTGCTCAGTATCAACAAGGTTTGTGCTGGGATATTGCGTCTGTGTCCAGTGTTCCTATTTTAACTGGGACACCAGTGGGAGGGGACACAAAAAAATAGACAAATGGTGTTCAGAAGACTCAAGGACATGTTTTGCCCAGATTGAGCTTGAATCTATATGGCTTGCTTGCAAAACGAAGAGGTGTTTGGACTTTCAGAGTATTTTCCTGGGCACCGGGTCTTGCTGGGTGTGTTCTGCCCCAAAGAAGAAATAACAAGTAGTAATGTCTGGAAGATCAAGCCAGAAAGTCTTTAAATTTAGAATTGGAGGCATGTTGTAAGAGAGAGGCTGAGTAACAGTTGAAACAAGCCAGCAAGGGAAGTGGCAAGTCCTTCGTCTCTTCATGTCTTTAAATCAAGACAGAGCGCCTTTCTGGATGAGACGCTTTGGCTCCCATTCCCGGGAGTAACGAAGTGATATTTAACGACCTATGATAGATGGGAGGTTGGATTAGATCATCTAATGATCCCTTTATAGCCCTAAACTCTATAGGGACTCTATGAACTGCTCTTCAAACCACCGCCCCCAGCTCTATTATTGGCAAAACAGAGCCGAGCAGGAATCCTCCAGCCCCTGTTTTGGAGGGTTTTGCCGTGCCATGAGCTTTAGCCAATGTGCCCCAGGAGTATCCACCTCCTTTGAAACTGCTGTGTAATCTCAGCCTGTGCTTCAACATGGTTTGGAAAGCCTTGTAGATGGACAGCAGGATGAGGACCATGTGCCTGAAAGTGCAGAGCATCCCAAATGATTGCACTGGGAAGGGTGTGCCATGTCAGTGCCATTTAACACTGAAGCATTGCTGGTGCCCATTGCTGGTGCCTGGCTGTGTAGCAAACAAGTACCCGTAGCCCTGCGGCAGGAGGATTTAATATACAAAGTAAGATATTAGTTTAAATTTAATTTTTCCCTCTCCTAAACCAGCTGCTAAAGCCTCCTGGATTACCCCATCATTCCTGACCCCTTCTGCAATGAGATGCGTGGCTTTAATACAGAATTACATCTGGAGGCTGTGTAAAAGAGAGGTGTTAATTTAACAAGCAGATGCAGCAGGGGTCACACCATGTCGCCTCAGAGAAACCAACCCAGGGCAGAGGGTTGGGGACAAGGACAATCCCCTCAGGAGCTCCAGGGCTCTGCTGTCACCTGCGGGGGTTATTCGCTTTCCCCAGGCCCTGCTTAGGTGCAGAGGCAACACAGCCCATCCTCTCTCTCTCCCTCCTCTCTCATGACTCACATATCTCTAAAATATTTGGCAAATAACAAGCAAAGCTCGTGACACTGTCCTCCGAGCCCTGCTTCTCATCACCTGCTCCAGAGCAGAGCATCCCATGCAGCCTTCCTCCGCATCCCCGGCTGGGGAGGCATCCGGAGCGTGGAAGAGCCAATATCTGGTGTATTTACCCCGAATCGTAGAGCTGACAGCGTGAAATGAAGGATGCGCTGGGGAGGAGGGCCCGTGGGCTGCGCTGCACAACTATGTCAATACAGGGTGTGCTGCCTGCTCCGACGGCAGGAAGAAGTGAGGTTTTTAGTTGGATTGGCTCAAACTGGAGTCCCATAGGAATTTCGGCCAAAAGCAAAGCAAAGGTCAACATGGTCTGTGTGCAGTCCCGGCAAATCTTGAGCTCTTCTGCTGCTGCGAACCACGCCGGTGCAGAGCATGGGTCCTACCCTCGCGACTGCTGCCTCTGCTTGGAATCATTTTTTAAAAAAAAAGGGGGAAGAAAAAGGAAATTAAATTTTGCAGGCAGCCGGTTTTGTCTGATCTCTGCTGAATTAATGAAAGTGATCACCTCATTTTGCCATTTTTCCCCTAAAATGCAGTTCAGGAGGGTGCTGAACCCAGTGTTGCTGTGGTTTCTCAGCATCTGGATGACGTGCTTGCCCTTTGGAGACACTGCCCTGTCCTCTCTGCGTGTGCTTTGCTGAGGGTCGCGTGGAGCTCCTCTCTGCCTGGACTAGTGGCCCAATGTCCATGGGAGGTGCAGCCCTTAAAAAGTGCTTTATTATAGGGCTCTCTCCTTTCAAACCTGCCAGCATCAAACACAGTGGTTGGGTTTGGAGAGCCCAGGGAACCCACCTGGGCTGGGGAGAGCGATGCAGTGATGGGGGAAGAGCCAGCATCGGTGCTTTTCTAATCTTTCTACTCCAATACCTCAAATAAGCAGATCTTGGAGGTAAACCTGCAAAAAGTAGTTTCTTTTGCATTTTATTCCCCCAGTCGTTCACTTGCTACAGATGATTCAGAGTCACCCAGAGAAATGGGATGCTCCCTTTCCTTTGGGAGGTGTGGGAAGCTTGGGAAGAGTTCACAAAGTCCGTGCGAAGCGGTTATTAAATTCAGAGATGGGTGACGGCGTGCGCGCACGCGTGGTCTCCAGCTACGCACTGGCTTTTAAGACGCTGTGTGGTCCCTTATCTAAATCAGCCATCTGCCAGAAATTCCTCCGGAGTCGCAGCTCTTGACACGAGATGGATGAAGCCCTGGGTCTGACGGGGAGTAACGCTTGCCAGGATCCGGGCTCTCGTTACGACAGCTGCGCTAGGTCCGACCGGGATCCATCTGGCCCAGGATCCTGGCTTTGAAGGGAAAGCGTGGAGGAGCAGACGGAGCTCGCACGCTTTGGGACCAGATGTGCTCGTGCCGTTCCCCATAACCTTCAGGGAGGTGGGATTTTTTGGCAAAGTCTCCCCATGTAGCTCAGCACCAACTCATGCTGTTGAGTATCCGTGCTCCTCCAGCAGTTGCAGAGCTGCAGGGAACCATGGCCAGGTGGTCGCTTTGTCCCCATCGCTGGTCCAGATGCCACCACCGCTTCTGCAGATGCTTGGACTTGTTGTGCCTGACACCTTCCCTCTGTTAGCTTTGGCTCATTAGGGCCAAAGCCTTGGCTACTGCTTGGTGCTCCATAAGACAGATGCTTTTTCCCATGCTGGAAAAATTTCTCCCCTTGTATGCGGTCTCCAGCCATGCATCTTGCTCTGCCCCATCTGTGTTTCATAACCCATTTCCCAGTCGCTAGGATCCCTGCAGATCAGGCCAGTTTCATCCTGTTTTCTCTATTGTTCATGCATCTTCTGCTCGTGATTCTGCTGGGGGTTGTTGGCGGAGGGATGCGACCCCAGCCTTCTCCTCCCTGCCTGCTGCAGTTTTACCCGTGACTCAGCAGGCAGGTTCCCTGCCAGGAGCAGCATTAGAGGAGGAGGGATGGCTCCCCGCTAAATTCAGGGCTCCTGAGCTGACTTACTGCAGCTCCAAGCTCTTTCTGCAGCATTAAAGTGCATTTTTACATTTTTACCCATTCCTCAATTTCTAAGGCCCACAGCATTTTGCAGGAAGGAGGGTGTTTTTGAGCAAGAAGGAGAGGGATATAGTTTTACATCCTGTTTTTGTAAGTCACCTGCTTCAGCCTTGCAGGACCAGAAAGCCTCTAAGACCTCAGGGTGAAACAGCTGGGGTTTGTGACAGCCCCTAGAATATTTTTGGAGAAGTGATTTTACCGGCAAAGTGGTTTCCCATCTGAAATCACGTGTGAGACTGGCTGGAGAAAATACTCCTGTCCAAGCCCTGCAGACACACTCTGACTTCTTGTTAAAGTCCTTGGCCAAGTATTTAGCCTTGATGACTTCCCTCTCGAGTTTTCAGAGCCCTTCACTAAATGCCATGTCTTGTAATGAGAAGCAATATTAGTTATCCTTTTTTAAAATGGATTTATTGTCGGAGCATAATCAGCTTCTCTGGCCAGCTGGTGCCTGCAGAGTGCTCCGCCAGGCTCAGAGAATGGGCTGCTGCTTGTTCTGCTGTGGAAAGATGGTTTACTAAGAGTAGTTTGAATTGAAAACTATGGAGGGATGTGATGTGGTTTTGTGTTTGCTGTTTCACTTGGTCCCCAGGAATGGGGACAATTGCTCCCACCTGTGCCTCCTGGAGAGGGGAGGCTGGAGAGGGAGGGGTAGGACTGGTCCTTTGCTTGTGGTCTCAGATTCCTGCTGCTGCCACCAGCTGGACTTCCCACTGCAGCAGGAGGTTTTGGAGTAGCTTCATCTCCACCACTTGATTTAATCCAGGAGTGGATGCTATTGGGGAAGAAAATCTCCCCAGAACCCCAAATTGTGCTGAGCACAGTGCTTTGAAAGGTAGGTGGGGGGAAGCAACTTACACAGTTTATAATCCTGATGTTTCTCCACTATGGCAATGGCTCTGGCTCCTTCCCTGGGGCAGGGAGTGCCCCGTGTCATAATGTGGGCTTGTCATTTTGTGCTTTAACATAGCACACCTCTATCTGGTCTCCTGGTAAAAAACCCCCAAAATCCCAAGATAAAGCTTCATTCCCAGGCTGTTTTTTTGGCAGCTTGTTATCTCTCTGGTTACTAAATTGCCCCTTGTGATAGGAAATGAGAGATGGAAGACATCCCATTGCTTCTCTTCCAAAGCTTTTTGCTCCAGTGTCACCTTTGGATAAATAGCCATCCTCTGCTTGCTCAACCAGGTGGATGACCTCTTTGTGAATGAAAATGGGAGAAGGTTGTGCACTTTCTGGATGGAGGTGTTACCTTCCCAGCTACAGGGAAAGCTGGTTGTTACTTAAATATGTTGGGTTTTGTGTCCATTCTTGTTTCTGAAATGAAAAATAATAATAAAAAAAATCTGGAAAGGAAAGAAATTAAATGTTTGGAGTATTACAGCAAGACTGGTATTTTGATCTGCATTCACATTTCTCCTTGTTTTGATTGCAGGCTCAGACATCAAGCACACAAAGAGCTTTACGCCTACAAACAGGTAAGATGATACACAGCAAGTTGTCATCTTCCATCACAGTAGTCACTCCTGTAGGTTTCCACTGTGTTGTTCTCCTTGGAAGGCTTTTGGTTTTCCAAAAGAAATTGTAATGCCTGGGCAAACCTCTATCCCTGCTGCTTTAAATTTTTTCTGCTAGCTGGGCACCCCAGGAGTGTCTCTCACCCATAAGTCTGCAGGTCTCTGCATTTTCAGATGAGGTCCCTGAGCGGTGGAGACATCTCCACCCCTGGAGCACCTCAACTGGGCAAACCCTCACCTTGTTTTCCAGTAGTGAGCAGTAATGCCATCACTTCCCCAGCAATCAAACGATGTTTTGTGGGGTTCAGATCTGCTCCCCAGGTTGGACCTGGCTGCTCCGAACCACTTGCAGCCATGGGGCTTTTGCAGGGACCTCTTGTAGGGACCACCTCCATGTCACCTTGGCAAACCCAGCCGTTTTCTGCATCTGCCAGCGCCCGTGTTAAAATAAACACAGCCAAGAGATCTGTGTCAGGTTGCTGCTCCAATGTCCTGTTTTCTCCAGGGCTTGTGTAATTTTTTGCTTCTAATCTGTTGTTTGAGGAGGAAACTGGGTGGAGTTGGGCTGATAAGATATGATAACATTTGGTCGTTCTGAATTTATAGCCCTCTCCAGGTGTTTAGCCTGGATGGAGTGAAAATGAAGCAGCAGACATCCATGCAGGAGCTTGTTGCAGAGTGTGGGAGCCCAAGAAGTTTAAATTTGGGAGGAGACCTCCTGGATTTGGTCCTCATGTTAGTGGTTGTAGCTGTGCCAGCACTGCCTTCCTCTTGTGCTTGCACAGGGGTGAAGATCTGATGTGTTCCCTGGCTGTGCTGGGTTTACTGAGGGTTTCCAGTTCTACTGGGAAGCTAAATGGGATCTCTCCTTATGGTGATTTTTCCTGTAAACACTCATGGCAGAAGCTGTGTCCTGATCCCGGGCTCTGTGTCTTACAGGTTATACTCAAGGAAAAGGTGAAGGAGCTGAACCTACACGAGGTGAGTACGTCCCAGGGGCGGTAGCATTGCAGCAAAGACTCCCTCACCTTCCTCTTCCTTGAGCTGGGGAGGGGCTGGGAGACAGACCAAGCCTGGCACAGGCAAGAGGATGCAAAAACTCAAATTTATCTCCTTCAGGAGCAAACCACACGTCTGGGTGTGCCAGCACCATTGCCCACGTGCTGCCAGCAGTGGGGTTTGCTCTGCAGCCTCTTACCCCATTACAGGGACCGTGGATGGGGCAGGTTAACGGCTGCACCAGCAGCTCCATCTCTCCCTGACGCTGCTTTGCTCTCTCAGAAAGTCTAATTGCTTGTTAATGCAGCCAGTAAAAGCACATCTGCAAAGGGGGTCTGGATTAAATATCCCCCCTGGGTCCTCTGTAGCTTTTATTGCATCATTATGATTTCTAGTATTATGATTATTGTTGTTGTTATTGTTATTAGCATTTTAATTATTTGCATTATTATTCACTGCATTATTACTTTTATTTTTTACTGCATTATTATAATCACTGTGATAAAAAGCTGTGGATAAAAGGGGAAGCAGAGACAGGCGGGCTGGGCATAAACAGTGTCCCCTGATGGTTACATCCCCTCCAGCTCTGGAGGCCTTGCCACCGTCAGAGCGTGACGATGTCCAGCACATCTCTGCCGGCCACGTTACTCGGGCAGAGTAAACTCTGCTGGGATTTAATTGAAATCAAAGATAAACATACTCCCCAAGCTTCTGCCCCTCACGCTCCCGCTTCGCAGAGAAGAGCTGGCTGGAGGAGGCAGGCAGAGGGGTGTCTGATTGGAGGCATTAAGAATTGAACTCCTTTTTGCCAGTCCCAAAAACATGGATGCTTCTTCTCGGATTCAGGAGCAAAAAAGCCAAAAAGCAAAGCCCTGGCCATATTTGCATTTAATGTTTGTGGAGGAAGTTGTGCCAGTGCCTGCCCTGTCCCCACGATGTGGGCACAGAAGTGGCTCCTTGCTGGGCTCCTCTGCGTTAACGAGTTAAGAGAGGGCTGAAACACAGCTCAGAGTAACCATCTTACCCTGATCCACCTCTACCTACCTGCCTCCTGAGGTTTAAAACTCAGTAGTTGTTCTCAGCTTTCCAGGCAGTTTTGGAGCTGAGTACCCCTATTTACAGACCATTTTTCATGCTGAAGTTGAGCAGGAATCTGCTCCAGCCCTGCTTCAAACACAGGCTGGATTTATTTCCCCTCATGACAACAAAAATGCCCACCCGTATCCCGGACATGAGGTCTCTCGTCTGTTAAATACCAGCTCCATTTGTTTATAAACTGCTGCTTTTTTTTTTTTTTTTTTTTTTTTTCCCCAACTGAGGGGTATTTTTATTTATGTTCAGGCTATTTGCAATGAAAATGTACAGTCAAAAGAAGGTATTTGGTAATAAACCATCTGTGAACTGGAGTCACTACACGCTTAGAGGGCTTGATTGCAAGTGTTCTTGGCTTATAAAAGGAAAACTGATAATGACTAAATATTTATTTTCTGAACCTCACATTCATAATGTGTCATGCTTTGTGTTATATTCTGAAAGTATTTTATTTTGCTTGGTCTTCACAGCTAAAATCTTCACGCTGACAACAAAGAAGCTAGAACAATGGGAGTGACTAATCTGTGGCAAATCCTTGAACCTGTGAGGCAACCTGTCAACTTGAGCAGTCTCAATGGAAAAACACTTGCTGTTGATTTAAGTCTGTGGGTTTGTGAAGCACAGACCGTTAAAAAGATGATTGGAGTAGTTACCAAGCCACAGAGGAGCAAGAGCCCATCCCACGTTTCATCCTCACCCTCCGCTCCCCACAGCCGAGGGCCTAAATCCCAAGGGCAAGAGGGTGGTGGAGGGATGGAGCAGTCCCTGCTTGAGGCCCCTGTTTCTGATCTGCTCACATTAAATTGACTTGCAGTGGGGTTTTTTGCTGGCATGGAGACTTAAAAGCACTTCCCGGGGTGAGAGGCTCCTTGTAGGAGGGATTTGGGAGCGCGCCAGAGCCAGGAACAGCAGTGATAACCTTCCATCATCCTCCTCCTCCTCCATCACCTCTGGTCCCAGCTCTCTGCAGCTCTCCCAGCCCAAATTCTTTTGGGAAGGACAAGGGGTCAGTGGGGAAGGGGATAGAGCAGTTTGAGCTCTTCCCTGGGGTTTAGGAATGGCTGGAAGGGATTTGCTCCAGCTCCTTCCAAAATATCCCTTTTTGGGCATTTGGATTGTGGTATTTACAGTAAGCGGTTCTGGAAAGCAGAGCATGGGGGGGATTTTGCAACATCATGGGGTGGCTGCCAGGGATTGCCCGGAGCCTTCCAGAGGGGAAAGTCCCTGCTGAGCTCTTCAGCCCCGTGTTTCGGGGTTTGTTTTTCCCCCTTTTTTCCCCTCATGCCACATCTCCCGGGCTTTTCATGGGGCGCAAGACGTGTGTGTTCCTCGGGGGCTGACCTGAGCAGCTACGCCAACGTTTTCTTGCCCAATAAAAAAAAAAATCTCCAACAAGATTTGGGTGGCTGGAAAGTATCGACGGGCACCGCGTTCCTGGGAAAGCCGGGAGCCTCCTGCGGCGCTTGCCAGCCACCCGCCTCCTCCCGAGAGCTTTTGGCAGCAGGGCTGGCCTTTGTTTGGGACTGACGAGACTTCCCAGCCTGGGGGGCAGGGGAGGGGGTCTGGGAAAACCAGCCAGGAATATCCAAAATCCCCGGGAATATCCAAAATCCCCAGGAATGTCCAAAATGGGTAAGGAGATTTCATCTCAGCCTCTTGCCCACCGGGAAAACAGCCACCGACCTTCCCATCCCCGAGGCAGAGATGCACCCTTTGCCTTTTCCTCTTCCCAAAGTTATCCCTGCGGATGCAGCTCGGCCTCAGGGACCAAGCAGCAGCGTGGACCCATCCTCCTCCATCCTAAAGCCTCCTGGCACGTCAAAACACATCCCAGCCTTGTGGCTGCTGCTCCGAGGAGGCTCCAGGATCCCTCCACCGGGAAAGGGAGGGATCAGCCTCAGCCTGTGATCCCAAAGCCTGGGCAGTGAAGTCTGGGAAGGCTTTAGGGGGGCAGTTTCACCCCTCTGTGATGCAGAAACCTCCCAAATGTTTATTCTGCAGCACAGGGGGGCAAAAAAAGCAGCTTTTTGGTCAAAATGGAGCATTTATAGCAAAAGAGGAGTTTGTTTTCCCTTTGGTACGGGGAGGTATTTCTCCCCCCGCTGCGCAGTGTACCCTCGCTGCCATCAGAAGCCAAATTACCCTTTTTTTTCCCCAACCAAAGGCAGGGGTGAGGCGAGCGCCAGGGAGAAGATGGAAACTGGCTGAGGGCATGACTTTGGGGGAGGTTTTTTTGGGGCTTGGCTTGGTTTGGTTTTTTTTTTGCTTCCCAGCAGCTGACTGCCTTCTCTCCTTGTCTCTCACGTCTTTCAGATCTGCGCTGTTTGCTTGGAGGAGTTCAAGCCCAAGGATGAGCTGGGGATCTGTCCCTGTAAACATGCCTTCCACAGAAAGTAAGTCCCTGGAACAGTAGACTGAAGCTATATATGCATAATTTAGATGTATTTATAAAATATATATACAGAACCATGGGAACAAGCTCCCCAGGGAAGCGGTCATGGCCCACAGACTGTTGATATTCGAGAAGCATTTGGACATTGCTCTTGGATGTGGGGTTTAACTTGTAGCTTGCCCTGTGTTGAATCCAAAGTTGGCCTTCATGATCCCCAGGGGTCCTTTCCAACTCAGGATAGTCTGTGATTCTGTGAAAAATGTGTGGATATAAATTTTATATATATTTTTTATAAAAATGTAAAACACTGTGAATTTTGTAGGTATGATATATATGCATTATAGATGTATGATATGTATATATGATGGATATGTACAATTTTTATATGTATAAAATGCATATATTCATATATACCTTTTTGTATATATATGTATTTTATATATTTTCGTGTAGGGACTCTATCAGGGAGTGTAGCGATAGGAAGAAGCATAGTGGTTTTAAACTGAAAGAAGGCAGATTTAGATTAGATATTAGGAAAGGAATTTTCACTCTGAGGATGGTGAGACACTGGAACAGGTTGCCCAGAGAAGCTGTGGGTGCCCCATCCCTGGAAGTGTTCAAGGCCAGGCTGGATGGGGCTTTGAGCAACCTGCTCTAGTGGGAGGTCTCTCTGCCCACGGCAGGGGGGTTGGAACTAGATGATCTTGAAGATCTCTTCCACCCAAACCCTTCTATGATTCTATGTGTATACATTTTACATCTATTTTATAACTAGATATAAATTCTCTCTATATAATATATTATACATACATAAAAATCCATGTATGTATATGCACGCCCCCAAAAATGTACTAATAAAATATAAAGTCACCTAAATGGTGAATTAAAAAATTCAGCAGCATCAGACCTGGTTCATAGCCCCCAGGCCACAGCCTGTCACCCCCTGCGGAGGTCCAGGGGTGCCTGCCACCCTAAAGGGGTGCACGGGGCATGGAGTTGGGGGAGGGGAGGGTTTGCAGCACCCCTGTGATGTCTGTGTGTCCCCCCCAGGTGCCTCATCAAGTGGCTGGAGGTGCGGAAAGTGTGCCCGCTCTGCAACATGCCGGTGCTGCAGCTGGCCCAGCTGCACGGCAAGCAGGACCCCGGGCCCCCCCAGGGCCCCCTCCCCGGCGCAGAGAACATCGTATAGCTCCACCGCCCCGGGGACTGCCCCCCAGCGGGGGGCACCCTGCCGCTGCCCTGGGGGACTTGGAGACAACCAAAGCACTTGGGCACCAGCACAGAGGGACAGGGGAGGACACGGGTGGCCGGGCGCAGAGCCTGGAGCACTTTATAAGGGGGGCACATCCCCGCCGGCCGAAGCTGAAGAGCCTCACGCCCCAAAAACCTGCCTCCGTGGAGCTGTGCCGGGATGAAGGGTCTCACACTCGAGCCTGGGCTTGATTCCTCTCCTGGGGCGAGGGTCCTCGGCAGCCACCCTGCACGACATCCTTCTTACAGCACATCCCTTCTCCAGCACCACGTCCGACGGGAAGCAGCGTAGGGCACGATGGAGCAGTATCGAGCCACCCAACGGTGCCCATCAGCCTCCTGCAAGGCCGTGACGTCCCCCCCGAACGCCCCGGTACGCTTCCTGCCCCTGCTGCCCCCCGTGCCCCTCTGCAGCCATCCAAAAATGATGCCCAAAATGCAGGGAGTGGGACCCAGGAGCATCACGGCTGGTCCCTGCCCCCTTCTCCTCTACCATTATTTTCACGGGGTTACCTTTGCAATCCCTGCCTACAAAACTGGGTCTCAGCTCCCCGGGCGCAGCAACACTGGGTTCATGCCGCGGTTGGGTTCCTCCTGGGCACCCACTGCTCCTCCCAAAGGGCTAACCAGGGCAGGGAAACTGGTGTCGCCCACGGGAGATGGCAGGGGGGTAGTGGCATGGGGTCTCCGTGGGCTTTGGTTACCCCATTCACCCTCCCCAGGGGTGGCTGCCCCCCTCCTGGGCGCGATGGGCTACCTCAGCGGGGCCACTAGTCCCTCCGACAGGCACGATCCTGGCGCAGACCATCCATGGTGAGAGCTGGTGGCCACCGCCACCTCCTCGGAAACCGTGGCAGGGGCTTGCTGGGATGGGGGTGGGGGGCAAGAATCCTGTCCTTTGGGTTCATCCCGTCACTCTCAGCCTGGCCCCGGAGGTGTTCTGGGCGAGGGACGGGTGAACCGGCAGGGTTTTACCGTGCCAAAACACCCCACACCCAGCCATCATCCAGTGCAAAAGCTGCTGGGGTCAGGGGGGCCTGTGCCACTCCCTCACCTCTCTCACCACCTCGCGGGGCAAATTTGGGCGCCGTAGCAAAGTCCCTGGTGTCCCTCTCCACCTTTGCAACTCTTTCTCCCCTTTTTTTTTGGGGGGGTGGGGGAAGGAGGGGTGTCAGTATTAGATGGCAGCGGCTTTCCCAGCCCCCTTCCCCCCCAGGCACAGGATGGGGCATGGGGCTGGGAAGGCTCCGGGTGTCGTCCCCCCTCCTGTAAATACCCTGCGACTCCCGAGACTGTTTATGGAGCGAGGAGCCTCATAGACGTGTTTGTACACTACGAATTCTGCAGCAGAATATTTTTTAAAACATTCGCTGTTTTGGTTTTTTTTTTTCTTTTTTTTTTTTTTTTGTAAGCTATATTTTTGTATATTTAATTGCTATTTTAAAATTCTAATAATGCGTCTTTTTTGCTAATCACACTATTCTTAAGGAAAAATGAGGAAAAAAAAAAAAAACAACCACAACAAAACAAGGGTTTGCATGTGATTTGACTTGAAATGTAAATAAAAGCAGGTTTTGGAAGCGGTGGTGTGTTTGCGGGGGGTGGGAGGGGGGAGCATCCCTCCTTGCTATCACTGTCACCCCGGGGGTGTCCCCAATGGGGCTGGGATCTGCTCTGCTGTGTCTGGCCTCAGCCCTTTCCTGGAGGAGAGCCTGGAAAATGGGCTGGGGGGGGTGTGTTTCCCATTGTCCCTGTCTCCCCGGAGCAGAGCCCAGCCCGTAGATCGGGGAAATCCTCCCCATCAGGGCCGGCTCCTTGCCCCACCGCCCTGGAAATCCCTGGCCGAGGAGGATTTTGCAGGTCCCCGATGCAGGAAGAGGAGGTTTCTCCCTCCTCTGAACCACCTTCCAGCCCAGATCTTGGCCCATGGGCAGGAGCTCCCACCCGGGGCAGGCAGTGAAGCCCACCTGGGCTATGGCCAACCTCCCACCGGCCATGGGAGGTGGAGGAGTTCAGCCCCTCCAGCCTCCATGCTACGAGATTTCCTGGGGTCCAGCTCAAAGCCCTATCTCCTGCTCGCCTTGTTTCACCCCTGCTCTTCCTTCAGGCACCACCAGATGGGTGGAAAATCCCCTTTTCCTCAAGTCTTCGCTCTTCACCGCTGCCTGTCCCCATTTGCATTGCTCAGCTGAGGCCATCCCAGGTTGCGATCCCTGAAGAAACTTGGTGTGGAGCAAACAGGGCTCCCACCTTGCCCTGTCCTGCTGTCCCGTCCTGCTGTGCCGTCCCTGCCCAGCACGGAGGGCTGCTGCCCTCTAGTGCTGGCTGCACCCCCAGAGCCAGGAGCTGGGGACAGGTCCCACCTGGAGATGTTCTGCTTCACCTTCTCCAGAAGGAAACACAAGGAGGGACCTTCTTGCTACCCTCCTAGTCATCCGCTGGAAGCTCCAGACAGTCATGGTCATGAAGAGCTGGTTGGGTGAAGATTCCCGCTGGTGGGACAAAGCAGCAGAGGGTCTGGCCAAGCCACAGTCTGGATCCAGCACCAAGAGGAATAAAAGACTTATTTTTGTTACTTCCACCCCACAGTTCCTGCTCTGGAGAGATCCTTGATTTGACTTCCAACCCATATCATCCATTGATGGCCAAAGGGCCTCCAAAGGTCAAAGGGCCTCCAAAGCACCAATCATCATCTACCACAGCCTTTCATCAAACCCTACAAAGCTGCAATTTGCCCCAGAACGACGCTAGAAACCCCCCTCGGCGTCCGGGTTTTGGTCAAACTGGGCTTGGAAGCCCATTTTTCAGGCACCTGGTTAAGAACTGCCCACTGCATTGCTCAAGCAGCAGCCGAGCACCTAGAAGGGATTCTCTCACCACAAGCAACAGCCGAATATTGATTATTTTTTTTCCCCTCCATTAACGTGCTTTGCCATGCCATTTCCAGCGAGCAGAACACATGCAGGGAGTGAAAAGTAATTAAGGATTGCTGACAGTTATTGTTAATGAGCTTCTAAAATCAACTGAAAGGTGAAGGACACATTTACACCCATTTCACTGGCATGTTCTCAATGTCTGTTCAGATCAACCTTCACCCCTGGGCTCTGTAGCTTGCAAGAGTGAGTCAAAAAGCAAACAAGAGAAGAGTTTCAAGTATATAAAAAATAACTGTAATATTTTATTACAAGAAGAAGAAGAAGAAAAAAAAAACAATTTACAAAAAAATACACACAATACATCAGGGACTTTGGTGTCGGACATCAGACCACACAGGATCTACTCAAAACCCACAGAAGAAGGCATGACACACACAAGTGCACGGAACAAACAGCAGGGAACGCGCGGGACGCTGCTCCTGGGGCCACCAGCCTGGGACCTCCTGCAGCACCGCAGGGCAGGGATTGCCCCAGAGCAGCTGTGGGGGCTTCTCACCCTCCCTCACAGCATCACCTCACCCTACAGCTTCCTTCTGCCAGCCTGCAGCTCCCAACAGCTACTGCTATTAAAAAATATTAGCCCCTCTTCTGTGCAGGAGGAGGATTCAGAGGAGGTGTATATGCACCCTCCCCACACCACCGGGGTCCGTGTAAAATCCCGTGACTAATTCAAGCTGCCAAGCCCACACCAGCCCAGTGCATCCCTGGGGTATCACACCAAGGAGGGACACAGGTCCTGGGCACAAGATTTCAAAAAGCCAAAGTGCATTTCTCTTTCTTTCCCATGAGTCAAACCAGGGCTTGAATTTTGACTGTGAGGGTGGGTGACCTGCTGAGGTGGCAGCCCGTGACGTGCTGTGTATTACATTTTACATGGCAGAGGAAGAGTTAAGTCTAGAAAACCTACAACCAGCAATTCAAAAGTGGAGTTGCTTTCAATACACCTGCTTGGGGTACCTTTTGTGCAATTTCACAAGAAACAAAGAATAAGTAAGGTCTCAGATGCAACATATCCCAACAGGTCAAGCAGAGAAGGTGTGGATGCCCCATCCCTGGCAACATTCAAGGTCAGGTTGGACGGGGCTCTGAGCAACCTGATCTAGTGGAAGATGTCCCTGTCCTGGGCAAGGGGTTGAACTAGATGATCTTTGAAGGTCCTTTCTGACTCAAACCACACTGTGACTCTGTATCATCCTGCTCACGCCCTTCACCTCTAAAAGCAAGATGTTATATTGCAAGCAGAGCGGGACACCAACCCTGCACTGAACCACAGGAAAAGCACACAGATTGTCTTCTGCAGACAGCACGCAGCAAAGATTACCTTTCAGAACAGAAAATTAGTTCTGCTTGACCTCAAAGCAGGACAGGCGCATACCACTCTCCCTCCCCCCACCGTATTTTTTTGCGGTTGCCAAATTCCTGGATACATTCAGCAAGTTCCAGGCCCACACCGAAGTTTAGAAAATGCCTTGCTTTACGCTGGCTCTGCTGCCTGGAACGCTCACCCGGCTGAGCTGACCGGGCAGGCTTCAAGAAAAATATCACGCAGGATCTAAGCTAGCAAAGAGTACATCTTCCAAATTCATAGTTTCTTTCCCGTTTCAGGCCCAAAAGAGAGGCAGGTACCACGCAATGAACCCAGCCAGCTGTGGAGCACTGTGTGAGTACTTGGATCTTGGGCTGCAGCAACGGGTAGAGCTGGACATGATTTCACTGCTCATTCCTGCTGCCAAAGCGGCGCGGGCTGAGCAGTGACCCCCCATCAGGGTCAGAGAGTTCAAAACAACTCATCTGAAGAGACACTGTGACCTTCAAAGAGACGTCTCACTGAAGATCCTGTTCCTTCCGTAACGCAAGATCCGAGGCTGGGAAGAATTTCAGAGTTTCTGCGAAGAGCAGGGCAAAGCAGAGCCAGGAGGAAGGAAGGGCAGAGCACACACCATGGGCACGCTGCTTCTCTTTTTCAAACCCCTGTCCCACCACCAGCATCTCTGCTGCGTTGAGACAGCGCTCACTCAGTGCATGATAAGCCATTTCTAAATCCACACCCTGAGACCTTTAGGGGTCCCAACCCACAGCCACCCAGCTCGCAGGCTGTACGCGAGAGCGCATGCACAGAGAAAACAGGGAAGGTACAGCATGCACAGGGGAAGGAGAGGTTTCCCCCAGAAACGACTAGTTCAGCGATTAATAAACATAAAATGAAACATATTACAGAGAAAATCCAGAGCGTGTGACTGAAAGAAAAAGTAATCTCTTTGGTATTGTTATATGCAGCCAAGTTTTACAACAGAGAAAAGAAACACCAAACAAAAAAACCCAACAACCACTATTTCCATCTTCAAATTTGCTTTTAGCAGCTCTCAAGGTCCGAGGCTGACAGACACTCCTCACGCTGTGCCAGCACCGTGGCAGACACCAAAAGGTTACTGTGGTCTGCATAGAAGTGGTACAGGTTGAAACGGGGATCAACCTGAGCAGATCTGGGGTGCCCGAGACACGGGATTTGTGCCTGTTGTCTCTAGTAACCTGCGTACAAAGGTAAGAACCTGCACTAACAGGAATAAAGCCTCACGGATAGCACAACGGTGTCTGAGAGGCCACTGCGTGGGTCAGAGGGGACAGAGGTGGGCCATACGGTTGCCACGTGCCAGGGCTGTGCTGAGGTTCCTTCCCCTTTACAGAGAGCTAAGAGCAGAGTGTGAACGCCGTGCCCTTCCTCTGAGGAACGTAAGACGCTGCAGCTGAACCCTGTGAAGTGGGTAGGCACTGCAGCACTCGGGGGAACCTTGATGGAGGGAACAGAGTGCAAGTCCTCTGCCACGTCACCACCTTTAAACATATGTAGAAAACTACACAAAAAAGGGCTATTTGGTGTCAATGACTAAATGCCCTACAGATGTTCCAGACACAACCACCACCTTCCCTCGGCGTATTTGCAGATACACTCCTTCTGAACAAACCTGTGCTGTAACTGACGATTGGTTTCAACTCTTTACAGACAGAAACGCAACAGTCCTTTCCTTTTCTCATTAGTTCACGCACAATTAGTTTAACAGTCACTCAACAGACGCTTTGAAGCAAAAGGTGACCCAGGAAGCGCCCCTGACTTCATAGATGCAACGTCCAGGATCTGCACGGAGTCAGGCTGAATCCAGGAGTTCCAGAAGAGCACCGACTGCACCAAAATAACCCTGCAGAGCAAACAGACAGGAATTAAAAACCCAAACATGGGCATGCACCCAACACAAGAACAGTAATATTACACATATGGTGTAATTTTAACAACTTATAAAGGAGAGTGGAAAGAAATAACTATAGGTAGGTACGTCACAAAATAGATTCTTACTATAATCACTGTATTGCAAAGCAGAGATGCACAAAATCATCTATACTGTCAATAGGCTTAGAAGAAAGTTCACAAGCAAGATGAAATTGGTAGTAAACAATTCTGATATTAGCTACTGGAATAATATACCTGTGTTTTCTGACCCTGCACTGGGAATGGTGGTAACTGTGGCTGCAGTAACAAAGCACTGGGAACCTGCTGCAGAGCATGCATCATCAACCCCTAGACCCCATACAGCTGTTTCACAAAGGATTGGCACGAGAAGATACATTTTAAAAGTAATTTCACCTCATGTTCCAAGAAAAGTGCTTTTAACTGTCCCTTTGACCAGTAGTCCAACGCATATGCCAGAAGCCTCATTGAGATTGTATTGATCCGAAGGAAATTGCCAACAAACACCACTCGATTAATGTTCTGCAAGTATTAAGGAAAAACAAAAGGAACATTAAGGCTGAATTCCATTTTCTGTTTGCAACAATGAAACCTCCAGCGTAGGGTAAGAAGAAAGAATGCCATACGCAGCTTTTCAAGTACACTTTCTAGTGAGAGTTGATGAAAACCAACCAGCTGAAAGCAGAGGGAAATCACCCGTCCACCTTAAAGCAACCAGATCCTGAGAAACTGCATCACCCCAAATAGCTGTTCTGGCAGCTAAAGAGCGTAACTGCCTTGGTGAGTGGGGATGGGGGCTCCAGGGAGAAGAGTTAGTATGCACTTGCAGCTTTCTGAATTTAGAACTATAAAACTGGACCCAAAAGAGCTGATCTGCAAGCAAGAGATGACACTGAGTCAGGCTGGGGTCTGGCAGCAGCAAGAGACAGTTCAGAAGAGCAAGGTGAGATCAAAAGGGGTGCGTTGAGATGGTCCCTCAGGCTCAGAGGCTACAACCAAACACACACACAAAAAGAACCAAGTGAATGCTGCAAGTGTCAGGCAGGATCTACAGAATCCACAACTCTATCAGAAAGCAGTACCAGCCAGGTCATGTTAAAACAGACTCTTTTTCAGATTCTACCGGAGTACCCAGAAATGCAGAGGTGTAACTACAGCCTTTCCAGCTGTGGAATTTGAATAGAACGGCTGATTTTCTGCTGTGAGATTCTTATACTGGCTAGGAACTCTGATCATCAAGTGCCATCTCCTCTCTCTACGCCCCCAACTCTGGCCTTTGACTCATTATTAAAAATGCTAAATGGCTCTCTACTGTTAATCTGGAAAAAAAAAAAAAAAAAAAAAGAAGAAAAAAAAGATTTAGAAACCAACAGCCAACACAATTCTGAAAGAAAGGAAAAGACCAACCAAGTAGTGCTATTTTGGATATTAGACTTCCAGCCAAACTTTTCAATCCCAAAACAGTTCTCCTGAGCCAAGTGATGAACTCTGAAGCTTTCTCGTTCCCCAACAAGAAAACAATTTTCAGTTCCTCCTCTTACCAAGGAATCAGGATCAAGTCCTACCTGCTCCTTCACTTTCATCCTTCTACAGATTTCCTTCCATCCCCACATTCATTAGCACTTTCCCCTAACTATTCAGCATCCTCTCTGCATTTCGCTGTGTCCTCTAGAGTGAGGACCCACTCGGTATGGTGGGCAGGCCTGTTTATCATATATCTTGCTATGTTTCAGCAGTAAATGAAGGTAAATAGGGAACATCTGCCAAGAGCAACAGGAGTCAGGAGGATGCTTCACCCCGTTAGCTCATCCCAGAGCAACGGGCTCGGAGTGGAGTGGAGAGCATGTCTCTGCTCTTTCATAGCCCTGTACAATGCTGCTTGACATGAATGCAACAAGGCAGCACTGTAAAGAAGCTGAAAGCACAAAGATACTGGAACGGCTGTGGAGGTGGTGGGGTCTGGCCAAGAAATCAAGAGCAACTCGTAAAAACAACACAAGAAAGGTATCCAGCCTCCCTGCCCATCCACCCCACCTTTCCTTCTCTCTCAGCAGTCCCAAGAGCTGTAGTTGATCGCACACCTTCTGTTCCTCAAACCACCACAGAGAAGCTGTTCGACTCCTGACCAAGCACAGGACCTAATAAGACCAAGAGCCAACCTCTAATTCATTCACAGCTCTTCAGTTCACAGCACAATGATCTGGCTCAAACTACACAGATGAGCAAGGACAAAATTTAGTGAAGAATCCGAAACGAGCCGATTACAACTTACTGAATGTCCAAAAAGAGGAGCATGAACACGCGTCTACAGAAGCGTATGCAGGGAAGGAGAGATTCTGCAATGCTTCAGACAGGAAGCTATGAAACAGATTTCCCCTTAATACCTCATTAAGTGCACACATCCGTGCTATGGAGCCAATGTTATTGGTGATGGTTATTAAAGTAGCCTTCGCGAGGTCCTCTTTGCTGACAGATTCCCGCTTCTCCTTGCTCATCATGTTTCCAAAGCTGTAAAGACAGTTTTCGAGTTAGAAGTTCATTTGCATCAGAATTCCAGGAGAAAATGGGAACTGCTAATTTAACTGAAGTGATTAGTCTTCAAGTATTTATTTCTAACTTGAAAAAGCAGTAATTTAGATCTGGTAGAACAGAACAGCAGAAGGAATGGTATCTCTCCTAAGAGACGTAAATCCAGTTTTTCACCCTTGCAGACTCTCCCATGAAAATAAAGATCAGTCAAGTCATTACCTGGAAGCTACAGCCCAGCCTGGCAATCCAAATCGCTCGTAGTCTCCTCCGTAAATGTCCCGCACTAGTTTGTCCACTTTGGTACTGTCTCCATGGGAGGCCATCTCTAGGGCCTCTTCAAAGGTGGAGCAACCGGTAAGAAGGCAGCAGAGACCAAAAAAGGTTCCCCCTCCAAGGCTGCAACATAAAGCAAAATGAAAGTCACCCACTTTGCTGTCACTGAAAAGAGAAGCAGCTGAAGGAACAGAGCAGCCTGAGCTAACTGAGCACAGCTGAATGATCCGAGCTTTCCCTAGAACAGGCCTTTTTCTTTCTCTGCCTCTTTAGAAGCAATCTTGGAAGAGCAGCAATTTTCTTTAAATCTCTTACTTTCAAATAACTTACAGCCTGTAAGGAATCCCATGCCCTCACAGCCTTCTGCAGAGGGCATGTTTCTAAATGACAACTTAATTTTCTTATTTTACAGTATCTTTCCTCCCAACACTCAGAGAAGTCAATCTTAAAATAAATACTAGTCCCAAAGGATAACTGAAGCATTAGGGCACAGATATTCAAAACTTAAAGGAAAAAACTACATCCCCATTCACTTCACTGTGCACGTATGCCAATAACGATGTATAATAAGAGTAAGATAAAAGTAAGATCTATACTGGTGGGGGGGAGTTTATTATTATTGCTAACTTTCAGGAAATTCAAGAAAGCTTAAAGCCACAGAGCTCTTTGGCTTTGCCTGGCAACAGGAGTCACATTTTCAAGAAGATGTGGGCTGCTGCAGCAGCCCAGCAACTGTCTGGGGAATTAGTGCCATGCCAGCATCCTTTCCACCAAAATAAGGTGACTTTCGGAAGTCAGGATGCAAATATCTACTGCTAGGATCAAAGCTAACAGTTGTTAACAAGATCACGATGAATGTATTTGGGATAATCCCAAACTATGGGATCTTGCCAATGGCAAACAAAACAGTTTAGGAGCTGTTTTTTTCAGTTGCCCTGCTGTAGGACTTAGAGAGACTGGTTGCAGTAGGGAAACCAAAACATGAAATTCAGATTTTCTCTTCCAGGAAGGATCCTTGTTGGCAGAGATGAGGGACTGCAGTAAAAGCAGAAGCTCAGTCATTCCACTCACCAGCTTGTCCCTGGAAATGTCATCTACAATGAAGAAATACATTCCAGATTCTAAAACAAAACTCAAAGTGAATTTACCCTCTTCACAGCACTCACCTGGTACCCGTTACCCGTTTATAGTTTTCTTTTGAATACACAGCCAAAATGCTGACCCCTGAGCCAATGTTCACCAAAAGGAGAGGATACGGATTCTCCAAGTTGAATGGGAGCTTCTGACATCTTTCAGCATCCGTCGGGTTTTCAAAATAGTAGCACTCTGAATGTCCATTGAATCCAACTGAATCAATGTACAAAACTCCTTTAATAAGGCAATCGAGTTCATCGAGCTTACAAAGCTGAAGGTCACCCATCTGGCGGAAAAAAAGGAAAAAAAGAAAAAGAAGAATATTCAAGAAGCAGCTAGGGATCTGAAGTGTTTATGCTCAGGGCTAGAAAAATGCATTTACTGCCAGCTAAATTCGGCTGTCTCCATTACTCCCTGTGGTGGCTGAGAGAAGTACCGGTCACAGGAGGGCTCCATCTTTCTCCTCACACGTGGGCTGCTAACTACCCTGGCCCTAAAGTGTGCAGACATGGAAGAGGGGGGAAACAAACAAATGGATCCACAGATGGACGCCAAGAGAATCCCATCAACTTCCAATGGCCTGATTTAGGCCCTGACTCTGAGGCATTAGCAGGCAAACAAAGGAAAATGAGAAGGGACTTAACTGTTGGGAAAAAAAAAAGAAAAAAAACAACCAACCAACCAGAACAAACAAAAAAAAAAAAAACAAACCCAGCCAAAAAACCACCCAGAAAGCAGAGGAAGTTATGAAATTGTTTTACCCTCGTGTCACTGCCTCAACTGTGCAAAAAACCTCTTTGTTTGGTGCATTTTTTTCAAGCCCTGGTTAAACAAAAGTATTTATCACACATGTTTCTCACCTATGAACAAGAATCAAACTTATAATGAAGCCACATGATGATGTCAAACTCCAACTACTAACCTTTCAGCTAATTCACCACCAAATTTGACTGAACCTCAATCAGCTCACTCACATGTGTGTCAGAAATGAAACCACATGAGCAAAGGAACAATAAAACAAGTATGAAGCATGTGAGAAGACAGCAATGAGAAAAAAACCCACAAGACTGACATCAGCATGATCACAGATTATTAAGACAGAGAAAGTCTTGTAAGAGCACACGCCATGGAAGTTAGAGAATAATTTTAGAGTTACAGGAATGTTACATGCACTTTCAGGAAAGAAAGTATCCTAATTTGGAGATGCAAACTTGACTGCACATGCTGTTTCCTGAACCAAGTTTAATTTGAGTTAGGTACACTCTTCCAAAACTAATATTTAGAGAAGTTTTAGAGTCTGCAGAGAAAGTTTTCTAGTTTTCAGCTTTAAGAAAATTTCACTACCAGATCCTAATCGTATAGAAGCCAAAAATGCATACTGTGAGAAAGTCCTGCTCAAATTTGTACGCTCCACCTCCCGTGGCACATAAGGTAGTATGGAGGCTTGAGAAGTGTTTTTCGCTTCCCATTTGAATAAAAGCAGGCATGTCATGAGTAGGAAAGCGTATAAAGTGCAGATTGCCTTTACGTCCACACAGGGTAAGGTCCTTTAGTTCAAGGTGCACATCCCGAATGCCTGTGGATCCATAGGCTACATTTGATGTCAGGTATTTGCGGATGCTTTTGAGATTTTCCACTTCTTCCTCCTCTTCTTCAGCAGTGATGTCCTTTGGTTCAAAATAAACAAGTTTGACCAAGGTCCCTCCAATATCCAAGCCAAACCAAGGAAAGACTAAAGAGAGGAGAAAAAAAAAAAGAGAAAAAGGAACAGAGTATGATACTGTCATACCACCAGCAAAATACTTATAAATTGAATTAATTCACATAATTCTCTAGGGACTCCCAAAACACAGGCCCGTTAGATCTATCCACTTCGAATGTGGAAAACACACGAGAAAATATTAGCAGTCTCATCTGTCTTTGACAAGTGTGGCTGAGACTCCTCTGTACATGGACTTAACTCCTGTTTTGAGATACCTCGTGTTGAGGAGCTCCCAACATTTGATATGCAATCCTCAACATACTTACACCACCACCACCATGCAGCACTGGAGATACACACAGCACTGGTCTGACAGCATCCCTACACCCGCTAGATACTGCTGCAACTTTAATCCCCAGCTATCCCTTTATATTATAAAGTTCTGATCCAGAGCCAGAGCCAAGGATAATACCAGTGCTTTTACATCAAAGGGATGTACAAACGTTAACTAATTACAACACATAACTGAGGTAGACAAGTAATCTAAGATGCCCCAGGGAGACAAAAACAAATGTCTAATTGGATTATTTTATTAGTCAAATTCCCCCATGGTACAAAATATGCATTAGTGTCAGGCCCAGCAACATTTACAGCTGTATTAGATAATGAGCTTCTTGGAAAAGATCAAGAGAAAACCCTGATCAGATGGAATCTGCGATTAGGGCTGAGAGCTGGAACAGATTAATATTACTATTAATGAGCTAAAGGATAGGCTAGAGCTAACAAGATACACGGGCTCCAGAGCAAAGAGAAAAATGCAGCCACATGTTATGGCTTACGGCAGCAGGATTAAGCCCTTGCATTTTTTCCAAAAGGAAAAAAAGGAATTTTTAGAAAACAAACCCGAATGCAGCATAGATGTTACTAATGTTCCTCTGGAAAGAAGGATTTCAGGTTTTAGCAAAATTCTTACGTGTTGGAGACAGGAACGATAACATGCTACTGTTATTTTTGCAAAATGTGTTTGCTTATCTGCGGATAGATAAGCATGCAACACGAAGAAGCCCTCCTTCCTAGGGCCATTTGGAAGCAAGCGTCCCTCCGGTAAGAGTCAGGGAAGCAGCAGCCACCCCCCGAAGGCAGAACTGCCCAAGCGAGGGCATGTTCCTTGTCCCTTCATCCCAGCAGATGCAGGCTGAGACCCTGCCACTGGAGCTGCAGGAGCACTGTGCCCTCAGAAAGCCATACCTAAATACCCAGAGGCGGCACTTAAGAAAGCTGAACAGCAAAGAAAACAACCCAGAGGCACAAGGGGAGCTTGCTCCCAGACCAAACCATCTTTGAAAAGCCACAAACCCGACGGGCAAGCACGTGTTTGAAGAGGATGTATTCTCTCCTCAGCGGGTTAACTTGGTTGCTGTACAGAGCAGAGATAAAACAGCCCTTTTAGAGCATCACAGTTCCCCAGGAGCTGCTACAGCCATCAGTTATCCATGTTATTTTTAAATCACTGAGTTATTTTTATATATTTACATAGAGGCCACCCCAACCACCAGCAAAAGAAATCTTGAAAGAAGATGCAAGCTCTATTTTAGGAGGCACATCCACATCTCAATCATCCTCTATTTCTAATGCATTTACTTCAAACAAGAACAGATATAAAAATAACTCTTCATGAATGAGAGAGAAATTTGAATCACAGTCCAACGGAGAGAGAAAGCAGGAGCAATTCAAGGACTTCTTTCATCACAATTTCTCATTCTGTACTCCAGAATTACAATCTATCAGCATTTCAGGACAGAAAGTCTATCAAGTGCCTTACTTGGGGAAAAGTTTAGCATATGTACCTTTCTTCAAGACTCCCTCATGAAAATCTTAATATAGCTAAATTAAATAACTAAGTTACTTCTCAAGATAGGAATGCTGGCTGCCTGGGTCTCATCACACAACGTCAGCAGAACCACATCCCTGGGGACACCGCACCGGGAAGAGCACCCTCATGGAATGGGGAGTCCAAGACACAAGAGCATAAATGAAGGGAAAGGAAGGGCAAACTGCAGGGGGTTTGTACCCCTGAAAGAAGGGGCCTTGTCGTGGAGGAGTGTGGCAACAGCAGCTGAAGTGGCAAACAGACACAACAAAGACCATGACCACTCCAACAGGGAGATGGACACCCTACTTCTGCATGGCAGGCATCAGGGCAGCAAACACCAAGTGTCTGCTTGCTTCACTCACCTGCTCATCCCGACACCTTAAACCTAAAATCCTGCACACCAACCCACCTGATGCAACAATAAAGTCATCTCCAATTTGTCACATACATCCAGAAGTCAGAACAGGACCCCCTTAAAGCATTTTGTCTTTCTTCAAATCAAAGTCCCGGATTTATCGACTACCTATTGAGAGGAACAACAGTACAAACACCCTCAACATCACACAGGTAGAAAGAGGGCATTGGCAGCCAAACCAGAGCCTTCTACTGCTGCTCCAGTCCCTCCAGGGACTGGAACTGGTGAACACCATTCTATTTAAATACCCCATTAATGCACAGAATCACTAAAACCAGCTTCCCCACATGCACTGTGCTTTTCAGTCCTACTTAAACTCTGTGCAAAACTAGCAAGCTCTACAGCAGAAAAGGAACAGGAAGAGGCTTCACACATTACTCAGCCAACTCTTCTCCTGTCCGTTGTGGTCACTAACATCTTGGGCTCCCTCTTCAAAAATTTCCCACTCTTAAAAGCACTTGGCTGCTTTGTTATCTCTGCTCAGACAAAGGGATTGGTTCCAAAAAGCTCATGTCCTGGTGCTGGGAAACCTCCTTTGGATTTCTGGAATATATTTGTTCCTGTCAGGACATGCAAATTTTTCTTTTGCATTATGAAGCCTGCACTTTTTTTTTTCTTTTTTTTTTAAAGCTATCCTTGTATTTAGGGACAGTGATCCTCTCCCCAGCCTCACTTTTCCAGGCTACGCAAGGGTAAAAGCGGAGAGAGCGAGCACAGGGTGGGGTCTTGGAGGTGCCCTCATTGGGGTGCAGCAGAAAAGCATCCAGAAACAAAGGCACGGTGCCCTGCTGAAGCCACGTAACTGAAAACACCATATGGGCTGCTTCACCACAAGCTAACAGGCTTCCACTTCAGAGTAGACACCCAGCTGCTAGTACAAGAATTTGTTCACTAGAATAACACTAGCTCATTTTAAAGTTGGCCATGAAGTTCACACACCAAAATCCTACATTCAGGGAACCAAACCTTCCAGATTTTAGGGCATGAGAATCACCAACTTGGTCCATCAGTTTAGGAAGCTTTCCTAGTCACAAAAAAAGATAGCAGCTCCTTAGAAACTTCATCCCAGGTCATTCTTGGTGCGCTCCAGACTTTCGTTTTTTTTAATATCTATAAATTTACCTTTTATTCAGGTGGTGTTACTGAACTAGCAGAACATCAAGCGTGGGGTTAAACCACGCCAGTTATCCACTGTCTAGCACACCAGAACACATGGCTAACGGGCAAACAGGAGTGATGCCTGCAGAGCATGGTGTAAAGCGACCAGGTTGGGCTCAAGGTTTACTAGTCTTCACTCAGCACTGGTCCTCCTGAAGCCCAGCTGGCCCCAAGACGACCATCCAACCCTCCACACTAGGACAGAATGTCAAACTGGAGCTGGCTTCACACATCTGTGCAGCACCAGCTGCAGAAAGCTTCTGTGTGGAGCAGCTGGTGTTCTCAATCTGCAAACAGCTTGGCTATACCTTCAGCAATTCACCAGGGATAAATTCTAAAAGATAGCCTATTAAAGTAATTAACCTGAACCAAATGATTCTTAATTATGGATCTCTTATAATATACATGCCAGCCACAGGTTAAGAATCCAAGGAAGAAGCGTGCTAGCTCAAAATTAAGTACTTCTTTAACATACCATAAGGGATTTTCTATGGAGTAGAACCTGCACAGAGCACTCAGTCTGGGGCATGGAAAAAACTTTCCCATTTTGGTAGGAAAGGGGTGTGGCACACAAAAAAGAAAGAGGAGGAAATTATTTCAATGACATGGAGAACTGTTTTTTTTTTCTTACACTTACAGAGAGTCAGCCAACACGAACATGCAGGGCAGCCACAGCTCTTCCATATCTGAGAACTAGAAAAATCCATGCCTTCAAAGGGAGGAAGGAGGAAGCTCTCTTGGATGAACGCCATCACCATCTGCTACTGAGATTTCTCTTAAAACACTGATTTTTCCCAGCATTTACAATGCAGTTGAAAGCCATCCAAAGATCTCTCCCTTTTAAGCCTCTGAAGCATTTTTTCCAAGAGAGCTGCTGCAGAAGATGGCAGTTCTAGAGCAGTGTGAGAACTGGTGGCATCCAGGAGCTTCTGGGCAGCCCAGAGGCTGATTTTTCTCAGTCAGAAGGTTCTGCTGAAATAACCAGTGCAAGAAGATGCCAACTTTAATGGCCAAGGCAGGAAATGTAAACGCTGCCTCTCTTCACCACCTCCCCGCTGCTACTGGGAGCCCGTAGGCAGAGCATGGGAAGAGCATCATGGTGCAAACCTCTGGACTCTCACCCAGCACCTGGGGCTGAGGACAGACTTTTAGCAAGGCCTGTAGCAACAGGACAAGGGGTAATGGTTTTAAGCTACAAGAAGGTAGATTCAGACTAGACATAAGGAAGAAATGTTTTACAATGATGGCAGTGAAACACTGGACCAGGCTGCCCAGAGAGGCTGTAGATGTCCCATCCCTGGAAACATTCAAGGTCAAGTTGGACGGGGCTCTGAGCAACCTGATCTCGTGGAAGATGTCCCTGTCCCGAGCAGGGGGCTGGACTAGATGATCTTTAAAGGTCCCTTCCAACCCGAACTGTTCTGTGATTCTATGACCTTCCGGGAAATTTTTAGTCTCTCCCTGAGTATTTAGACATTTAGAAGAAAGGCAGGAAATCCTCTTCTCAAAGCCTAAACTGTTCTCAATTCAAAACCTTCTACAGTCTTTTTCCTTAAAGAAACTCTATATATTACTTTGTTAGCCCCATGAGAGCCACTAATCCCATTGTCAAATTGTGTAAGATAAAAAAAACAAATCCTATGGTGTTCAGTATGAAAAGTAGCAGGGGTACAAAGAAGGTGACTTAAGGAACTGGCAAGATTGTGGCACCACTCAGCCTTATGTTCACTTTCTTCCCTAATGCAACATATTGCAATAGCAGTTATAAAGTATCTTAAAGCAATTTATTTTTCCAAGAAAAAAATTCTTCATCTTTTGGCCTGAAAAAACGTTGTTTTCTCATCATATAGATGCTTTTAAAAAGCATCTCTATACACACATTTTCATACACGCAATTTATATACAGCCTTGAAAATAAACCTTCTTCTCGTGGGCAAATCTACGGATATGCAACAACAAACAAAAAGAGCAGTCTGTAAACAAAGTTAAGGGCTTACAGCTAGCACTAATAACCTCACATGCAGAAAAGCTCAAGGATACTATGTGCTCCCACAGCAAGAGCGCTGCCACCCTCCCTTCATCTTCAAATCCCTTTTAGAGTTAGACTGTAAGCTCTTTGGGGCAAGAAAAATATAATGCCATTATTTGTTATGTAAATTACTTTATAAAACTGGACATGATATAAATAAAAAAACTAAACAGACTTATTTGGAAAGCTGCAGAAATGTCAAGATGAAAGAGGCGATATAATTAAAGATCTCCATGGTGGATTTTCTTCATACGACAAGCAGCTCAAGTCGTATTTCAGACTGAGCCTTAAGTTAGGAGCCAATTATACCAGAAGCTAAAAAGATTTGCCTGCAGAAGATTTAGTTGAGCGTATGACAGCATCTTACACTTACTCTAAAACATTCAATGTTATACTTTAATGGTGTTATACCACGACGAAAATTTTACAGCTGGGAAAAAAAAACATTCGTCAGCATTTAATATAAAGCGACACTAAGTCTACATATCCTCCCATCTCTAAAAATAGGCTCTGCTAAGAATTCACATTTCATACACAATTCCAAAACATAAAAAGGTATTTAAAAATCAAAGCTTAAATTTTGTACTGCAAAGGAGCTGCCAAAACAGTCTTTTATTTGTACCTCTACTTGGGTACTGTGTATATTGAGAATTTAAAGCAATGTGTACATTATGTCTTTCCATGATTCTTACAGAAGATACTTTAAAACTTTTTTTTTTAAAAAGGAATTAGTTGACAGGACTACAGAATGGCTGAGGACGTGCTCTTTTTTTTTTCTTTTTTTTAAACCACACATGCATACATACATTTTAGCTATGAATACCCTACAATACAAATACACTTTATCACTTTATGCAACTTACTTCCCCTCCCTTTTTGTCAAACAGTAAAACATTATGGCTGATGCCTAGCAAAACCATCAAAGCAGCTTCTTTTTTTTTTTTTTTTTTCCAAAGAACTAACAAACAGGCCACAGAAAGGAGAAGTGTGCTTTGTTACCCAGGGAAATAACCTAAACTTGTCTCTGCCAAGGAAACCAGGTTTTCAGGAAGGTGCAGAGGAGCGGTGTGGCAGCACAGGAGAGCTAGGAGACAGTGGGGGAAGGGGAAATGGGGAGAAGCTGAGGAACTGAATCACTGACCTATTTCTCTTATCGTAAGGAATATTCATTACAACAAAATATTCATCTGCTCATTATGATGTGGTCATCATTGGTTTTATGCCTGGCACTTAAACCTCCCCACAGCAAGCCATTTGGTATCCCACAATTACGTTAATGTAAATGTGAATATCCTCTTTACTCATCTGGGGTATTTCCAGTCCAGTTTTTAAGTGTAGATTTTAATAACGGTACCGATAATTCATTACCAGAAAGGAATTCTTCTGTATTGACTCCGGAGCTGATAAAGCTTTTTCTGTATTATTATTTCTGGCTGTGCCAATAATCCTCTCAAGCTCCTCTTCACCAACATAATACTCCAAAACAGCTAAGACCTTCAACCAATCTCTGCTTCACAACATTTTCAAGGACACTTCTCACTCCTTTCTGACAGCAAGAGCGTCCTTGACTTCTTCTCCTTTTGCCTGTGGCATACTGAAAATCACAGCGCCTGCAATGAAGCGCTTTAGTTCCTGTGAAGTGCACCAAGAAACATTTAACAGCCCGAGATGCACTAAAGCCCACAGCTCGGAGGTCGATTGTACTGTTGCAGGTCGGGTTATTTCAGATCTATCCCATCTGATGCCCCTCAGACTCAGACCTTCCCGATCTCCGCAGTGACACAGTCCTCGCTGCACATTCCTGGTACAGACAGACAACGATGGAGGAAGAAAGATCACGAGGTTGAACTGCAGCCGGCTGAAATCCTTTCATTCCTGGGGAAGCAGGGCTCATCTGCCAGGGCATCTGCCAGCACAGGCAGCAAGACAAGCCTCAAGGTCACCGAGCTTGTTTGCCACATACCAGCAGCAGACAAGTGGGAGCTAAAGTAGGACGTTTTTGATCGTACGCCCATTAAGCGGTTTGCTTTCATTTAGGCTTGCTTGAATCTTCCTTAATGTGGCATCGGGCATTTTAACTTCAAAATGTAATTTACTCTGACACCAGACATTGTCCCTATTAAGGGATGCACTCGCTCAAGCACATTTTTCTTCCAATTATTACAAAAATAATTTAGGAAAGCCAGGCTACGTTGAAATCCCCAATCATGCTGTGCTGACCTTCCAGACTGGATCCAAATCTTGTCTTGGAAGCTGCCAGAACACCTGTTTTCCTAAAAGTATCCCACGCCACCCTCTGCATTGAACTTTACCACAGCAAACCAGAACCTCCATCCCCAACTTTAAACTAGATTTTCCACAGAACACAGACACTGCCCTCAAGCAAGGCAGAAGAGTATTATCACCTAATGGATAGCTCCATCTTAAGTCCAACCTAATTTTCACGTTGGAGATCTCCCTCCTTTCCCTACAGCCAGCTGCAACCTATTAACTAGCATGTCTCTAATTAACAACCCCACGGCTCCCCTCCCATTGGTATGTTTTGCTGTGATTTCCTCACAACGACAGCCACACAAGTGGACTTTCACACACAAAGCTGGTTTTGTCGCATGTAAATCACAAGGATGCTCCCCACTGCCAGTGCCATTACACCCCCCTACTGAACTTCTCTTTCATCATATCAGTTCTTGGGTAAGGAGAAAACCCCACAATTACCTCGGTTATTCAACATTAACTGTACAATCATTTCCTGGTGCAGGAACTGTAACCCAGCACGATCTGGAAATGCAAAGGAGGGAGAGGTGGAGGGAAGGCAGGTCAGCACAGCCCCGCTGACACTCCATTAGCATTGCAGAGCTGCACTTGCCTGCAATTAGTAAGGCGAGCAGCATCCCACCCAGCAAATGTCTTTAGAAGTCTTTTGAGATATAATTCCTATTTTTCACACTAAGACAGGGCAAAAGAGAAGCTTCCTTTTTTTTTTTTTTTTCCCCAGCAACCAAAAAAACCAGAAAGAACAACCATTTAAAACATGACACGAATACGATAACAATAACATCGTGGCACTGCCAGCCAACAGACCGAGCCTTGCTATGAGACGTGGGACAATTTTGATGCCTGTTCTCATCCTGGACTCATTTGCTGATGTCCTTCAATAGCCACACAGGTAACGGGGAACCACGCCGAGGCTATTTCCTTGTCAGGGTACGGCAATCTCCTTCCAACGGGAAGGACTCCAGCGCGAGTAAAGAAATAATCACTCTGTTCCACTTCAAACATGGCTGAAGTAAGTCACCAGCCACAGCCACCTGAGCGGCAGCTCCTGCTGCTGCCAAAATGAAGGCTGCCATCCATTTTGCGCCTAACTCGCTCCACAGACCGTTTCCCAGATGGCATTTGAAAACGTGGTTCAGAGGATGGTTTTTTTTCCTTACAAAGCCTGGTTCGGTCTGTGCCCAGTCCCTGCCAAACCTGCAGGGTTCTCCCCTCCCAAAATTTACACCGTTCTCGTTGCTCTCCATCGCTTTTCTTCCACCAGCTACCAGCCCAACCACGCAGCCTTCACCCCCCTGTCCCTCCATCTGTCCTCTGTCTCCTTTTCCTCACCCCCTCTGTCCTTATCAGCGACCTTCCCTCCCGCTCTGGTCCAAGGTCCCCGACTCGGGCACCGCAGCACCCGCTGCAGCCCCGACCTCAGCCTCCCACCCCACCAGCCCAGGGACCACCTCGCCCTCCATCTCCCAGAGCTCCTGCAGCTCAGGTCCTCCCACCCCGACCCGCTCAGCCCCTGCCTCACTCTCCCACCATGTCTCCGCCATCCTCTCCCCAAGCTGGACAAGGCATCACACCCACTGCGGTGCCCCCATACTGGGCATACTGGACCAGGCATCACACCCACCATGGTGCCCCATACTGGCCATACTGGACTAGCCATCACCCCATCATGGTGCCCCCCATAGTGGAAAAGGCATCACACCCACTGTGGTGCCCCTATACTGGGCATACTGGACGAGTCATCACACCCACCGTGGTGCCCCTACACTGGGGATACTGGACAAGGCATCACACCACCATGGTGCCCCCATATTGGACAAGGCATCACACCCACCATGGTGCCCCCATACTGGCCATACTGGACTAGGCATCACCCCACCGTGGTGACCCTATACTAGCCATACTGGACAAGGCATTACCTACCGTGGTGCCCCCCATACTGGCCATAGTGGACCAGGCATCACCCCACCATGGTGCCCCCATACTGGACAAGGTATTACCCACCGTGGTGCCCCCATACTGGCCATACTGGACCAGGCATCACACCCACAGTGGTGTCCCCAAACTGGACATACTGGGCCCATTCCCCCCGCATCCCTCCCTGCCTCCCCCCATTGCTGGGCTCCTCCTGCCCCACCCCACCCTCCTGACCCCGC
>NW_015090793.1:12388711-12399762 GCF_001431845.1 Calidris pugnax
GCCGCCGCCTCGCACCGCGCCTGCGCCAAACGGCCCCCTCGCGCGCCGCGCGCGCCCCCGGCCCCGGTGCGCCTCCTCCCCCCCAATCCGCGCCCTCTGTCGCACGGAGCGAGAGGCGGCCCCGCCAATGGGAGAGAGGGATCGGACGGCAAGCGGGGCGAAAGGCCCTCCCCCCGCGCTCGGCCGCGGGTAGTGACAAGGGCGGGGACCCAATCGCATGTGCGAGCTCGGTAAGGGGCGGGGATTAATGCGCCCGCGGGGGCGGGTCACTATGCGGCAACGTTGGCCTATGGTTTTCCTTTGGGAAGAGAATGACACGACTGGTATCCAATCATGTGAGCAGGCTGCCGGGCGGGGCGGGAGAAGGCAGACTGATTGACAGACCGGGTAACTATGGAAACGCCGACGGGGGCTGTAAGGAAGACCGCAGTAGGCCCGGTTGGACAGGGCCGCGCGGGGGGGCTGCTTTGCATACGATTTGCATAGGCAGAGAGCAAGGCCTCCTTCGTCCTCTCACGGTGGGGCGGCTCCGTAGCCCCCGCCATGTCGGGCCTGCGCCCACGGTCTTTGCCGCGGTGTTCCTAAGGGCCTGGGGCCGAAACCTCCTTCCCCACCCATCACTCGCCCCTTCCTCCAGCTCCTCCTTCGTCAGCCATCTCTGGGAAACTTCCAGAGTGTCACTGCTGGCGCTGCCCGTGAGGGGGATCCGTCCCAAAGCCATGCTGGAAAGCCTCGTCTTGGGAGGCTGCCTCTCTGGGCCACAGTAACCCCACTGACGTGAAGTGAAACTGCATCAGATGTTTCTGAGCCCGACACCTCCTGGACGACAACTAGTTGGGTTCTGGCCTTGCTGGAGAGGGCTAAGGTTTCCTTCCCAACAAGGAAGAAACAGACAGACAGACAGCAGAAAGAAGTTATTTTCCCCTTCACAAGGCCTCAGAGATCAAGTGGGATCCCGACACCCTCTTCCAGTGAGGGCAGATGGAAACGCTGGATTTCAGAGGATTTCAGAGGAAAGACAATGAAATGAGTCAAGGATTCAGGATGCATCTGACCCAATCTGCCCCAATCCAGCTGCCCTATAAATCACAATGTAATTTAAGTTAATTTAATTGCTGATGCATCCTGTTCTCTAAATTCTGGCCCTACAATCCTATCAATTCTGGGCTAACAACTACAGCAGGAGCCATCCAGGCAGCAGAAAAATTGAGGTGACCATAAAGAGGGGTGCAAGCAACGATAACAGGATGACATTCAAGAGGAAAACAGACTCCCAGAGTATATTATGCCGCAACCGCTCCCGCTGTAACACAATGCAGGTTCGTAGGTGGAATGTTAATTGGCACCTGACATACCTAGAGTACGGCCAAGTGTGGAACTGCAACCCAGTGACCCACAGTGTTCTTCACCTGCATCGTGTTAATCTCAGCTCACCACAATCCTCAGGCATTAATTCGATACCAAAGGGATAAGTGACTGACGTTCAAAAAAGGTGTAATAATTTCAGCAAGATTTTGCTGAATTCTGTTTGCTGAGGTGAAAACAGGACAAAGAGATGGGTCAAATTTCATCTGTATAATTTTAATATCCTGTTGGGCAAGTGCAGGAAGCCTACAGATGGGGTTGGTACCAATATGAGATAAAACATAACCTCTCTGAATAAAAATAACCCTTCTTCATAAACGCATTGCCCTCATTTTGCTAAAAATCAAACTCGCTGAGCTTCGCTGCCTGAAGTTCTGGGTATTGTCAGTACCGAGCCCCGAGTGTGTCTCATATACCTGAGTTGTACGTCAGGAGTTGTAGCTGGGAAAGCAGAAAGTGAGGGGAGCTAGCAGGCTCTCTCAGCTGTGAATACACAGCAGAGCCCTTAGGAGCCTCTACCGTAAAAGGCAGCGTGGAGAAGGCACGTAATGCTACTGAAAAGGGCTGTTTCCATCATGCTGTCCCCTACCTGTCCCCAAAAGGCACACGGCTCACCCCTAGGGCTCCCTCATCAGCCAGGGGTGAGCCGGAGCCATGCACAGCAGTGTTCTTGGTGATGTTGGTATCTCTTCTGCACATCAGGCCGAGCCCAAAGCTGTTCAGCAGATGAGGAGCGGCACCTGGGGAACAACCACCGCTGCACACCAGAGCTGAACCCAGGGTGGCAAAGGTGGCCCAGCTCCCTTTTTTTGTGCAAGATACCAGGATCTGATTCAACCAGACAATCTGGATCATGAAGGAAGAAGTGTGAGGAGTGTGCTGGGCTTGCTAAATACTGTCCACCTCAGCACACATCTGCTCATGGTGTCCACCTGGTTATACCCAGTCTCTTCCCTCCCAGCCTGCCACCACCCAGCCACAGCTGCCTATGGCTCTATTGCTCCCAAATAGTCTTCTAGCTTGCAACAGTGTGCGGCTCAGACCTCAGCCTAAAAGCTTTTGGTGTATTTCTCTTCCCAGAACTCGTCCAGTTCCTCTTTGGCAACCACAACATCCCGAGGAGACGACTTCTGCAGCTCAGCTGTAAGCTGCCTCAAGAACCACACTTCCCAGCTTCATCCTGGACCTGCTGTCTGGGCTTCCTGTGACCCACCATGATGGGCATCCACTGGACCAGGAATTGTGCTTGTTCCGAAACAAGGATGGAAAATTGTCCCCAAATCCTGTCTGCCTCTTCCTGATATGGACTGATGGCCTTAGTCTTGCTGTGTCAGTGCCTGTAGTGTCCTTCAAAGCATTTCCTCTGGCAAGTTTCATAAACCTCCTGCTCCTCAAGACCCCGGCACAGATCCAGATGTTGCTATGAGCAACAGAGAGGGCTTTACCTGCCCCCTTTACCAGAGAGAGGAATGCAGATTCAGTGGTTCTTGGCACTGTCTGAACATACCCCCAAACCCTGGGAGGTCACCTCTAGTCTCGGATGCTGAACAGGAGGTGTCACCTCGACACGCCCAATACACAACCCCAAAGATCAAAGGGTCTTACTGGAACTGGCTGCCCAGAGACGGGCTGAGGAAGAGGTGAGGAAGCTGAATTCCCAGCAGACACTCCTTGATATGCAGGCAAGGGTTCTCCAGGAAATCCAAACACAGCTCCACAGCAAGGGAAACACTCCACAGATTGAGTTGCTTGAAATTGACTATGGCAAAAGTTGTACCAACAGCCTTCTCTGATTAAAAGCACCTGTCTTCTTAAGTGGGAAAACCAAGGTGGATGAACTTGAGCAACCCCCCCCAAAAAGCTGAAGAGGGCTGTTTGGATCCTTCTTTGCAGCCTCCACTCCCTGAGCAGGTAAATTAGGGGATTTAATTATCCAACCAATTTTTATGTGAAAACTTCCCTTGCTCCACAGAGGCTTCAGAAGCTGAGATCCATCCCCCTCATCTTACAAACACACAGAGCAACCTCACAAGTCGGGTGTGAAGTGGCAAATGATTTTATTATACATTAGTAAAAAGCTTTTTTTTTTTTTTTTTTTAAAAAGATTTGCAGGAACACAGTTCCCTCCTACAGGTTCACCTGCTGATCCCGCTTTTAAAGTGCTCCATCACAACTGTGAAAATACCAGCACTTCACAGCAGAAAACTGAAGGTGCACTTTTATCGAGCCTGAAGTGGTGATAAACCAGCTGTTTCACAAGAGTAATTTGATGCGAAAAGGCAAAGCACAGAATTCACTGCTTAAAAAGTAGTGGGAAAATACACAACGAATTTTGCAGACAAGTAAAGCATCAGAGAACAGGGCCTTGGTACGGATGCTGCTGGTTTGGGATCTCACAGGCTTCCTCCTGAGTCACACAGAAAGCGTGTGAAGGCACACCCACCCCCCCCCCCCTTAATTAATTTGGGGATGGATTCTGAGATGTGGTTATGCAGGCTCGTGTACTCTGCTTTAAGATATGTATTCTGTTTTATTTTAATGCCACATTCAGTTGTAAATATGAGTCTTTTAACAAGGTGAAAGGATTTGGGAAGGTTTCCTTACTGACTGCAAACAAAGAGCAATTCTTAGTGCTGAAAACTGCAGCTTTCACAGGGGGGTGACAGGGCTTTACAAAGCCCTCACTGATGAAACTACAAAAGCTGAGGAAAAACTACCAGCATACTGGGGAATGCTGATGGGGAATCCCAGGTCCTTCTCCCTGCTTATGGGGAGGTTTTGGACAAGTCACCACGTTATCTTCAAATGGGAAGGCCAGCCCCCACGTTCCCTCTTCTCAGCAGAGGAGGTCAAGGGTATTTAAAAGCACCATCCCTTCCTCTGAGGGATGAAGTGCCAGGCACTGAGCAAGTGATGAACATCTCAAGTTCACCTGAAGAGCAGGCTCGTCAGATCAAAATCAACACCTCACTATTGCATATATTTATTGTCCTTATCGTTTAAGGGAGGCACTTCTTGCATTTTTGGGCAAAGGGGAACTGTTAGGAGGGAGGAGCAGCCGTGTGCCCTCTCATGGGACTGACAGACCCTTCCCACCCCAGGCTGAGCTCCGGGCACGATGGCTGCACTTTGCAGCCAGGCGTCAGGGAGTTCATCTCCCTCCTGCTCCCCTGCCAGCAGGAGGGTTGTATTTTGGGAAGCTGTGCCAAGTGGAAGGAATCCAGGAGGAATAAGTTACTGGACACAGTAAAGCAGGGAAGAAGCAACAGCCTGGCCTTCAGCACCAGCCCACTTCAATAGTTTAATGCCCATGGCATTCTTGAGGGCTCGATGGATCCAAACCATGCCAGCTCATGGCCACGACCCTTCTGCTGTGCAAATCCACCACCAGATTGCCAATTGTTGTACTCAGTCCTGCCTCCTGCCACAGCTCCCTGCTTGCCACGCAGCATCATGGGAGGGTAGGACAACCCAAAAGTCTGCACTGGCACCTTTAGAGCTTAAAAAGAACTAGAAGTCCTCTAGCTAAATTAACTCTCTAACTACAAAAAAGTAGTTCTGTTACCTTTGTGCCCCTCTGCTTTTGGGAGGGAGCAGATGAGAGCAGGTGAACATCTTGCAGTTGCAGCAACAGAAGTCACATCACTAAACTCTGCCTAGAGTTGGAAATGTGTGCAACAGCAACTGAGTAGAGTCGCTCCTGCCCCTGAAAGCTGCCCCGGGCAGAGAGAAGCTGGGGATATTTATTTGGGTATCAGAATTTTGTCTTAGAAATCTTGTAGCCCAATCCCTTTGCATTCCAAGCTGAAAAGGAAAATTATGGGCTGCAATTTTATGTGAGACCTTCAAGAGAAGCCAGGGCATCTCAACCACCCTGCAGTGCACAGGGTTGATTCTATTTGTGTCCCAGCCTGGACACGCAAGCTTCCTATATTCCTATCCCATAGCCCCAGGTGCCAGGAAAGGTGAGAACTACATTCACCCTTCTAGCCAGGCTCCAAAATACAGCCTAAGGAGCAAAAACATCCAACAATCCTGTGTGGAACTGAGTCTGCTTAATGCTGGCATTGCATGAAACATTCCTCTTAAAGAATAACCCTCTTTCCCTGCTTGGAGAGGGTGAAACGATGTTGATCCTTGAGAAAGCTGCTTAGATATGGCTCTTTCCTGACCCTCAGCTTCATCCCCAGTGTGTCAGGGCTGCATGAATCGATCCCAGAGCCTATCCCTGATCCTCAGGACCAGGGGATGATGCTCCAAAGCAAAGCACCAAGGCAGGACAACAGCTCCTGGGAGAGGGGACAGCTGGTGCATTCTCATCACAGGGACATCTCTTGTCACAGATGAGCAGAAGGCAGCATGACTTGCTGCACCAGGGTCCTGCCCACGCACCCAGCACCTGGGGAAAGGAGCAGCAGAGATGAGTCAAGGTCCCAGCAGCAGAGCCAGAAACACCAAATAAGGCAAATTCAACACAGGGCACCTGGTGCAGGCTGCTGCACAGACGCTTGGACACATTTTCAAACCAAGATGAACCGAGTGGACAAACTCAGCTCCACTTTTGCAGAACCTCTGCAAAACCTCTCCTTGCTGCACTGCCTGAGGGACCTGGGAGGTCACCCTTTGGACTACCAGGACATGTTTCCCTGTGACCAAACAAGCAAGACATGGAGAAGTGCCATGAGAACTTTCTTTTTTGACTCAAGGGCTCATTCCCTGAGCAAGAGCCTCTCTGTGGCTATAAAAGGAGAAGGCTACAACAAGAAGATGCTTGGGAAATGGGCGGGGAACAGACCCAAACCCAACAGCATCACACAACCAAGGCCCCTTTCAGCAAAACTCCCCAAAAGAGATTTAACAACGCCCCTACTGCCCCCCCTGCTGCTGCTCTTCAGGCTTCATATGCACTGGCAAAATTCCTGCTACAAAAAGGAATTGCCCAGGCTGAGTGATGGTTGTGGCATCCCACCCACTCCAGCGCTATTTCTGCAATCGAGTGTACACCAGAAACGCCACAGCAGAAATCACAGCAATGCCCACAGCTGGAACAATGTATGGCAGAGACGGTCCATTGCTGTCCCCTGGGGGGACTCTGGCCTGAGACGAGCTGCTCACAGTGCCATGGCCTCTGTTTGAGACAAAATCTGGAGGGTTTCCAAGGGAACCGGCTCCATCTCGGAGGTCGTTGCCTGTCCCAAGCTGGATGCTGGGATCCTGGTCCACGTGGATGTCATGGGTGCCCAAGGAGGTGCTGTTGCATCTTGGAGATGGACAGGAGTATCTGCTTGCTCTGGCTGCCTCCTCTCCCCTGGGGTCTTCACAAGCTGCTGGAGCCAGACATCCTGAGGCGACTCCAGAGGAAAATTCTCCTGAGCTTGAGCTATCTGTGCTCACCATGAGCGGGTCGCTGTTCAAGGTGAGGCTACTGGATGTCCCAGAACAGGAGCCATCGGGCCCCCGAGACCTCAGATATCTGCCAGTTGCCTCTGGTCTCTCCCTAGCCATGGAGAGAAGAACACCTGGCTTGCTGAGCTCCATGTCGCTCTCCATGTTGGTGCAAGGAGTCCAGATGCTCGTGGCAGAGCTCATCTGGGGTGCTGTCCTCGCAGATGTGCCTTCAAAGCTTCCCGCATCAGTTGGAAGAGGGTCCAACGAGGCCATGAGGACCTTTGGGAGAAAAGGAGAGGGGCTGGGTGTCACAAGGAGCACCCATGTGGCCTGGTCTCAGGCACCCACGTCATGCAACAAGCCCACTCCAGTGCTCAACCACATCATCTCCAGCCACTAACAGCGAGGTTGGGTCACAGGTAACTCCCAGAGCTGGAAGAGTGAGCAGGGCAAGGAGCTATTAGGGCTCTGGGAAGCCTTTGGGATTTGGGGAAGAAAGAGGCACCTGGAAGCCAGAAGACTGACTGGCAAGTCAAGGCGGGGAAATGAGGAGTCAAAGCCTGACAAACCTTAGCTCTCTTGTCCCGTGCTCCAAAGTACAGCATCTGGACAAGGAAATGAATGCAACGGGGAAAATAAGCCCTGAATAAACTCACCACAGCATCTCAAAATCTTACACTGCAGCAACAAATCTCTATCCAGAGAGAGCTTACAAGGACCTGAATGAAATGCAAGTGGCAACAGGAAAGGTCACCTACTTTCTCCTTCATTGGCATGGAGAATGTGCTGCTGGCCATCTCCCCTGGGGGCATGTTCCTCTCTTGTACAGGAGGCTTCATGGAGGTGTCGCAGGATGGAAAAGCATCTCTGGGCGCAGGGGTAGCGACCGGAGTAGCTGTTTCCATCCGAGTGCCTACTGGAGACAAAACAAAATGTATTGCATTAATCAGGAGACTTAAAAGGTGAGTTTTGCTCTTCCTCAAGGATGCTGCAACAGATACTCCCAGAGCTGAGAAGGTCACACAGGGAGCAGGACCCAGCACCACTGGATGCTGCCTGCATTGGCCCTGGCACCAAAGCTGGCCCAGCAGGTGCAGGTAAATGAGACAGCACCAGCCAAGCAGTCATCCTCAGTCTCTTCCTCCCTTCAGAGTAGAGCAGCTCCAACCTGCTGAAATGGGGGTGCAGAGACATTCAGCAGGCTGTTTGACAACAGAAACGAGGCAAGTGCCTCTGCCAATTCCTAGTCAGGTTGTTGTGCCAAAATACAGAAGCAACAACTGGAAAGGGAAAACCAGGGGAACACAAGCTGCCAGGCTGGATTTCTGCACAACCTGAGCTCTCTCCCTTCCTGGAGGAGGTCACTGAGAGAAGAGCACAGAGAGCTGTTCTCTGCACTTCCATGAGTGCTCATGGGCCAGAAAGGCAGATGCAACCTTGGGTTGTCCTGTACCAACAGCCACAGCTACTGCTGTTCTTTGGGAGGGTCCCCATGACCTCCCAGAGGGAACCTACCCACACTTGCACCTTCTCTGCCACACACCACCCTCGCCGTCAAGCAGAACAGGCATCTGGCAGCACCTTCAAACCCTGCTCCCTGTCAGCACAGTGGCTGCACAAAACTAATAGGAAGAAAACCCACCTTCATCTCCTCTGTGCTCTCGCAGCATCATGACCTGCTTCTGCTCCGCATCGAACTGCTGCTGTATGAGGAGGGGGCTGCGCACATCCACGAAGCTGCTCGGGGGCTCTCCATGCTCAGGGCCAGACACAGCCTGTTTTTTTGGCAGCGAGTTTGGGGGCTGCTGCCCCCCACTGTGAGCAGTCTCCTCCAGCCTTGGGAGCGACCCAGTGGAGACATAGACGTTCTCTTCGGGCTCGTTCCTGGGCTGCTCAGGGCTGTGAGCAACGCCTGTGTCCCTTGGCAGAAGAGACCTGCCCAGACCCAAGCTGGGTGCACCACGGTGCAGGTGGTTGGCGTTCCCAAAACACCCATTGTCCACACACACTGGGTGCTGCTGGCGGCTCAGCCAGTCCCGGCCCCACTCGGAGGGGGCAGCCGATGGCACGGCCACACTGGCTGCCACAGGGGTCCCTGCTGCCACCTGTGGGGCCTTGGTGGGGTGCAGGAGGTGCCCCTCTCCACTGTGCCCATCACTCGCCCCATCATGGACCATGCTCCCAGGTGGAGGTGGCTGAGAACTCTCTTGCTCCAGGACATTTTTGGAGAGCTGGAAGGAAATGAGCTGTGTCAAATTGCTGTACCAGGGATCAGAGACCACCAGGGTGCCCCAAACCCTCACCCAGTGACCCACACAAGCCTGGTGATGAAGGGGTTCTCTCCTTGGCACCCATCACAGGGCTTGCAGGAGGTCTGCATGGGGTCAGGGGCTGTGGAGGGGAGCCTGGACTAACAGAGCAGACCCTGCACTCCCACCCACAGAGGGGAAGCAGGACGGGAGCAGTCACAGGGCCATACGTAAGCTGTAAGTTATCAGATGCAGCAACCACGCAGCGAAGATCAGAAGGAAGAGACTGCTTAGGGTGTCCCTTTGTGAGCCGGACCCTACCACGGGCTCCCCACACCCCACTGCGCCAAAACTCCAGTCCAAAAGGGACCTTTGTGTCCCTCTCAGACACATGCCCCACTCACCGATTCCTGCACCGGGGCCCTGGCGTCCAGGTCTGTGCTTGTGGTGGTGGCATCACTGGGCAGGAGAGGTGGACGGCTGCCAGCAGGGTGGTCTTGGCTTCGTCGCTCAGCCAGTGGAGCTCCTGGAGTTGGGTTCAGCCCCAGGGATGGCGTCTGGGCACTGATGGAGGAGACAGCAGGATGGCCATTGTTGGCTACGGGAGGGAAGGAGGCAGGAGCAGGAGCTGGGCGACCTGGAGAAGCCAAGGAAGTTCATGAACAGGGGCATCAGGCTTTGCATGCCCCTGCTCTGTCCCCACACCAGCTAAACCTGCAGTACCCCTTCATTCACCTTTCCATTTCTCCTCAGGCAAGAAACCCAGCCCTCTGGCAACCCAAGCACCTTCCAACAGGGACCTTGCCATCCTCAAGCACATCACCATGGTGAGGAACATCCCTGGGGATGGTCACAAACATCCCCAGGCCCCTGGGAAGCCAGGGCAGGGAGAGAGGCCAGCTGCTCGGGGCACACCAGGAGATGTGGTTCAAGTCTCCATCTCCACCAGACCCCTGGGGTAGCACCCAGGGATGACGAAGCTACTTACGGGCTTGCCAGGAGTCATACTCGTGCTGCAGCTCGTCGGCCAGGTGCCCCGCGTTGTTGTAGCGCAGCGCGTCGATGAGATCCAGCACCCAGCCCTGCCGGCACTTCAGGTGCTGGTAAAAGTAATAGACGGTGGCCTGGCTCCCCCGCGTTTCCTCCCGGGCATGAAGTTCATCCTAAATAAAGCACATAGTGCATCTAAAAGAAGGTCTTAGCTTAGAGGTACGGCAGCTGTACGTTGCCTGAGCTATACGTGGGGGAAGGAGCCCGGCAGGAGTCGGGAAAGTAGGGAATTACCCTGTCGGCATCGGTCAGACAGCTCATGGTATCGGCCAGCGATGCCACACGGATGTTCCTGAAATTCTTGAGGTTTCTCATAATATAATTGTACACTTGGTCTTCAGCGAAGCCCATCCTGGCTCAGCACCTGTGTGAGACACACAGAGAGAGAGACTTAACGGGAGTGGGGGGGGGCTGCCGGCCACGCTCGGCTTCTCTGTAGGCACCCGGGCTTTTCCAGAGGTACCTGGAGCCGTGATTAACGCGGGGGGAAATCCTGCGTGGAAGACACACATGGAAAATAGTGTGGGGTTAAAGTTCGGCTCCCGGCTCTGCCGTCACAGACCCAGCGCCCTCCCGCCGCTCCCGGCCACTGTTTATTCTCGTTCTCTTTGCGGCCGGGTGCATCCCAGCCCGGCCGCGCCAGGCGAAGCGGGCCCAGGCCGGGATGCCGCTGTAGGCCGCGGGGTCCGCGGCCTCTGGCCGAGGCCGGCGGAGGAAAAGCAACAACGCTCCTTCCCCCGGGGAAATGGCGGCCCGGGAGGGGCCGGCTGCGGCGGGACCCTGCCTGCCCTCTCCGCCCTGCCCCGCGGCTCGGCCTCCCCGCTCCCAGCCCGCAGAGAAAGGAGTTTATATGTTTGAAAATAAGCCTAAGCGACACGCACACCAGCCCCGGCGACCCCCGCTCGGCGGCTCCGCCGCGAACCGCCCGCCCCGGGATCCCCCTACCTGCGCCCGCCGCCGCCGCACGCCCCGGGGACCGCTCGGAGCCCGCCCCCCCCC
>NW_015090793.1:12400368-12439041 GCF_001431845.1 Calidris pugnax
CCGCGGCGTCGCACCGGAGCCGTTGGGCGGTGGCGAGAGCCAGCGAGGGAGAAGGAGCGGGCCCGGCCCGGCGCCGCCCGCCGCCCCGCAGGTGAGCGACCGACCGCCCGACGGGAGGGGGGGACGGGCCCGAGGTTGTTATGGCGACCAGGGGGGCGCCGGGCGGGGCCTCTCCGGGCGGCACCCACGCGTGTCCGCGGCCTCTGCGTGGGGCCCGGCGGAGCCCGGCCTGGGGTCCCACCTCGCCCTCCCCGTGCCCCGCCGTGCGTTTTATCTTTTTAATCGTAATAGTAAAAAGTGAATTGGGGGGGAGGAGGGTGTGAACTTCCACGCGTAGGTGTGCAGCGGCCCACCGGCCCCTTCCACCCCGCACCCGTGGGGGCGGCCCAGGGGGATCCGAGCTGGGGACCCCCCGCTGACACCCGGGGGACAGGGCACGCCGCCGGGCCGCAGTCTGACCCCACGGTCGCCAGCCACCTCCTCCCCGCCATGGCTCGCCTCTCCCTGCCGGAGCATGGCCAGGCTCCGTGGGCACCAGCACGTCCGGCACCGGGGCCCCATGAGTGAGCAACCCACCGGCCACGCTGGGCCTGACCCACGGCCTCCGCGGCGGCTCTCGGCCTGTGCCAGGGACATAAGGCTCCTTTTTGGGAGGGGTGCGCCAGCCCGGCAGGCTGGTGGCCTGGCTCCTGCCCTGTGCTCCCTCAGGGAGATGGTCTAAGCTGGAGTGTTGGAGGGGACAACCCTCCTCACCGCCAGGTCCGAGGACTGTGTCCCCTCCTCCTCGGTGTCTCTCGGCACATCCCCAGTGGGAAGGTACGGGCTGCCACGCTCCGGGCTCTCCCACGCTCCACTAGATGTGTTCTCCCTCCTCGGCCAGCACTTGCTTATTTCTGATCTTGGATGTCATCAAGGGTGGAAAATGTGACAGGAAGGAAGGGAGGCTTTTTTTCCTCTTGCTAAATATGGACTGACATTAAAATCCAAATACTGTCGTGAAAGGAATCCCAGCCCCTGTTTGTAGGAGGGAAAAACCGATGTTTTCTGGCTTTTCGGCTGTGAGGTTCCAGCTGGGAAGTTTCGCAAGGAGTGGCGGGGTCCTTGCCGAGAGCCTCAGGAATTTACTTGCTTGTTCACAGGACGCTCTCCGCAGCGTATTACGCTAAAAAAATTAGTCATCCCTTCTCTGCCTGTCCGTGACTGGGGAGAGCTTGCTGTGAGCATGCAGGATGCTTTGAAATCATTTAGGGATTTTTTTTCTTCTTTCCTGTACAAGGACTTTTAGAAATGAAAGGGATGAGGGCAGATAAATCTGCAGCCCCGGCAGGAGTTTTTCATCCTTCTTTATTTTAATTCCTGTTGCTGCAGCAGCCGATGGCAGGGAAGGAGGTGCCTGGGGTGGCTGCGGCCGATGCAGGGAACTGCCAGGTTTTGCAAGGAGGATTTATGTCTCTCAGAATCAGATGAATCGGATGCAAACTCGTGCCGTTATTCCCATAGTGAGGGTGGGAAGCCAGCTCGATGACAAGGAGTGGGACCCCGGGGATGCTCACTGTGCTGCCAGCTCCCCCAGTGATGTCTGCCATGGCCAAGGTGAAGAGCCAGGATGTTTTGGGGGGGTGTGGACCACAGCTTCACTGGGACCTGGGGGTGCTGTGCGTGAGAGACCTGGTGTCTGTGCTTGGCAGAAAACGGGCCCTGCCACGTTCCCCCTCCACATGTTCCTCTCCATCCCGTTTGGAGAGCCTTTTTGGGGGGTGTCTGTGGGAAACTCCAGGGCATTTTCCTGATCTTTATAAAAACAGTTTGTTAAAGCAGTGGGGGGATACTGGGAGGTGCTGAAAATAGATGTTTCCCGTTTCCAGGGGCATTGCTATCCTGGCGTTGCTGCGGCTGTATTGTTTTCAAGCTAATAGGATACATAGCTCTGCTTTTCTGAAATGTCACTCTCAAATAACTGATGCTTTGTGCGGATCCGTGATATTGGTCCAAGTCCAACATCAACATCCTTGTGGAAGAGTAGTTTGAGTTCCCTCTCTTCTCGTCTCCTCCCGCCGATGACCTACATCTGTTCTCCTCAAATCCTCTGTGTTTGCAGCAGGACAGCAGAGCCCAATCCAGCAGGAAGGGTGCAGGTTGTGGGACCTCTGCCACGCTCGGCCCCTGGGTCTGCCTTCACCGCTTTGGGTAAGGCAGTGCTGAGCCATGGTTGTGTGGTCATGGTCTGCGTGATGCCTCAAAACACTGGGGAGCGTGGGGTGGGTTATTTCGGGTAGAATGGAGCACCCGTATGCTTCTGTAGGGTCAGGAGCAGTGCAGCAGATGCACAAGCTGCTGGCTGGTACTTTATTCTTGGTGTTAGATGAGAAGGTTGTCAGCCCTCACAGCTGCTTTCTGGTCTCATTCACAAATCGCTTTTTCCTCTTGAAATAAAACAAATCCCTGGGCTTTCCTGTCGTGGTGGAAATCATTTGAATGTGACCAGGTCTGTAAGCATCTCCAAAGCCTGGGGACAGGAAGAAACACTAGAGCGAAGAGGTAGGAAATGTCCGCATTTATAGCAGTGGGCTGATTCATCTCCCTGCTCTTAACCCTTTCCCTCCTGCTTCTGGTGAGATCCAGCTGTTTTGCTTCCAAGCTCGGAGGCCGAGGAGAATATCGCCAGCTCTTCTCTATCTGGATTGCAAAATACTGCTGGGTTTTGTACATTGTGTTTACGTGGTTTGGGGTGGAAAAGGATTGGGGGTGTGCGGTTATCTGAATCGGATAACCGGAACATCGGCAGTCACATTAGGAAGGATTAATATTTAATATATGGGGTATGAACCATTGAGCTTAATCACTATCTGAAGGGCTTAGGAAGAGATTTACCGATAAGCAAGTGATTCCCAAACTGTCCAGAATGATTTCTTGCATCTTCATCAGAAGCAGCTGATCCTGAATATCGCTGGAGACTGGCCTGATCCTGTTCTTCCTGCTGTCTCTAGTGTTTGTAAGTGGGTAGAGTGGCTTTGATCACAAGTGCTTTCTTCTCCTTAAACTCGCAAAAAATTCTGGAAACTCTTTTTCTCTGATACAACACACATAAGCTGTAGTACTTGTTAGTGCTTGAAACTTACATGAAACTTACATGTGTCAATGCTTGCAACTTGTGTCAATGCTTGAAACTTACATGTGTCAATGCTTGAAACTTACGTGTGTTAGTGCTTGAAACTTAAGCTCATGGGAAGTGTGTTTTGGGCTCTGTCCGGAGCTGGCTCATTCATATTTTTCTCTTCCTAATGTCTTCAGGAGACCTTGAATTTCATCCGTGCCTCCATCACAGTCCTGAAAACCCTTGTGATGGCTGTTCTGCTTTCCATGTCTGCCCCACGATGACCCACGTCGGGTTTTTTGCAGTGTAGAGTGTTTTGTAGTGCAGCAAGGCGGGGGCCTCCCCTCAGGGTTGGGTGCTGCTGTGTTTGTGTGGGAAAGAGGTGGTGGTGGGGGACACATCAAGGTACTCAAATAATCCATCTTCACTGCCACATGTCCTGCAGGACTAAATCTAACCTCCAGGCACTGCACACCAACGCCATGGGGCACCCAGGGGCACTCACCTCTTCCAAAGCCTGATGTCCACCATGAACCTCACTGCCTCGTGCGCTGGCTGCTCGCACACATGCTGTATGACTGCAGTTGGTGGGGCCCTGCGTGTCCTGCAGGTCAGTGTTGAGCTGGTTTGAGGCTGGGAAGCAGAGGCGGGAGGTGAAGGTCTCATTGAGACTCTGGTAGGACTACCAGAGTTCAACTAGATTAGAGGGTCGTGTCTTCGTCTTGGGAAGCCCTGCTCCAGGCTGTGGGAGGGTGTGTGCCTGCGTCCCCCTCCCCTCCCTGCCCTGAGTCAAAACTCACCTGACTGAAAGAATCAGCCGTGGCCATCAAACCAGCTTTTGCTGTGGTTATACATGGGGTACCGCTGTGTTTATGGTGTCTGCAGTTTTGATGGTGGAAGTCGAAACAACTGAGCGTGGGTTGGGTTTTGGCATGTGGGTCATGTAGGAAATCCAGATGGCTACTGGAACAGGTGTGGAGGTTAGCAATCTTTTAAGAAATGGAGTGGAGGCTATTTTTTTTTCCCCCAAAACGCATGTGGGAGAACGCCTCTTTTTATTCTATGTGCGAACAGATTGCTTGCTTAGGCAGCAGCGAGCCCTCTTTATTCCAGAATAATTTGTTGTCCTAATTCGTTCCTGTTGAAGCAACTCTGTTTTGCATGGAATAATTAGTACTAATTTGGACCTGGGATGGAGAATAAGAGTTCTCCGACTTCAGAAGAGTAGACAAGATGCTCTTATGCTAACCTCTGCTTCTCCTGCATGAGTCAGGTTGTACCATGCCATCCCTCCTCTAAAGCAAAATTAAAACCTTTACGTGAGGCCAAACATCCCAGGTTGGTAGGAGGGAGTAAGAGATGAAGGTGTCACCAATTTTAAGCCTTCTGCTGTTGCAGGGAGCTGAGGACATCTGTGGTGAGGGGGAACAGACCACCACCTCCTTCCTTCTTGGCTAACACCAAGGAACAAATAAACAAAAATGTTCCCACTGTGCTGATGTAAAAAGCTGCTTCTGAGCCGGTCTGGCATGTTGGTGTATTCCTGGCGCCCTGGCCAAGTACTTGAGACCTTTTTATTGCCGTAACGAAGTCTTCCACATCCTGCCCCACAGTCTGACTCCAGCCACAGCTATTTTCTGGTACTTCCGGGAAGACACCCCTGTTCTCCCTTCCTTTGCGTAGCGAAGGGAAGCCAGCCAAATTCCTTCCCTCCCCCAGATCCCTGCGTGTTTGAAGAAGGGGAGGTGCAGGCATCCTTCCTGGCTTCCCCAGCATTTACCTGGGAAGCATTAGAGGAATTACGGTGTGAAGGTGCTGCAGGCAGGATGGCCCCTGCCCGTCTCCCAGCCGCCTTCCTTGGCACTGGTAGGTTTGTCGTTTCTGCTGGCAGGGGTGGTGAGCACCGAGGCCGTGTCCTCATTTTACTGAGTGCTGCGTGAACGTCTCTTCAGGCTGAGCCCTGGAGGCAGTGGAAATGGGGGATGTCTAGCCTGGAAATCCCAGCTGGCAGGAGTGAGACGGGCTTCCCGGTGTCTGGAGCCCTGACAGCCAGAAGCCTTGGCTGATGGATGCTACCTGCCTGTAAGGTTAGACAGGGAATTTTAAGACCTGCATTCATAACTTGGGGGTCCAAAATGCTGTTTGACGCTCCAAGATAGATCGATAAAAGCGTGTAAGGAGCCGGTTGCAGAGGTGCTGCAGCAGCATACCAGTCTTAAAAACAGAGTTCAGCGTGTTCGAGCTTGTAGGTTTTGTGTATCCGAGTTAAGTAATAGGTGACAGGAAACCTTGATTCAGGTATGAGCAGTGAATCAATCAACGCTGGATTGCTCTGCGGTTGAACCGGCCCCCACTTGGGATGACTGCCTTCTCGTATCACTCCTTGTTTCGAAATAACCTCTCCAAGTTACAATTGTTTTGATGATCTAAAACCCAGGGGTTTAGCTCACTTTGGTCTCCACCCCGTCGGCGGTGACCTTGCTCCAGAGAGCAGCAGACATTTCTGGTTTAACTGCTGGAGGTAGAATATCTCTCTGGATCTGTGCTCAGGTGCTTCAAGGAAGTGGGGATCTTCTGACCAGAAGGCAACTTGTAGAGGATTTCCCCAAAACTGGTACCAAATCATCCTTGCTTCTCTTCTGTGCATCCGGTGTGTCTTCTTCTGTGTGTATTATTTTTAGTGTATGGTATGGTGGGCTCACACAGGCTCATAATTAACTTTGATTGACCAAGTGGTAGCAAGAGCAATGATTGAGAGATGATGTGAAAATGGGATGGACTAGGCAGATTTTGGGGCTTCTCTGGAGCACTGCTGCCTTTGGGAGCACTGATAATGGCTGCAACTGAATTGCTTAGCCGTAGCAGAGAACCGCATGGTACTTGCAAACCAAGACGCAGATCCCCCTCTAATCCCTGGGATTGTGTGGGTCCACCCCTTGCTTGCGACCCTGCATTTTTGGAGTTAGTGTCTCAATTCGTACTCTGGGGATTTCAAACACTTCATTCACAAACCGCAGCTGGCTAAGGGCTGATATTACTAATTTGTGTTAGTAAATTATGTCATGGTACATGTCAGAGAGCATTCTGCAGCCAGGAAATGTGTTCCTGGCTTCAACATGCGTTGCAACCAGCTTGAAGTCCTGCTTGCACCCTGTTGGACATCTCTTACTGCACCCTTTGTAATAGCAGGTTTGCCCTTGTGAGCTTTCTGGTGAGCACTGAAGTGATAACTGGTGATGTGATCTCAAGAGAGGTCTCGACAAATCTGGGGAAGGTTTTCTGTTTACTCATCTTTATTTAAAACAAAACAAAAAAAAAAAAGGAAAGTGAGAACTTGCATTAACCTAGAGGTCAGTCCACTTAATGTTGGAAGATACTGGCCATAGCTGTGCTTATCCATCCACAAAAGACTCTGCTACTTACTGTGCAGATCCAGTCCCTCTGGAGACTGGGGGAGAAATGGAAAAGGAGGAAGAAGTGACCTGCCTAGACAGTGGAATAGGTTCATGGAAGAAAATCTGGGAAGGCAGCTCTGGTCTGGCTGCTGGTGGCAAGGCGACCTGAGAGACTCAGCTAAACCTGGGGGGCAGAAGGGTCAGATATTACACTCATGATGCTGTTAGAAGTTTCTAAAAGGCAGAAACCCTGAAGTAAGTAGATCTTGCTGAGTAAGAGGAGAAATATGAAGAACAGGATTTGCGTTTTGGTTTTTTTTTTTTTTTTTCTTTTTAAAAAAAGAAGCATTTTAGTGGTTTATAAAGATTCCAGCAGCTCTCTGGCAAAGGGCAGCCTCTTGTTCCAGGCACCACGCGCAGCGCAGGGATATCCTGGCTCTCAACCTAAAGGTTTTGAGGTACCATAAATTTTTCTCATGATAGCATGTGGCAGGACAGCATGCAAAACTTTCCTGCAGCTTTACAATTTGAATAATGTTTTTATCATGCCAGGAGATAGTCATCTCACTTTTGTTCCAGAAGCAAAGTTTTTATGGATATGTTTGAGAAGCCTGAAAATAAATATATCCACACGTGTTTTCCAGTGTTGCTTAACACGTGGTTTACTTCAGAGCCTCTGCATTTCACTTCCTTGCAAACTGGCCACTCTGGAGTACAAAGGCTCAGAAGTGTAACTTCAGGCCCTCTCTCAGCTGTGCACATACTTATTTAGTTAATTTCTAAGTGGAAGTACAGGCTTAGTCTTCCCTTTTCGCTCTGCATTGCTAGATCAGAAGGGCAGTGCTACATTCTGTGGCAGCTCAAATGCTGCAGCTTCACGTCTGTCTCCTAGAAGATACTAATGCCATCCATGCTAGGCCTGAATGATGAATTAGAGATGAACGGAGATGAGTTAGAAATGAATAATAGATTGGAAAGCATGGATAATCCTCAAGATTTTCTCCTGAGGAGACTTTAAATCTATTTGGCTACAGACGGAGCGATGTTTTTAATCCCAGTTTCTGTGTAGAATTTGCATTCTCGTTCTGGTGGCAGGGTGGGAATGCCAGGCGGGATCTTTGGTCGACTCAATGGCAGCAGCTTGTTTTTAGATATTTGGCTAGCTGAAAGACTGTGGCTGGGATTAGAGATTAAATTATTTTATAAGGATATCTAGGAGTATATGGAAAAGAAACGAGAAGACCATTTCTATGGCTAGCTTTGTTTTACTTAGCAATTTTGCAAATAATTTTTTTTTTACTACTTTTTGGTTCTGCTTCACTCAGTCCTTCAAAATCTTCCTACGGGGCAGTGGCCTCCAACAGCTTAATTTGGGAATCCCTGATTTTTTCCATCATTTTAACCCTTTGAGAGATTTAGTGCATGCAAATTGCTGCATAATGGATGGATTTGCATTTCAGTCCCCCTCTGTGCTCTGAAAGTCTGCACAGGTTGGCAGGCTCATCTAGAGCAGGCTACAGACATTTCCCGTGGGGCTATGGGAGAATCTCTTATGTCACCCTGCCTTTCAGAAAAAATATTCAGCCAACTCATCTATCATCTTTTCCATACCTGGCTTGACCTGTAATCATTGTGTACATGTAGGTTTTTTTACTCCAGTAGGTACTGGGAGGTGAAATCTGTGACCCAGCCATTAGCAGCAGTGCCTGGTCTGGGGCTGTGCTTCAGCTCTCGCTGTGCTGAGCAGGCAGCTCTGGCCTCCAGAATCCAACATCCAAACAAATAAAATCCAAAAAAGGAGGTCTTGTTCCAAAGGAAAACTGAGGCATGGGCTAGCTGACTTACAAAGGCAGTTTTGGAAGGGTTAAGATGAATTCAGGGAGGAGAATAACTTAAATGCTGCACAATCATCCTTTCTTACATCTTAAAGCATGATTGAAGTAGGCGTGGGATGGGCAGCTTGCAGCCTTGTCTGTCTGTGCAACCCAGTCTCCAGGAGCATCTCCTCTTGTTTGTCTCCTCTGGCGTGTAGCTCTCTCATCACCTTCTCAGCTGAGGCTCCGGAGAGGCTGACAAACCTGGCGGCTCTGTGAGTGTTCTCCACTCTGGTCCATCAGCATGTTAAGTTGGCTTGGAGGGTCACCAAAGCGTCTCCATCTTTCTCAGTTGCTATTGAGAGGGTCCTTGCCGGGGGTCGTGTCTCTCGGTCAGGGCTGCAGGGAGCTCTAAGTGTTACAGGTGTAAAAACTGTGCTGCAGTTGCATCTTCACAAAGGTGGTGGATCTCTTGGTTTGCCCAAGAGAGGTTGTGTGGACATCTGCGTATCTGAGATTGCTTCTTGTGTCCATGCCTCAGCCTCTACACGACACAGGATTTACTCTCTGCCTTCCTTGAAATGTGTTAAACCGAATTCAGTGCCTGTGCAGAGGTAGTTGTCTTTTTTTCCAAGATGCAGCATATTCTGTGGGGAATGTTTTGAGTTTATGTAACTTCCCATATGTTGCCCTCTTCGTGTAGAAACTTAAAGAGAAATTGTGAAATACAGGGAGCTGCTTTAAAAGGGTATACCCTCAGCTGGATCTTGCCCTGTTTGTGGCAAGAAAAGAGGAACTCAGGGAGCCCTCTGTCCTTATTTTGTCTCTCGCACAGCTGAGTGAGCAGCGTGGGATGGAGCATCTGATGCTGCCCTGTTGCCCAACACTGTGATGACCCTCCAGGAAGCGGGCATGGTGAGCTGTCAGCAGGCTTAAGAGCAGGCACATGCTGTTAGGAAGGGTGGTGGTTTCTCCGTGGAGGTGCTGCAGCCCCAGCATCATTCCCTGCAAGCCTTCTCCCCTTTCCAAAGCCGCTGCGTTCCCTGCAGTGCATCTCTGCCCAGCAGAGAGGTTGGCATTTTTGGTGGACCCTTAAGTCAGTGTTATTTGAACCAGTTGGCTGAACCTGATCTTGTTGGATGTTCTTGGTGTCTGTTCCCACGTAGATTGAGGGGATCTGAGGATGTTCAGCGTCTCATGGAAGAGTCCTTTTGCTCCTGTGGGACACAACCCTGGCAGCTGGTAGGAGACTGATGGATCTCGTTCACTGTAAACCTGAAATAAGCCACTCACCCATCTGCCTGGCTTGTTTCTGCTCATCATTTTTGGAAATGGTTTAGTTGCAAGTGTAAGAGCAATTGTAGGCGGGATGCTGCCAGAGTTTGCAGCCTGCCTCTACTGAATAATTACACAGCATGTAATGAGACTATCTGAAAACATCCATTTCCATTCCCTCTCCAACTTCCTAGGAGCAAAGCCAAGAGTATCAGCCCCCAAACACACACACACACACACCCCCTTTTGAACTTTTAAGGTTGAGAAACTGAATTTTTACTCTGAAAACTGTGCTTATTTGACTGGTGGATAGAGAACAAGGAAGTCTGTGCACACGTGATGGGAGAAGTGGAAATTCCTGGGGGGGAAAAAGTGCTTCAGAGATGAGCCACGCAGGTCTGATGATAGCTTGGTGGAAACTTCAGCCAAGGCACTTGGGCAGCAAAGCAGTCTCAGCAGTGACGGGAAAGCTGAGCTTCTAAGCATCCAAGCCCAGGAATTGACCTATTCAGTGTTGGCTTTTTGTTTTTTTTGAAGTTACTGCAAGATCATGACTGTTTTTAGGAAGCCAAGGACTTTGCAGTTGCTCAATACTTGCTCGGCCGCTTTCACATGGATTATTTGGAATGATTTTATTTTTTGCAGAGTGAATTTAGTGTTGCCAACATGGGATCTTTTGAGATTAGCGTGTTTAGCTGCCGTGGAAAGATGTGGCGTGGTGAGCAACAGTGCAAGCCTCTCCTAGCTGCTGGGCTGGCTGCTCTCACTGGCTGCCACTGTTCCAGCGAGGTGGTACCATCCATCAAGCTGCTTTGGTGATCGTGGCATCGTTAAAGGTGACCAACCCCTGAACATGCTTGCAGCCTTTGGACTGGAAGACCAAACCTGTAGTTCAATTTGTTTAAGCTGATGTTTCTTCCTGAAACAAAGTTCCTACCTGTTGCTGCCCAAGATCCAGGGCACCCGAGTGTGGAGGGGGGGAGATGTCACCCACTGACAATTTGACTCAGTTTGGAAGGGAATCTTTAAAATTGTGTTTTGCAGTGTTTAAGGATTCCTTCTCTTATGGGACTCACTGCATCTTCTCACACAACCATTAGCACAAGGAGGGTGTTGCAGTGTGTGTATGAGGGATTTCATTTTGGACCATTTAGTGCCTCATCGGTTGAGAAATGTGACAACGGATTTAAGTGAACTTAGGTTCGTGGAGCCCTGTCTACTGAAATGCCACCCACTTTGTTGTAGAAGGTATTGGTGGCCAGCTGAAATTGCCTCTTTATATTTGGTGTTGGATATTTCTCCCTCTGACTCTTGATTAAGGCAATGTAGTTACAGAAATGTGAGTAATTAACTAATTAAGGACACGAGCGGTAGTGCAGTAGCCAGCTTGCATGGGTACGTGGACATTTTTCTCCGGTTCGGAGTCCAACATGGAAAGGTCATCTCAGGATACCTCTGCCACGCTCATCATAGCTGTGGCTGGTCCCGTCCTACAGCTGACACCTTCCGTGTCACTCCAGCTGTCTCCAGCCCCCCGGACGGTTGTGGCAGCCTGTGTGGGGTCCCACCTCTGACGCCGGGGTGCAGGCAGGCTCCCAGCCCTGCCACCAGCCCTGCCGGCAGCACATCCCGAGCCCAGGGGAAGGAATAAGGCTGCTGCTTCCACCTTTTTTCTTTTTCATTTTGCTTGTTACAATAATCGTTACAGAACTTTCAAAGTGCTGCTTGAGCTTTGTCTTCATGAACAGGACTGGCCTGTTGGTGCAGGGATTTGCAGGAGGATTATTTTGCTGTTTAGGTGACAAATTGCAGCTCGGCTCCTTTGGGATGCTTTGACTTGACTCCTGAGGAGGTGAGTGCCTGGCATCCAGAGCTCAGTCCTTCGTGTCCCTCCTGTGGTTTGAGCCCGGGGTACGGCAGTATAAAAGGTTTATAATAAATAGCCTCTTTTCAATTCTGATCTCCCCACAGCCTGAGGTGTTCCTGCCTCTCTATCTCCCTGCGCCAGCATCTCCAACAGAGATAATTTGTGATGTGGCAAAGCCTCTGGTACAGGGGAGATGGGCTTCAGGCTCCGGCATCATATGAGGGTTTTTCTCCTGTCCTTTGATCAAAAGGACTGGCAGTAAATTGCCCCTGGGGTCCAGGTTGCGCTGTGCCAGGCCCGGTGGGTTTCCAGCATGAGAAGCAGGCTGTGGGACTGTTTTATGTGAGGTGAAGGATGTGTTTCCCCCAAAGATCTTATTAGAGCGGTGCCATCGGCAGCCCCTTCCCAACAGCCCTGCTCCTCACCCCGGCCCTTGGGAAGGGGATGCCAGAGGGCTGAGGGTGGGAGCAGATGCTGAGCTGTGCTCAGGGATTCTCTTTCACCTGCAGTTCTTCATCATGCATTTCTGTGTGGCATAATGAGGAATCAGAGAATTTATTATTATTTTTTTTAAAGATGGAAGCATCAAACTTGGCTGTAGGGGTGCAGCCTTGTTTCATTTAAGGTTGAGAAACTGAATTTTTACTCTGAAAACTGTGCTTATTTGACTGGTGGATAGAGAACAAGGAAGTCTGTGCACACGTGATGGGAGAAGTGGAAATTCCTGGGGGGGAAAAAGTGCTTCAGAGATGAGCCACGCAGGTCTGATGATAGCTTGGTGGAAACTTCAGCCAAGGCACTTGGGCAGCAAAGCAGTCTCAGCAGTGACGGGAAAGCTGAGCTTCTAAGCATCCAAGCCCAGGAATTGACCTATTCAGTGTTGGCTTTTTGTTTTGTTTGAAGTTACTGCAAGATCATGACTGTTTTTAGGAAGCCAAGGACTTTGCAGTTGCTCAATACTTGCTCGGCCGCTTTCACATGGATTATTTGGAATGATTTTATTTTTTGCAGAGTGAATTTAGTGTTGCCAACATGGGATCTTTTGAGATTAGCGTGTTTAGCTGCCGTGGAAAGATGTGGCGTGGTAGTGGGCAGTGCAAGCCTCTCCTAGCTGCTGTGAGGAGTGGAGGGCTGGCTGCTCTCACTGGCTGCCACTGTTCCAGCGAGGTGGTACCATCCATCAAGCTGCTTTGGTGATCGTGGCATCGTTAAAGGTGACCAACCCCTGAACATGCTTGCAGCCTTTGGACTGGAAGACCAAACCTGTAGTTCAATTTGTTTAAGCTGATGTTTCTTCCTGAAACAAAGTTCCTACCTGTTGCTGCCCAAGATCCAGGGCACCCGAGTGTGGAGGGGGGGAGATGTCACCCACTGACAATTTGACTCAGTTTGGAAGGGAATCTTTAAAATTGTGTTTTGCAGTGTTTAAGGATTCCTTCTCTTATGGGACTCACTGCATCTTCTCACACAACCATTAGCACAAGGAGGGTGTTGCAGTGTGTGTATGAGGGATTTCATTTTGGACCATTTAGTGCCTCATCGGTTGAGAAATGTGACAACGGATTTAAGTGAACTTAGGTTCGTGGAGCCCTGTCTACTGAAATGCCACCCACTTTGTTGTAGAAGGTATTGGTGGCCAGCTGAAATTGCCTCTTTATATTTGGTGTTGGATATTTCTCCCTCTGACTCTTGATTAAGGCAATGTAGTTACAGAAATGTGAGTAATTAACTAATTAAGGACACGAGCGGTAGTGCAGTAGCCAGCTTGCATGGGTACGTGGACATTTTTCTCCGGTTCGGAGTCCAACATGGAAAGGTCATCTCAGGATACCTCTGCCACGCTCATCATAGCTGTGGCTGGTCCCGTCCTACAGCTGACACCTTCCGTGTCACTCCAGCTGTCTCCAGCCCCCCGGACGGTTGTGGCAGCCTGTGTGGGGTCCCACCTCTGACGCCGGGGTGCAGGCAGGCTCCCAGCCCTGCCACCAGCCCTGCCGGCAGCACATCCCGAGCCCAGGGGAAGGAATAAGGCTGCTGCTTCCACCTTTTTTCTTTTTCATTTTGCTTGTTACAATAATCGTTACAGAACTTTCAAAGTGCTGCTTGAGCTTTGTCTTCATGAACAGGACTGGCCTGTTGGTGCAGGGATTTGCAGGAGGATTATTTTGCTGTTTAGGTGACAAATTGCAGCTCGGCTCCTTTGGGATGCTTTGACTTGACTCCTGAGGAGGTGAGTGCCTGGCATCCAGAGCTCAGTCCTTCGTGTCCCTCCTGTGGTTTGAGCCCGGGGTACGGCAGTATAAAAGGTTTATAATAAATAGCCTCTTTTCAATTCTGATCTCCCCACAGCCTGAGGTGTTCCTGCCTCTCTATCTCCCTGCGCCAGCATCTCCAACAGAGATAATTTGTGATGTGGCAAAGCCTCTGGTACAGGGGAGATGGGCTTCAGGCTCCGGCATCATATGAGGGTTTTTCTCCTGTCCTTTGATCAAAAGGACTGGCAGTAAATTGCCCCTGGGGTCCAGGTTGCGCTGTGCCAGGCCCGGTGGGTTTCCAGCATGAGAAGCAGGCTGTGGGACTGTTTTATGTGAGGTGAAGGATGTGTTTCCCCCAAAGATCTTATTAGAGCGGTGCCATCGGCAGCCCCTTCCCAACAGCCCTGCTCCTCACCCCGGCCCTTGGGAAGGGGATGCCAGAGGGCTGAGGGTGGGAGCAGATGCTGAGCTGTGCTCAGGGATTCTCTTTCACCTGCAGTTCTTCATCATGCATTTCTGTGTGGCATAATGAGGAATCAGAGAATTTATTATTATTTTTTTTAAAGATGGAAGCATCAAACTTGGCTGTAGGGGTGCAGCCTTGTTTCAGGGGCTGAGCAGATGCACCATGAGCAGCAGGGACGTAGACTTTCCTTCTGCTGCCCTCCAAGGGTGCTGTGGCCTCTGGTCTGGGTGACTTAGGTCAGCCACTGAGTTTATTCAGTTTGGTGGGTTTTTTGGAGACTTTCGGAGAGCTAGTGTTGCATCAAGCCTTGGGAGGCCATGTGGCCTCTGACAGCTGCCGTGGCACAAACCCATCATTTGGACTTGGGCAAGCAGGCAAGGGCTGCCAAGACCAGCAGTGCTGAGTGACACTGAAATCTCGCTGCAGATCCGTCCTGCAGTACAGGAGTGAGACACCGAGAAGCCGTTTCCATCCATTTTCATATCCCCACTGTGAGTGGTTCTTGGATCCTGCCCCTCCATCTCCACGGCCAAGAGGCGAAAGATGATCTTGGACTAAGGTGCTCACAGGCAGCAAGTCTGGCAGTACCCACACTGCCCTCTTTCCCCCCGTCCTCCTTTGCTTTTACAAACCTGTTCCATAAATTGTCTCTGTTGACAAAATCACACTTAATGTCAAGTGCTTGCCCACTTAATTCTTCCACTTGTAGTTTTTCTTTCCTCTGGGCAGGGTTGTTTCTTAGCAGCTTTAAGCTCAAAGATGCCTGTTTGTTAAGTCTTTCCTGGCTTCAGAGAGGGGAGTTGAAACTCTTTAATACTCTTGTCTTCTGTAAGCTCTCTTCCATGAACTTTCCTTCACTCGCCATCCTACTCCCATTTATCAGTGTCTGCCTTACTCACAGGTTTCATGCCCAGGGAGGGACTGGGGTATTCCTGGTGTGTCACACGGAATTCCCCTGCTGCCCCCAGGGAAAAGGGGACGGGTGTGAAACAGAAGGACGAGTTGGTACTTCCATGCTTCTTGAGAAGTACTGAGTTTTGAAATAGCTGAGCCTGAAGTCTCTTGCTTGCAGAATAGATACGATGTGTCTAACGATGCTGACTGCTTCCCGCTTGAGTTACCCACCACCTGATCCAAAAGGGGCTTATTCCCTCCGAAGTGGGGCGTATTCAGCTCACTTTAGTGAATGGGCAGCTGGAAAAGCAACACTTTAGCTTTTTCCCAGCAGAAAACACCCTGCAGAGGTTTCATAATTAATAGTAAGCTGCTAAATTTTATCATCTTTGATAGTCAAGCATATGCTATTAGCTGAACTCAGTGGCTTAGTCCTGTCCTATAACCTCCCTTTAACCTTGGTGCCTTGGAGCTGTACCTATTTTACCATTAATATTTGCACTTAACATTCCCACTTACTGCTTAATAACTGGGGGTCAAGCCCCATCTTGTCAAAATTAGGTGTTCTCTGGGGCTGAGGCACAGCAGTGTTTGCTTATTAGCTAGTACTTGGTCGAGCAGGGAGGGCTGTTGCTCTGGTGTAGAAAGGGAATTAAGGTGTGAAGAGCTGATTAGTTGTTACGTGGCAGAGGTGAGCTGATGTAAGATGTAGGTGGTGTTGTTTTGGGGAGTCTATTTTTCTGTTCCCTCCTTTCTGCACGTGTTGGACCACGTCTGGTGATCGGGTAAGGCAGCTCAGCTTGCTTACCTTGGCGTGAAACTGCTCTCCCCAGCACAGCACCCAGTCCCAGCTGATGTTTTGGCAGGTTAGCAATGCCAGTTGGCCCAGCGTGGCCGACGCGGAGGCTGGCATGGGCCACTGTGGGAATGCCTGGGGCTGGGGGGGTGGAGGAGAAGGGAGCTGTCGCCTGGTGGCAGTGGCCTGTGTGATCATCCAGCTCTGAGGACCCCGAGTAACCCACCACAGAACTTCTCCCAACTCTGGCCCACATCCCCACCGCCTGACTCTCGCCTCTTGGTAGGCTGAAATGAAAATGTGGAAAACATATGTGACCTGATGATACTATCTTGTTTAACTGTCTATATCCAGATGTTTCCAGCTTGTAGTGCTAATTTCCACTTACAGTTATCCAAGATGCTTACTACTTTCATGTCTGGGAAGAGGAGTCAAACTAACTTTACCATTCGTCCTGTGATTCATTACTTTGCTCCATCCTACATCTCTTGCATCCAGGTAGGGCAAGACTGTCCATAACCAGACTGTCATACACATCTAGACATCTCCTTCCTGTAGGGAAGATTTTTCTTCATTAGTTGGATGAAAGTATTGAAAAGCAAGAGGAATAAGACTATTTTGAGAGTAGTTCAAATTTCAGGATAAGTACTTTTTTTTCATCATGTCCTTTTTTGAAGACGGTTTGAGTAGCTTTCTCTAAGGGATGCTCTTCCCTTGAGACTGCAGATGCTTTTCTTAAAATTCGTTGGCACGTGACCACTGAGCACTAAAGGATTCATATGAATTTTTCTAACTCCATTTGAAAGGCAAGCTGTTCTTTCAGCCTCTTGCAGAATCTGTATGACAGGAGATGCTGTAATCAGGCTGCAGCAGTAATTGCACTTGTAATGTGAAAGACAGAACAGAACCTAAAATTCTCATCCTCGACTGGCCCTGTGGGGACTTAAGGTAGTTAAAAAAAAAAAAAAACAACCCAAAACCAACAAACCCAACCATTGCCTTTGACATTTGAAATTGGTCTGGGCAAAACATTAGGAAACAACATACTCTAGGGGACAAGATGATCTAATACATCTGACTTTAAGGAAACATGCTCCCGTGGAAACTTGTTTCTGTGCCTGTTCCAAAGCACTGGCTGCCCCCCCATACCATCTCAGCGTAGTCAGCAAGTTCCAGGTAAACTTCTCTTCTGCCTTTTATTTTGTGCATGTATCTGAGTTAGCTCCGTTCCTAAGTAACCGGTTCTTTGCCAGGAGAAAGGCTTCCAGGATGCTACTGAAATTTGTCTTCTGTTTCTTGAGGAAAAATGCTTTCTTGTAAGTATTTTGCCCAAGATCTTGACTGTTGTAGTGAAGCTGAGGCTTCCAGCGTTGGTTGACCTTCTTAGGATGAAATTCCAGCCACCCATGTGCACCGTCAGCATTTATGAAAGAGGTCTGGAGAACCAATCTGTGCCATAGGATTTCACCATCACCACTTTGTTGTTCCTTTGAAATTGCAGTTGTGATGCATGACAATCCTCAATGTAGCAACCATGATTTACAAACAAAAGCCCTCCGCTTTTTAATGCTGTTGAATTTTGAGGGGTGTGGAGACAGGAGCTGGGTTGGAGTGAGCTGCAGTGGTCAGGTGTCCCCAGTGCTGCAGGAACTCACAGCTGTAGCTCAGCAGCTTGGGCTAGGGATGCTTCTGCAGTGGTAGATCCTTGGTGGTCCTTCCTCCAGCCAGCCCCAACTGCAGATCAGACCCTTATGAAAATAGCTCTTAGTAAGATGACAGTGAAAGGGGCTTGGCACCCCAGGTGGATATGAGCTTGTCTTCATCCAAGTTACTCGAGGTTTTCCTTTATTAAAGGTTTGGCGTTCCCTGTTTGGCTGGCTGGAATGCAAGGCTGATTTCTTTCTTGTATGTAATCGTAGGTGTGGCGTGGACTTTCCCAATATTTGTTGCTTATTGTCTTTCCCATTTGTCTTTCCTCATGCCGCATAAAGCAGTCCCATTTGTCTTTCCTCATGCCGCATAAAGAATATAATGGATTACCTTTTCAGGGTCTGATTCTTGCTGGTTTGTTCAGGAGCAGGTGCCAACAGCCACCCTGGGCAGGCATGAAGTGGTACATTAGAAGCTTATCTGGAATTGAGTGTAGCCTCCTTTCTGCCTCTGAAGGACATGACCTCTTTGACAAGGTTTCCATTTTTGTGAAATCCACCTGTAGCAATGAAAAACTGAACCACCAGCTCTAGCGGACTGACCCGTGGTGGTGCTTGGGTTTTAACTGGGGTGAATGAGTCAGCCTGTCCTCAGCTGAGCATTTGTGCAGTGAAAGCACTAGCACTATCAGCACCGCTTGACCACTGGTTTCCTGTTGTTGTGGAAGCCTGTACATGGCTGTAGGAACAGCTCTTGCCTCCGTCCTACTGCTCTTATGAAGCAGGTATTTCCAGTGTACTGAACTATGGAGAAAGAGGGAAAAGCACCCTGCAAAGCTACCTCGATTTGAGACAGGCAAGTTTTCTGGTCCTTGTGGTCTCTCTTGGCTGTCCCCAGCTGCTAAGTCTCAAAACTTCTTACAATCCTAACATCTTTGGAGAAATCCTCTTAAAAAAACAGAAATGGGATACAACCATCATCTTCACCCTCCTCTTTCCCTGGGGGAGCAGGAATGGTACTTTCCTTATGTAAAGACCTGCCACTTTTCTGAGCTCATATGCATTTTTCATGGCACGCTGGCTGAAATCCCTACGCTGTGCTGGCTGCACCTCCTACTCACCTCTTCTCTCTTTCATTTTAAGTCACAGAGGTTGTTTTGTCGGAGTTCCACAGGCACTTGATGTGCTTCTCCATCTCCCACGTCCTGTTCTTGGCTCTGCCTCTGACCTCCTGTAGAGCAAATGAGAATCTCCCCTTGCTTTTGTTACTTGTTTTTTTCCCTTTTGTTGAAGCTTTTAGGGCCAGGGTGCATGTTTGTGAGTGTCTGGATGTTTCCTGTTGTAGGGACTGTACAGTATGTGTCTTCTCTGCTTATTGTTTCCAAAAGCAGGGCCAGAAACATGCAGAGATCGAGACCTTGTCTGAACCTGAACTTCTAGTATCATAGGTCTAACTGATGACCTTAGGGAGCTACACCTAGTCATTCCACAAATAAATCTTTATAGATCAGCATTTACATTATAGAACTTCATGCAAGTTGGTTGCAAAGTCACTTTAAGTGCAACAGAATACAAAATGTTAGGTTAAGGCTTTAAAGGTAGATAAGTATCTATCTAGAGGCCATGAAGGACTGGTGACTAGGAAGTTATGGCAAACTCATACCAGACCCTTTCTTAGTTCTTGGGGTACGGTCTTGGTGTCTCAGGACCATCCTTTCACACTGGGCACTCATATTTTTTGTTGTTCATCCCTTCTTCCTAAAAGAAGAACACAAGGACGTGCAATAACACCATAGAAGAGCATATGTGCCCGGGTGCTGAAGGCACATCTTTGGCGTGTCAGCACGTGGGAATATCTGTATAGAAACTGACGCTTGTGGAGATGGGAACCATCCCGACTGAAGTCAAAGCAGATGGGACGCCCAGACTGAACCAGCCCGTCTAGTTTATGCTATATTAATTAGACATGTTATCGGAGTCATCTGTATTTTCTTTCCTTTTCTTTTTCCAAACCAGTTCTTCTTCTTTGCCCGCAGAGGTACTAATGAGGAGTGCAGTTTGATTCTTTCAGACTTGCACGGCAATGCTTGTTTGTCGTGATCTATATTAATGCTGTAAAAACTTTGGGGTGAGAACTCAGTGGAGCTTTGTGAGCCGTGGGTACCATGATTTTTGGAGTTGATGGTACTGTCGTGGTAACCCGTCCTCCCCCTCCGTGCTATCGGTGTTTGTAAACATTTCTACCCCACACGTTAAGCTATGCTTCTACTTGCTGTAGGATTTTTAAAAACTTACATGTTAAAAAAAGTGACTGGGTAAACTCATGGAAGGAAAGTGCAAAGATCCCTGGGCAGAAGCAGTCCGTGCTGGAGACGAGCAAGTGTTCTGGGGGGAAAATGGTAAGTGCTGGTGTTCATTTGACCTTGCTTCCCACACCTGGTGCTGGTTGATGTTGGAGGTATTGAATTAAAGGCATCTTAGATGTGATCTGTCTTGCTTATGTGGACACTCTCAGGTTGTAACTATGCACACTAATTTTTAAGAGTTTACTGAATACATTGGTGGTTAAAGCACTGAGCTGGGAGCTGGAAATTGAGGTTTCCCCAGATTTCCTTTGGATCTCTAGCTACCAGTAGGTTAATTTCTGCATCCTCAATGTTAGGGCCCTTATCTGTAAGTGGATTGTAAAACCCATCAAGTGTGGTGTGCCCATGTGTGATGTGGGAGACAGCGAAACCTCCTAAAGCCAACCTGTACCCGAGTGGGCACAGGTGGGGCTGTTTTACAGCTGCCATTTGGCAAGATAAAGGGGAGATCTGTGGGTTTGCTTCACGTCTAAGGCTCTTCCAGGGAAAATACTCATTCACTGACTGAGCCAGATGATCAGCCCTGCACGAACAGGGGGGGAAATGGCTATTAAGGATCGGTTTGCCAGATGACTTGGATATTGCACAGATCCCTTCCCTTACAGCAGGACAAGATGATGACCATGTCCAGGCTCTTCCCTTGCACATACACACAGCATATGTTATCCTTGAAGTCCTTTTCCCAGGCGTGGCATGCCTTTGTGCATGCACAGCGTCTACTGTGTTAATAAGATGCTAGTGTCTTATATCAGCAAGTTAATTGGGTCCCTCGGTGCAGGGATATTTCCTGCTGCTGCATCCTCTTTCTAAAGCTACCTGTCTACCTCGGGTACTTCACCGCTGATGAAGATCTGTGATGCTGAGCTCTCTGCCGTGCCCGAAGCCAGCGGAGGTTAAATCACAGATAAACCTTTGGGATTGCTTTCAGGCTCGGGGAGGGGGTACACATGCTGAGAGCGCTACTGGAGTCATTTTAATTGTGGTGTGTTTATCGTGCTTACTGTAAACACAGCAGGAGATTGCTGCTTCTCTGGAGCCTGAAAGCCTGCATCACCCTGCAACGGCATATCGGTCCTAGAGAGCTGTGGGGCACAGGTATGCACTGGTAGAGGTCTCAGCTGGCTTGTTTCCAGCTGAGGATGAAATTTCTCTGGGTCCTGTGCTTCCTCCTCAACTTGCGCCAAACTTAAATTATTTTGTAACAGAATTTTGTAGGCTGATTCCTCCTCCTGAAAGCAAGCTGCCCTGTTGCTAGGGGAGTGGGGGAAAAAACCTTGAGAATACTAATCTTCAGCGGTCCAACACTGTAGATAACATTGAGTCACTGCTGAAAGCCTCAAAGCAAAACAGATGTTCTGTTTCTAGTGACTAAGTATTAAAGGTACCAGATGAGCAAAGTTTTAGCTAAAGTATTTAATTTGTGGTTGGTAACTGAGACAAAGCATGAACAAACAAGATGCAGTGCAAAAATGGGCTTCTCTTCTGTCTTCAAATTGCCTGCATGTTTTCATCAAAACTATTTTCCAGTTTTTTCCCTTTTTTTAAATAGGTCTTTCCGGCTTGACTCATTCTCACTGTAATTGTAACCTTTAGTTCTGGGTGGGAAGGCAATTATTTTGCAAGGCATGAGACCAGCGGTGGTGTGAGTGGGCTTTTGTTGCTGCCTCTGTCATTTCACTGTTTGACAAGTCACTTCTCTAGGAGTGTCTTGTGTCTGTGAAGTTGGGGATAATTACATTTAATATCAAAAATAAGGAAACTGGACTTATTGATACATCTGCTTAGCCTTACTTTTGAATTCATGAATGAGTAGAAAACTTTGAATCTGAATGTGACTCTCATACAGCTGTTAGCCTTTGGGTAAGACGATTGTTGAAGACCTATGCTCTTAAAAAAAACAATAAAAAATCAGAACTGTGATCCCAGGAACCTGGGCTTTTTGGGCAGCCAACACTGGAAGCTCTTTGAAATGCTTCTGGCCTAAGTGTTAGGTTCCCATTCCTTTGATCATTGGTGAGAAACCTGAGCACCCACACAGAGGAGTGCATGACTTATTGGTGGAACACAAAAGGGAAGGAAATATGTCCTGGTGTCTTCTCAGCAGCGTGGGCATCATGAGCGCTTGTGAGTTTCTCAAGCCAAATAAATACCTAACATAAAACACATTAAAAGTCCTGAGAAAGAGGACCATGGCCAGAACTTCCCCCCTAGTTAAGTCCATTAATCACTACACTATATACTTTCTGGTGTAATGACTTGCATATTTGGCTGCTTAGCACTGTGGCATCATCACGGAAGGACAGAAAAGACTATGGGCTGACAGGGCTGCCCTCCCTGGTACGTGGGAAGTGAAATTGAACTGCTGAGCCCAAGTGAGAGCTGAAGCCAGGGCTCTATCACGCTGGAATTGCAGGATTTAGCTTTTCTTATTGGCAAGTTCTAGAAAGTCTCTATTAAGAAAAAGGATTTTTGGATCTCTTCTGAGGGTGCCTCCCTTTGCAGGCTTTCTCAGGAGCCTGTATGCTGAGCACTTAATCTTCCATCCCACTTAAGGGAAGAGGGGCAGACACCAAATTTTGTTGGCGCCTTATTTCACTTAATTCTTGCATTTAATTGTTCTTGATTGGGCTTTTAAGAGAGTCTCTGCCAAAATCAAGAAGTTAACAATTAAAGTAATTATTGTGGTGATGGAAGCAATCAAAGAGGCCATCGAGTTCCTGGTCTGTGTGCAGTGAAGGAGAGGAGCAGGCAGGATCTCCTGGGACACGCTGGGCTCCAGGAGTTAATTTTGCCCCTGGCTCCTCTCTCCCTGAGCAATCCATTTGTGCTGGAAGTAAATGGCAATTTCTTGCAGTGAGGATAGGCTTTGCTATTGGAGAAAATGACGTATATTTATCATCCCTATAGCTGAATGCTCTCTGTGCCTTTTTTACTTGCTGTACATCTAAACCAAACTCTTTGGTGATGAGCTTGCTTGTATGAGATCAGATTTCATGGTGACCTACAAGTATTTTTCTTTCTTGCATGTGCTGTTTCCCTGCAATTTCTATCACTGCAGTAATCAAGCAGTATTCCTCAAGAAGCCTGAATAAATAATGTGAGATTCTCCAGCTTTTTTGAGCCAAAACTGTAAGTACAGGTAGGAGATGGAGCAGGTCATCCTGGAAACCATTTCCACGCACTTGATGGATGAGAAAATCGTCAGCAGTGGTCACCATGAGTTCACCAAGGGGAAGTCCTGCTTGACTACAGAAATTTCTACAATGAAGTGACTGGTCTACCAGAAGAGGGGAGAGCAGTTACTATTGTCTACCTGGACTTCGTAAGGCATTAGACCATGTCACCCATAAGATCCTTGTAGAGAAGCTTTTGATGTATGGACTGCATGAGCAGACAGTGAGGTGGGTTGAAAACTGGCTCACAGAATGGTGGCACAAAGTCTGATGGGAGGCCAGTAACAAGCAGTGTACCCCAGGGGTCAATACTGGGTCCAGTCCTGTTTAACATCTTCATTAATGATCTGGATGGTAGGGCAGAGTGTACCCTCAGCAAGCTTGCTGATGACACCAAACTGGTGTTCAACTGAGAAGAGTGACTGATACTCCAGAGGGTCATGCCATCCAGAGGGACCTCACCAGGCTGGAGAAATGGGCCAGCAAGGACCTCATGGTGTTCAGCAAAATGTGCCAAGGCCTGCCCCTGGGGAGGAACTATCCCAGGTACCTGTATGTTCTGGGGCCATCTACCTGGAAAGCAGCTTGGCAGGAAAGGACCTGGGGGTCCTGGTGGACGCCAAGTTAGCCACGAGCACTAATGTGCCCTTGGAGCAAAGAAAGTCAATGGTGTCCTGGACTGCGTTGGACAAAGTATTGCCAGCAGGTTGAGGGAGGTGATCCTTCCCCTCTACTCAGCACTGGTGAGGACATGTCTGGAGCACTGTGTCCAGCACCAAGCTCCCCAGTACAAGAGAGACACAGACATAGTGGAGAGAGTCCAGCGAAGGGCCACAAAGATGACGAAGGGACTGGAGAACCTCTGCTGTGAGGAAAGGCTGAGAGAGCTGGGACTGTTCAGGCTGGAGAAGAGAAGGCTCAGGAGGAGCGTCATCAATGTCTGTAAACACCTGAAGGGAGGGTGCAAAGAGGACAGAGCCAGGCTCTTTCCAGACAGGACCAGAGGCAATAGGAACAAATGGAGACACAGGAGGGTCCTGTGGAAACACTTTTTCACTGTGAGGGTGACCGAGCACTGGGACAGGTTGCTCAGGGAGGTTGAGGAGTCTCCATCCCTGGAGATCTTCAAAATCTGTCTACACGTGGTCTTGAGCAACTGGCTCTGAGTGGCCCTGGTTGAGCAGGGGGTTTGGACCTCCAGAGGTCCCTTCCAACCTCAACCACTGTGTGATTCTGAGACAGGAAGGTTGAGGTCCTCAGGAGACAGGCTGAAACCTCTGTATGTTGGGTATGACTGGGTATGACTGCAGCTAGATTTTGAATCCTGTAGCACTATAGGACTGTATATAACTGCAGCTAGATTTTGAATCCTGTAGCACTATAGGACCACTTCTTATTTGTTGTATGCAGTGCTATATAAGTGTAAAATGGCTTAATAATTCCTTTCTTGCAATTTTGGATTACTTTGTATCTTTATGCTATGTGTTTTCTTTTGCTTGCTTCCTCCTTTCACCTTCCCAGATGTCTCCTCAGAGCAAACTTCCGTGACTTTTATTGTTCTGCTTGTTTTCATTGCCCGTCTTGGGTAAACGTATTATTTTTTTCTAAATGTGGTTTCCTAGAGCTCTGCAAAATGCTCTTTCACCGCTGCATTTTGAAGTATTAGTTGTAAAGGAAAGGGGAGGGAGTCCTAATTCGGCTGCCTTTCTTCCTTTATCTATTTTTCTTTTTAAAAGTGACTAAAGCAACAAATAAATAATGCTAATTTTTTGCTACCATCTGTGAATGCAGAACCAAGCTGTTTCAGAGTGGCATTTTTAGTGCCCTCTTTATCTGTGAACAGGGGAAATTAAAAAAGCTCTTTGCATTAGCAGCAGTAACCTATCTCCCACAAATTGTAGTCTGTGCTCCCATCTACCACTGAAACCCAAAGCAAACAAAGATTCGTGCAAAGACAGGAAGCGTTTTGGGTGTAATTGCCGGTAGATCTTTGCTTTCATGATTTTTGGTTTCACCCAGAAAGGCAGCTGAGCAGTGCTGCGGTTCACTTGGGTGGATTTATTATGAGTTCTTGCTGTGCTCTAATTTGACGTTTTTGGCAGCTCTGTGAGTTTTAAAACATCCTCTGCGAGAGTCTCCTGGCCACGCTAAATGAAAATGTCCCATGGAGGGGAGGGAAGGGGCTGGTGTGCGGCAGCACGGGTGAGCTACGCCCTGATGACAGCCCTGCCTCCAGGCTCCATTTTTTTGGCCTCAAGCCTCCTTTTTCATAATCCTACCCCGATCCCTCGCCTTCTGCATGGATCGGAGCCTGAAGACCCTGCAGTTTGACCAGATCAAACTGGGGAGTAGGTCTCTCCCATCATCTGAGCCACGAGGTGGTGGTGGTGGTGATGGAGTCAGTTGGCCTCAGCTATATCAGAAGCCCTCGCTGGTATAAGGACCTGGTTTGGGTGCTACTTTGAAGGCTGAAAAAAAATCAAACCTTGAATATAATCCAGGAAGAAGTGGACCAGGTCTGGCTCCTGGAGCCCGTGTTGAATATGTAGATAGTGCCACAGTGCAACCCCACGTCAGGGCTGAGGTCTCCCTGTGAAGTCCTCATGGCATGTTCTGCTGTGTTTCTCTCTTGTTTGTATGAGTTCACCAAACCATAATTGGACCGTGAGTTAGCACCAGGTCTTTAGGGAAGCTTGTCACAGCTATGTGTAACAGCATAATAAAAAAGTAACTGCTTAGCTTTAATGTGTCAAAATGACTCATTTAAAATACCATATTGGAGATATGAGGGTTTAGAAGATAAGTAAGATTTGCATGGGAGGGAGTATTTAGTAATGGATCCACAGCTATAATTGTGAGGGGAAATATATCTTCCATTTCGGAACGGTTGGTGTGGCAGAAGTCTGCCCTTGCCGGGGTAGATGCATGTGAAGAATTCAGCTCCTTGGCAGTCCTGTGCATTGTGCAAGTTGTGCGATATATAAATTGCTTAAGTATTGATCCTGTTTCCATAATTCTTTTAAAATAAAGCTTCATCTAAAAAGCTTCAGCATTTCTGGTCTCATGGTCTCCTACGGCACTTCATGGAGCGTGCAGGTGTTTTTCCCCTGTACCTCAGTCTGTAAGGAAATGATACTTCTCTCAGCTTCCTCCACATATTCTCTGCTTGCTGTGTGTAATATTCCTGTCACAAATAGCTGCTTCATTGAATCCTGAAGGCAGATGCCACCTGCATTTCTATATTATATGGAAGTTGAGGTCCAACAGCTTGATGCACAGTCCTGCCCTTTTGAGAGCAAGAAACTGAGACTGAAGCAGGGAAAATGTCCGTATGTCTGTGTCCCTGTAGCTAACAGCCCCCCCCTTCCCTATCCCGAACCCCTGTTTCTTGTTTGAATATAGAGCTGCCGTGTACATCTCCTCCCGTCCCGCAGGAGGCCAGGAAAGTGGCAGACAGACGTGCAAAGGATTATTATATTTGATCAGGCTTTGAAATGGGCTGTAAATAAAGCCCTTGGTGTTTACTGGGCCATTAAACATTTATTAGCCTCTGTCCCAGTGTGTTGCTAGCACTGTAAATAACAGCTGTGATTAAAACGGAGAGTGGGGTCAGCAGTTGCCTTTTGCACTGATGTTTGTAAATGAAGAAACAGGTCATGTAATTTTAAAAGCCTGGTTGGGGGAAGCATCTGCCCAGGTGCCTGGGAGAGAAAGGGCAGATGAACTGGCAGATTGGAGGTCCTCTTTATCACGAGGAAATGCTGGTATCTTAGGAAGTGGGAGAATTTTAACAACAATGAAAAAAGATTAGGGCTTGGGTTAGGAGTCAATTTATCCCTGCCTTTCCTAACAAAAATACTTAATACCCTGGGATCAGAATGGCTTTTGGATCTGGATTTAATTAGGTTGAAGGAGGGTTCATGCCTCTCCCCCCCACTGCCCCAAATAGCCCCCTGGCTGCCCCCATGCTCAGCCACGCACGCTGGGCTCACCAGGGCCACGGGTTTTGCTTGTTGGCATTTCCATCATCAGACTTTTATTTCCCTTTCATTCCCTCTCCAAGCTTTAACAGGGAGAGGAGAAATGTCGCCGCAGGGCTGAGACTTGGCTCGTGAGGTCTTGAGCTGCAGCACCCGGTCGGGCGATAGGGTTTTTGAAGAGAGGAATATGAAGGGATTACTCTGTATTGCTGGGAGTATGACAGCCGGGTGATTCCTACCCCAGGCAATCCTTCTGAAGTCAAGGAGATTGTAAAGCGTGTAAATCAGTACGGAATTTGGCATTTTCCCCTAGAAAAGTGGGGGATATTTGTTTTACTTGCACATGAATTAATTCTAATAAGACTCTATAGACATGACTGATCCTTCTAATCACACCGTTGCTCCTTGCGAAGTTACTCTTGCTATCCTCTCATTTTAAGTAATTTTGTCCAAAAATCCACTTGCGTGGGAAATATCTGTGGTTGCTGCCGGGCTGTGCAGTGTTGCTGGGAATGACTCAGTCAGGAGCGTGTCCTCGTGTGCTTGGGACCTGCGGTGTGAATGGAGAAAGGAGACGGTCTTGTTTTGACACTCTCTCATTTTGAGCCTCTGCAGTATTCCTGTTCCATCATTTAGATGTTGTCAGGCTGAGGGATAATTAGAGGGAGCCTGTTTTGCTACAAAGCTGGATTAGGAATCCACGTTGCTGTGAGCAAGCCTGGGTTATTTGTTGAGAAATGCAAAGAGATGGAGTGGGCGTCCAGCGAGCACCACGAGGGAAGAAATGCTCTGCTGCTTTTTTGCTGTGTCCCGGAATATATCTCCTTTCTACAACAACTGAAAATAAATAAGATTATTTGCCCATTTTATCACATACAAGTATGAAAGCTGTCATTGCAATACTTGGAGTTGGAGCAGGGATATTGGCTCTTTCAGCGGTGTTCTGCAGCCTGGCAGTCTCCATCAGCTACACCAAGATGCTCAAGAGCAACCATGGGAGCTGCTGTCAGAGCTCCCAGGCATCAGCTACCTGGGTACTGGTGGGTGGTTTGGGTGCTGTGCACAGTGGCTTACTCTCTATGTGAGAGGGCTTTAATGCTCTAATAAAACGTTATAATAAAGAACATCAGCTTTTCACTTGCTTCAGTTGCGAGGATCGTTAACTTTGGCTGAGATGTTCTAACAGCACAGGTGGTTTTATCTATTTGAGACTTGCCTTACCTTATAAAAATACATCTTGTCTGTTTATGTGTTGTATGGCACGTGGAAAGTGCGGCGAGCTTTGGTTGAAAATGAAATCTAAAACTGGAAGGAGTCCTACAGAAATTAACTTAGAAACTGAATATATTTAACTGAATAATTGAGAAAATAACTGGGTCCCGTTGAGCTGGTTGCCAAGGGAATAGCTCACTCATCTCTCCCCCAACTTGATGAAACAGTTATTGTTTTCCTCTCTTGCTTACTAACATACCCACAACTCCAGAAGAGCCACCTACCTGCTCTCACAGATGGTCTAACTGATACATGCTTAGTTCCACCTCAAAGCCATTTATATGAGCAGAACGTAGCTTTGAAGGCACCTTCCCCTGTGTCAGACCTCCAGAAGAGTTTATGTGATTGAAACGTTTGTCCCTTTTTCTGTTAATGCTGGCTGGCCCAACAAGTGCCCTGCTTCTGCCCACAAACCTTGTCTTCTCTAGAAAAGAGAAAATACGGTGGTTTAAGGCAGCAGTCTAGACTTGAGTGTAAGATCTGGCCCAACTGGAGAACTTCCTAGCTTTAGGCTGAGCGATGTATGTTCCTTGTTGTCCTCTCTGCAAAACACAACGGTTTAAGAACAAATTTTTTTGTTCGTTATGCTCCTGGTACATTAGCAGACTGCGTAACCATTACTCCCTAAATGGCCTGAGCTATGGTCTTCGGTCTTCTCAACCGTCTCCATGCCTTCTGCAGGCTGGCGTACCTGCAGCTGCGCTTGGAATACTTGGGTAAAGTTAATTTATGTGGAGATTACGTTAGCGGCTGGGACAATCCCAGTTCTATGGGACAGTCCTAGTCACCCACAACAAAGTTCAAGCCGTTGGGGCGATAAAAAGACGGTTTGCTTAATATGGCTGATCTGTGTGAAACGAGTCGCTCGTCTTGGCACACGCCATTAACTGGGTGTTTCTCTCTTACAGGGCGCATCGAGACTAACATTCAGCCTTACTAAGGATTGACTGTGTGCTGCCCGTCAGCGTCCCGGTTTGATAGTAATCGGAAGAGCTTTGACCGTCGTCTTGGGGAGGTGAAAATTTGAATGACTGTGCCTTTTAAGGTATAGTAGAAACATAAATGAGATGTTTGGGGTATGAAGCTAGTACTGCTGCAGCCTGCACAGAAGAGCAGCCTTGGGAGGTGCTGAGTGTACAGCTTTCTCATGGATTCCTATCTCTCGGTTTTACAACATCTACGTGGTGAAACCTGCGCTCCGTCGTTCCCCTGTTTGATCTTCATGAGTGACAGCATCTTAGACTGGGGGATTGCCTTTGTTTTGATGCAAGCTTTCACAAATCCAGTATTTTCTCATTATTCTCAGTTCTGAAGCTTTTAGTTTGTGTTGCAAGGTGTGAGGAGTTTGGGTCTCAATATTTGCACTGGTTTTGAAGAGGGCTTTTCTTAAGGTGTTTTTTTTCTTGGTTATAAAAACCAGTATTAGGTTGAAATACACTGACCTCTGCTATTACCTTGGCACAGATGGGTGCATAATTCTGGCATGAGTGATGGGGAGAGGAAGGATGGGGAGAGAAAAAACCCTTTTTTGAGGAAAGGAAGATCATTAAGTAAGAAATAAGGTTATGGAGTAAGAAGGAATGTTACTCAGGACATTAATAAATTAAAAAACAACATCCAGCAGGGGGTTTGTGGGCAGTTGTTCTGGTCGAAGTTCCTGCCATGGTCTGACTTGAGGAAAAGTTTTGAGGAATGCTTTAAAAAAAAAATAAAAATCTTACTGTAAGATTTCTTGTTCGTTATTTCAAAGAACTCATTCCAACCAAAATGGATTTGATGCTAGGATAGTACTGCTAGAGTAAAAAATTGAGATGTGTGTGTGAAACCTTGTGATTTTTATAAATGAGGTCTTTTTAAAAAACATTTCTTGTTCCTGTGGCTTTCACAATTTCACCCTGTCTGGAGATGAAGTTTGTATATGTGGTTTGATAAATCCTTAAAGCTTGCACGTAGGGTCCTGCTGACACTGGGTGCTTCACAAACTTGGCCAATTTATGGTTTCATATAAAAATTCTTTGAACTTACTGCAAACCTGGTGTGACACCTCTGTGCCAAACTGAAGCCAATCATAACTTTTATGGATGACTAAATGCTTCCTTTTGAGTTTGTGTGATATGAGTTTCAGATTTGTTAGGGTCTGTGTGTGTATGTATGTACTTAATTGAATTTCATGTTGTCTTTTGCTAGTGTACTTTTTAGTCTGCTTGGTCACTTTTCAATTTGGAGAAAACTCCTATTGAGATCAACAGCTGATTTATTGAGAAGTGGCCAGTTGTCCTAGAAGAAGGGCTTTGTCTTTAGTGCATGCTTTCTCCATAGTTGATCCCAGAAAAGGATTAAGTTCAATGAGACTATAGTCAGAGATACAGAAGAAATTTTCCCGTGATGCACACCATAAATGTTAATAGTCTGTACTCTGTTTAATATTGAGCTTTTGCTTGTATAAGAAAAGCCTTTTTAGAGAAGCAAGAGAATGATGAATACGTACCAATATCTGCCAAAATAACACAGGTCTTATCATAATCCAGTAGGACAAAGATGGTATCTGTACTCAGGCAGTAGCTTTCTCCAAAAAGCCTGTGGTCTTGCTGTGCCTATGAAGGCTTCTTGGCAGTTTGGGGTTGGAAGCAGGCAATTCAGTGGCCAGCTGGGATCCTAAAGCCACTGGGATCGGCAGGATGTGCCTGAACTCAGGCGAAGAGGAGCGGCTGTGGGCTGATGCTTCCCTGTGGCCAATGTTGGCTGATTTGACCAGCCAGAATAAAAGGTCTCAACAAAATGGCTTGTGTGAGAGTAGTTTGTCTTGCGGGATGAAGCCAGATGTGGATGTGACTGTCAGCTGGAGTGAAATAGTCCATCGTCACTTTCCTTTCGCAGGAAAATCCTTTTGGAATAAGATGGTGAAGTCCACAGCTAAGGTCACGGTGGGACTTGTTCTGCTATTTCAGGTCGTGTGGGCTGCTAGGCAGGATGCAGAGGTGGACGCTGAAGTGCCAGAGGTGTCTGTCATACTGTGAGACTTGTGGCTCTTGTGGGCTACTGGAGAGTCATTTTGGGCTGAGTGTTTTTTCTCTCTAAAACTGGGTTATGAAATAGCCGATATCGGCTGGAAAGGCTTGAGCACCCTTTTATGCTTTAATGGGTTGCCTTTTAAGGTGTTTCATTATACATCGCTTATTGATTCATGTCACGGGTCCAAAGCATTCAGATTTGGATTATGTGGGAGAAAACTAGTCCATGAAGTCTATACAAATCTGTCCACTCGGATGTATCGCTAGATTTCTGGGCTTTGTTTTCTCTGGTCACGTTCGCTTGTCACAAGTTACTGTCCTCTTTTTGTCATCCATTTCAGCAATGTCACACATTTAGTCTAGCTCAGGCTTAGCACGGGGTATAATGCTGGCAGACCAGGGTGTTTGCATTTGCAGGTAAGAAGACTTCAAAGTTTAGATCTGAAACCTCGATTATATCCTAAAAGATTCTGCATGTGTAACTGGAAAACTTGGGATCCCAGACTTCATAGTGCTCCAAGGTCTGGTGGCTCCTCTGGGTAGAGGTCGCAGTGGTATCAACTCAAACCTGGCTGAGCTGAAAGCTGGCTGAACAGTTGTGTTTAGAGGAATCGAGGGTATTGTTCAAAAAACCTGTGCAGTCTCAGTGCTTTGCTAGCAGTAAAGGATGTGGCACAGGGGCGGCTTCGTAGGAAATTCAGCTTTCAAAATCTGCAGAGAAGCTGCCGCCAGCACCGACCCAGCAGCGGGTCGGAAGCTGCGTTTTTGGGATTATTGCCAAGAGATGTTTCTTGGAAACTCTTCCGCATGCAGTGCGAACAGCAGGACAGGAGGTCTTGATTTGAACTCTAGATGATAAAACCACTGAGGTTTTGGCAGGGCTGCGTGTTTGGATGCCTTGTTCTTGGCCTTTCTGGTTTGGGTGTATAGGTGAACCCCTGCCTGGGCTGGCTCAGAAACTTCCATCTGACTTTGTAGCAAGCTGTATTTTCCACTCCGTAGGAAAGTTTTTTGGGAGTGAAACAGCTCTCTATTTTGTTGGATGGAATTCTCCGACCCGCTGGCTACACCCGTTCTATTTTTCTGAATCAAACTGGGGCTGAACCTACTCTGCAGGGTCATTAATTCTTCTTAAAGATGACATTCTTCTTCCGTGTTTGCCCTCCCTGACGTGTAGTCTTCCTGCTCACGTTACCTCTTGGCCCATAAGAGAGAATGGTAGTGTAGGTCACCTGCCTGCCTATGACAGAGACCCTCAATTGACTAAAACCTGGGTTTTTTTTTCTAGTAAATCTCATTTTGGACAGAAGGGGAGAGGAGGGAATAGATATGTAATCTCTGACTAGATCCAGCACTGATTTCTTCAGTAGGAATCCACAAGCACTGCTGCAGTGGAAGTAACACTGATCGTTATTATTATTTGTCTTTAAATTCCCCCAAAATACTCTCAGTTCCCAGTCATGTAGAGATCTAGAGGCTTACAACATACAACGAGGTATGGAGGGAAGAAGGGGAACCCACTTGCTGCAGTTCTTGGAAGACAAGTTACGTGCTGACATCTTGGGGTGTATGAGCGTGCAGACAGCAGCAATGTGTGGAAACTTGGTTTCTGCTGCCCCAACTGCTGCGGTGGAACTTCAGAAGAATAACTGGAAAATGGACAGAGCTGTGGATGTAGCCTGGAGTGGCAATTGGTCTTTAGCCCGGGTCAGTCTTTCCTCTGTCTTTTTTCTGTATAGATTCCCCATCGCTTTCTCTGAATCCTGTCCTGTTTTTCAGGGAGCTTTAAAATTTATGGAGAGAAGGGAGGAAAATCTCTTCCTTACTGCAAGGGCCAGGTCAGCATCTTTTTTTGGAAATCCCTGCGAGAGCAGTTTGTCAGAAAACGTTAGGGGAAGTGGAGAGCTGAGCCTAGCAGAGCCAAGCTGAGCTGGAATGCTCCCTTGGTTTCAGCTCATCCGTATCAGCAAGGTGCGGTGGGAGCAGAAATCTTTTTATCAGCGACTGTACAGCATAAGAAAGAGAATTTCCCAAAGGCTAGGCTTCCTCCCAAAGTTTTGCTCTCCGAGGAGGCCCTGAGAAAAGCAAATACACTGGGAAGTTGGTAACTCCAGACAAGTATGTGCACGCACCACTGTGCATACCCACATGTATGTACGTGGAGTGCTCTCCCAAATAGCCTAGAACCTGAGAAAATGGAGATAAAATCAAAAAACAATTGAAGTTAATTATGTTTTCAAGGCAATTGGAGGTTGGTTGAAATCTTGTGGGATTTCTGAGCCCTCCCAGTGCAATTTCAGTCTGCGTGTGGGGAAGAAGGTTTGGTTGCTGTGGTCATTAGTGTCTCAGTTGTGATTGTCACTTATTGCTGGTGTCAGATGATGATGGTGTTTGGGTTAGGGATGACGCAGATGTCGCCACCGGAACACAGTTATCTTCTAATTGCAAATTATTCTTTTTGTCACATGGCTGTGTGGTATACGTATCCATTTGTGGTGGAGGAAGCTTACCCTTGCTCTTTAAAATGCACAGCACAAGTTTGGATTCAATATAAGTTTGGGCTTTAGATGAAAAAACAACAAAAACTGTTTTGACATGTGACTGAACTTTGTTGTTCTTCTTCCACCCATGTACTTCACTCTTTCTTTTCATCCTCACCAGAAACTGGCCTGCATTTTGTGTTTTGGGCAATAGTGGTGTTGCTAGCCTGACTTTGAACATAATGAAAAAGAAAAAAAGCCACCTTTCAATAAGTCTTGGGTATCTCTTTGCTTTATAGAGGAATTGGGATGTGACTGAATTCTTAAAAATGCCAGATGTTGGACACTCAGGGGTTTACAGGTAAGCTCATATGGATTAGCTGAATTAGAAATCTGTCGTGATGGTTAAATGTCTTGCTTTCTATAATGTGAGCTTGAGAAGCAAAAGGAAGAGCCTTGCTTTAATTCTAGAAGAACCAAAATCTTTAAAGGTCTAGGAATTGGAGATCACAAAATACAGGTGTGAAAAAAAACCTGTATGGGACAGTTTTTCATGCCGTGCCCTTCTGTGCCTATGTGAATTTAGGCCAAGGAGTGCTACACCTAGTTCAGAATTTTGACTGACCTAAACTTTGGGTCTACAAACACGTAATGAAGTACCATCAAACATGTTGTTATGTGAAATGGCACTGCACATTTTTTGGTACGTTCATATGAGTATTTGTTCAGAAGCAGACTTCACCAGTGGAAGCACATGATATTATTCAAAAGATAACACATACTTGTTTTTATTCCCTTAAGATGGGAGATCTTTCTTCAAAGAATCATGAATAAAACAAGAAAGTGCCTCGTAGCGGGTATTAAGGAAAAAAAAAATTAAAAAGTCTTTGGAATGGTCTTTCCCTCTGGCATCTTTACTTGGGTTCTGCAATCAGTAATTCAAAGGAAGTTTTGTGGAAAGGAGAGGCAAGATGCAGGAGTTGATATGACTTCCCCAAGGGTGAGGACTTCTAGAGCTGGGACCCGAACAGTAATCTCTTTAATCCCCGCTCAGCATTTCACTATGAGATCATTATTCTGTTTGATTAATTTGCACAATGCCTCTAAAGCCATAATGCTACATATGCATTGAAGACTCCTACTGCAAGTCCTCGTTTGAGTATCTGGGAGCTGTTTGCTATCCCGGACACCTTTTTTGCTTGAATTTTGAATACGAGGAAGTATTCCCAAGCCTTGGTTGGTTTTACTCTGATCTGATCATCAATGCTGATGTATTGCTGGTGTTCATTGGGGAACATTATTTTCAGTAGGGACAAAGAGTTCTTAGTGCAAAAATTAGTTTAAATGCTCATGTTTGATAAGTACGGATACAACTGTAGTGATGACGACATCTTTCATGGTTTTCACATAACGATGAGTAAAGTGTTATGTTCTTAAGCTTAAATTCCTAAAGATAGGAGAGTGGTAACAGGACACAGTTTGCATGTATCAGCCCCTCTGTCCCAAATAACCTTTTGAACCCTTGAGCAACTTCAGCCGCATTTGAGAAACTTCAAAGACTTCAAATATTGCAAGTTCTGTGAAAACTGAGTAGCAGAGAGGAGATTGTAAGACTTCTCAGGCTTGATAGTGATTCCGCAGTGTAAATTTGCTTCTTGCTTGCCACTAGGTAATCTATATTTGATTTGTAGGATGATGCCAACTCCCCAGTTGAGGTCATGGTATTACCAAAGCCTCAAGTGTGATACTGGGCAGTCGTTCTGCCCCTCTGCCGCATTAACCCCTATTGTATGTACGGATGACTTCATCTCTGTTCACTTGGAGGCACACGCTGTCTCTTTTACAGGCATTATCAGATTTACTGGCAGCACCTCACAAATCTCAAACGCTGTGTAAATGCCATCAGCGCCCCATGCCCGGAGACCCGCGAGTATCTAATGCATCACGTTGCAAACTGTGAAATTGAAGATTCGGCCCCACTTTAATGTTTCAGCACTGTAAGCCACAGAACTAATGCAGCTCAGCATACTAATGAGGGAGGTATTTACTGTTAAGTGCCGAGCCGCCGTTAGAGAACTGCTGGCGTTCAGCTTCACCCTTGAAACCTTTATAGGAGGCTGGTCTTCTTCTCGGACTGAACCTTGCAGGGTCCTCAGCAAACACCCAGCATCGCAGCGGCAGGAAAAAAAAGCCCAACTTGATGACTTTCAGGGAAATAGCCCAGAAAATTAAATCCTCTATACAATTTATAAATGAGCTTGAGTAAGGGAGGAGGAGGGATTGATGGGGAACTGGTTGTTCTTCCTGGGGAAAAGGTGAAGATGAAACCAAGACTAAACGTAGGCCAGCGGGTTACCACGGGAATAAAAGTGAGATGGTAACAGGTTATGGTATCTTTTCAGGGCATCACAAATGTTGGTATTTTTATTTTGGAGAACCCCTTCTGCAGCACTGTCTATTTGAGTCCCTGTCATCTGTTCATTTCAATTGGAAAATATCAATATAAGCGAAAGTGTCACTTTTAACTTCTCTACACTTGGTAGAAAAGCATTTAGAGCTAATAGCTGGGTTTGGTGTTACCTGGAAACACTGAATGTAGGAGATTTCATTGAGATGACAGACCACTTCATAAAGACAGGACTGTGAAATCCAGTTGGTTTGTCAGGTATTACATAGTTAGGGGCTCACTGTAAAGGGGAAGTATCATTTACACTCCTGAAATTTGAAATCTAGGCAGGTTAAATTCTTTATCTAGAAGGTGGGGGGAATACTTGTGAGAATTTTGCTTGCAAGGATGGCTTCCACCAGGAGTGAAGAATGCCGTGGAAAGAGCACCCATCCAAGAGGGTGTGGTGGTTTCTGTGAATTTGAGTAATTTCACACCAGGCCCTGGAGGCTGTCCAGGTTTGAAACGGCAAACCTCTGAATTATGTCTGATGTAATAGCTGAATTACTTAAAACTGAAATGGTATCCTGAATATCTGTCCTATTGACTTGGATGGAGGTGCCTCCAAGAGTGAAGATCGTTTTAGTTTAGATGCCCTTAGCTGTGAAATGGGCATCAAAAATCCCAAACACACAAAATTCAGCTGTGATTGCTTCAGATCTCCACATCTAGCTTTTATATCCCTGGGATGATCTTGATTTGTTTCCACCGAGAACGTGAAATTCCAGCTGAACCGCACGGTGCGGAACAGAGCAGTGCGTGTTGATGGGGAACCCAACGAGTTTTAAGAGCCTGATGGGAAATTATAGCAAACAAGGGCTGTTGGCAACCAACTTCCAAATCTAAATCCTCCATGAGCACAATACACTACAATTATAGCAGCTTTCCCGGGTCAGGAAACAAATGCTGTGACTGCTGTATTCCTGTGTGTGATATTTATGACACACAATGTTATCTTTGTAATTGTTACGTATGCTTTTATGTAGTGCAATTAGGGTGGAGCTGAGGTTAATGGTAATGTTAATCGTTTTCGTGTTCTTAATTTAGACTCTGAATGCTGTCGTTCAGTAGGGAGTGAGTAACAAAAATTATTCATGCTATTGTACTGCTGTCACATCTGTGATGAAGGGAGATGGCTACAGCACAGCCTAAATCAGCTGAGATTGCTCAAGTCTTGGATTTACCTGCTGAAAAGCCCATTCACTTAAGCTTTGGTGTTTTCTCCTGCTTATACCGCGTTGGAAAGTCCTGAGGGTCCTAATGAATGGACTTGCTCTGGAATCAAACCCTGCACTTGGAGGGATGTCTCTCTGTATGGACTTCCAGCTGAACTTCAGCTGAGGCAGAGAATCTGTTTATGATATACTTGTTCAGAGAAACTCACCTCTGACATAATGACATTATTTCACCATAAATTTCTCTTTTCTGAAGTGTATTCTGGAAATGCAGTGGAAATTGGTGCAGAGTCCAAGGGTATGTGGGTTTTGGGCCTTTTTTCCTCCCCACTAACTTCCATGAGTTGGGATGTGTCTGGCTACAGGTTTTATCCAAAATACCAAATTCAAAATATCAAAAAAATAACAAAAATTTAAAAAAAAACCAGCACCGAAAGCCCCTCAACTTGTTTTGTTTAGTGACCACTCCTAAAATACTTTTGCTCACCAAAGTTAGGGAAATAGGCACCCCATGCATTCTGCGTCTTCACCAAGAGGTACAGCTCAATGAGAAATGAAAAAAAGATATAGGAGATTGGCTTTTTTTTTTTTTTTCTTTAATTCTGCAGTGTCTGGTGAGAATAGCAGAATGTGATGAGAATTAGTGCTGTCTCCAGGATCAAGTCCTGCTGCTCCAGGTGGATCTCATGGGACCATTCCGCTGTAGCCTTTGTTGGAGGGGAGGTGAGGTTGCTGGGATCCTCAGCTTCCTAATGGGTTTAACTGCGTCTCTTTGCCCAATTTAAAGTTAAAAAGATTAAGTGCCTGTTTCTTTTCTATAACTGAAACATTGCAGCCATCTTCAGGCAGTTACAGAAGAAACACAGGAAACCATTTTGTCAAGGATCAAACTTCTTTTTTTTTTTTTAATGATGTACTCAGTTCACAAATAAAAAGCTTATTTGCTAAAGACCATTTGCTTTTGCTGCAACCAGACTGAAGAGGCTGTACTCAGGAAGCACCAGAGGGCTGGCTTAATTTTATAAGGAAAAAAACAGACTTCTGAGAGTGCTCTTCATGTTGTACTTCCTCAGTTCAGGACTCCAAGTCTTTCACAAAACTGAGAAGCATCCCATGGGACCACAGCCATCCTGGGGTGGTGGATTGAATGACTTAAGTATCTTTTTTTGGTCTGATTTGTGACTGTAGCTTTAATTTATTGCCTCCTCTGTAAACCACAGATATGTTTGTTATTTCCAATTACATGGTCAAAAAAAAAAAAAAAA
>NW_015090793.1:12439392-12527319 GCF_001431845.1 Calidris pugnax
CAGATATTTTTTTTATTTCCAATTACATGGTAAAAAAAAAAAAAAAAGAGCTTTATTTGGATTTTTAAGTCATTCTTTCTCTTTGCCTTGGCATTTGTTGCAATGAAATCCTTTTGTGAGGCTTGTGGAGAGAGCTGGGTTGAAATAGCTTCTCAACAAGACACGTGATGGGCAGCAGTGGTGCCATCCCAGGGAAAGACAAGAATGAAGGTTTTATGGCTTCATTGAGATTGGTGAATGCAACCTTCACCCAACTCAGTTTTGTACATTGACTATTTTAAAATTGTAGGGTTTGGTTTTTTTTTCACCCTAGAAACTCTCCTGTCTTAAATTTAAACTACCTACAGGAATTGAACTTGAGTTTTTCTTTCAAAACAAATCCCCATGACAGGCTCGTATCATGGTCTGATGATGATGGTCACCATATGCACATACCTCAATTCAGCAACAAGCCTGCTTGTTTGTCATTTAAAACAACTTTAAAATGTTTACACTGAAATTTTCCTGCATGTATTATAGTTCTTCTGTTTTAATTTACTGAATCTGGTAGATTAAATTTTCATTTTCAGGGTGGGGAGAAACTTGCAGTCCGAAGTCAGTTGTTAGTGATAAAATACTTGCAACAAATTTAGCAAGTGGTCTTTCATTTTGGTTTCTAATCTGTCAATCTGTTATAAAAGCAGAAAGCTGTGTATTACCTGGCTGGTTTCCCTAAGTGCATAAGCTTGCATGATAGGTTGTTCAATGTCCAGAGAAGATGCAGTTTTTGTTTACACAAAAATCTGTGTTCTCCTAGAATTCTGTTCTGAAGACCGTAGTTACTGACCTCAGCTTTCAAGCGGTGATGATTTCAGGAATGTCCAATGTCTGGATTTCAGACTGTGGTGGAGAAGGTATCTCATCCACAGTGTGATGGAGTCATAGGTTCAGTGCATGTAGCAACTGGGCAAGAAAAAAAGTGAAGAAATTTGATTTTTCATTAATATCTTACTAAATTTAAAAATTCTAGCCCTATGATTGTTTTCCTATAATTACCTTCTGCCTGCGTGAAAATAACATATGCCAACATGAACCTCAGTAGGGAAGGATTGAGAGGAAGAAAATGAAGTTACCTTTTGACCAGTGTTCCATCAGCTTAATAATAATATTTTTATTAGGAAAAGTATCACAACATGCCCCCGGAGAGGCAAAGGTTTCCTTGTGTTTTCTGTTTCTGTCATCTAGACTTGTTTGGGGAAGGCTGAATACTGCATGGCTTAAAAATACAAAACCATTAAGATTTCATGAGGAATGGATCATCTTTTGAAAACTCTGTCATCTGCTTTAAATACTTTTTATTTCTCCAGCCTGAGTGCTTGGAAGGAGGTTGGGATCTCTTCACTACGAAGTGACACTGTAGCCTCTGGTTTGCTCTGGTCACCTTTAACTCAGGAGGGGACAACTCGTGAGCAGGGTCAAATATATCAAAAGGCCCTTCAGTTAAAGGATTATCAAGGTCAGGGTTGTCTCAGGGCTGCAGACACGGCTGCTCCTGTTTCTGTGTGTCCTGGGCATGGAGATAATGTGCCTCCGGTCACAGAATCATGGTTCGGGTCAGAAGGAACTTTCAAAGACCATGTAGTCCAACCTCTCTGCCATGGGCAGGGACATCTTCAGCTAGATCAGGTTGCTCAAAGCCCCATCCAACCTAGCCTTGAACATTTCCAGGGATGTCCAAGAGATGCCTCCAGGGATGTTCATGTTCCAGGATGCCTCCACAACTTCCCTGGGCAACCTGTTTCAGTGTCTCACCACCCTCATTGTAAAACATTTGTTCCTTATATCTAACCTAAACCTACCTTCTTTTACTTTAAAAACATTATTCCTTGTCCTGTCACTACAGGACCTGGTAAAAAGTCTTTCTCCATCTTTCTTGTAAGCCTCATTTAAGTATTGAAAGGCTGCAATAAGGTTGCATGCTCTTCAGGTTGGACAACCTTAGCTTGTCCTCCAAGTCTTCCATCCCTCTGATCATCTTCATGGCCCTCCTCTTGACTCGCTCCAACAGGTCCGTGTCCTCCTCGTATTGGGGGCCCCAGAGCTGGACACAGTTACTCCAGGAGGGGTCTCACCAGGGTGGAGTAGAGGGGCAGAATCACCTCCCTCGAACTGCTGGCCACACTTCTTGTTAGGCATTCCAGCAATCCCTGTGTGCCCTCAGCCCCGGCTTCACTTCCGTTGGGAGCACCTGTCCAGCTCTCCTCAGAGCTACACGAGGAGCAAAGTAGAGGAAAGCAGGTTTTTTTCCCCTTTTTCCTCCCTGGGATGTAGAAACGTTTGATGGACGCACTCCGAGGCAGCCGATGCAGGGCTCCACAGACCCTCCAACGAGGCCAGACCCTCTGTCCCATTGCCTCGACATGTGCCTTCAGGGCTGCCCCTCGCCCGTGCTCTCACGCTGGTTGGAGTGTAGCAGCACCCAGGCGCTCAGACAGCATGGGGCCCCGTGGAAATAATCTGATTTTTTGGGGTGGGTAGAGTGTTGTTTCAACATCAAGGCACAACCCTACGATTCTCGGCGTTGGGGCGTGACCTGAATGAATGGACTCAGCCCAGGTGCCTTCCATCCCGCTGCTGTCAGTGAGGAATAAGCCAACTACATGAAAGGAGCCGCGCAGCCTGCAGTCGGTGAGAGCTGCGGGGTCAAAGTCCCTCTCTCTGCTACTACTGTTTAAAATTGAGACTAAAAGGCAGTATCTTACAAAAAAAAAAGGAAGTTCTGAAGGCGATGCTTGCGTGTAGCTCTCTTTGTTCTGGGTAGTAGTATTGTATCTCACGAAGCTCTCTGTACTCCTGATGCCCTTAGATGTTCTCATGCTCTGAAGCCTGAAAGCTTTCGTATGGTGATCAGCAAAGGGCTGCTTCAGGACTGTGACCCACGGGTCTTTTGGCAGCGTGGGGTCTCCCATTGCTGCGCAGTTAATCGTTAGGCTGTAGCTAAAGGAAAAGAGAAACCCTTTGCTTATCGAATGGGTGGAAAAGGAATCCAGTTTTGCATAAATCAGGAGATTTATGCAGCAGCGTGATTTTCGTCTCTGGAAAAATCCACGGGGACCTCAAAGATAACAGGAACAGCAACACCGAGCAGCAGAGGGTTGTATTTAAAGAAAAAAAAAAAACAACCCAGTTTGCCTTTTCCTTTTTTTGGATGTTAAAGAAAATTGTGTGGGCAGAAGTAGTGGTAGAGTCGATGCACCTATATCAAGATAGCTTCTAATAGGTTTCACCAAATATTTTCACAATAAAGTGAGATCGTGGGGGAGATAAAACGATACAGCTCACAAAATGCCTGGAGGTTCCTTTGTGAAGAGTGGTAAAGTGGATTTCTGGGCTTGAGGGAGCAGCCGTGGGGGAGTTATGAGGAAGACGAAGCAATAAATCCGGGATTACTGCTGGGATGTTTGCTGATGGTAAACAGATCCCTGAGATGCACAACGGCGGCTGGAAAAGCTGTAAGTGCCGATGCTGGATGCAAATATCCGCGAGTTGGGTTAAAAAAAAAAACAACAAACACCAAACCCCCGGTGCTTAAACTAGTTCTGCAGGCAGAAGAGGTGGAGATGCCAAAATTGGGAGGAGCTTTGATACCCAGCGATGAAAAGCTGTTTCCTGAGTCGGAGCTGGAGGGATGGATTCTGTAGGTTAGAGTAACCCAGGGACACCGACTTTCCTATTGCTAGCTGTGTTCCCTTTTCACTGGGCGATATTTATTATTTCACTTGGGTTATAACTTCCTCGTCAGCGCACGGGGGGGGTGGGAGGGTGAAGGAAATGACACTTGCTTTCTTTGCAAGACCTTTCGAAGATCTGCAGATTAAAGGCTGGCTGTAAGGGCTAGGTGTTACCGGAGATGGGAGAAATAATGTGCTTCAGAGAAAATTCTTGCAGGTACGTCGGCTGAAACCTGAAACCTGGCATTTGGGGTGCGGCAGAGGAAGATTGCAACCTGGCCAGTTTTGCTTTGTAAGGTAACACAGGGCCTGCTGCTTTTTTTTAACTTTTTTTTTTTTAACCTTGTAGTGGCTCAGTGGTTTTCGGCGCTCCCAACCTCTTGCTCCTGCCTGCTGGGAGCTGAAGGTGGCCGTGCTTTGTTTGCACGGTTGCCTCCAGAGCCTTGTTTCCCTTCACACACAGTCACAATCAGGCAGGAAACAGGTTTCTTGTCCGCTGAGCCAGCCTGGTTTTCTCGACAGCAAAAGCTGCCTCTTTGCTTTCTGCCTGGGTCCTGCTGGGAAGGTCTCCAGCTCTGCTCACCCCCACACTTGTCTCTGCAATTCTTCCAGAGGGATATCGAGCCAAAGTGTTTGGTCACTTAGCCTCACCTGGCTCTGCGTGATGCTCCTTGTAGTTTGTCTACCTTACACTCAAAAAAAACCCCCCTTGCCTGCTTCTTTTCATATCATTGTGCAAAATGTGGCTGTCACACCCACCGGCTTCCTTTTGGGCTTTGCCCGGCGCTGGGCTCCGGGCGCCTTGAATAAAGCATTTTGTGCTGGGACGTGGCAGCGGCAGGCTTTCCTACTGGCATGACCAGACTCTCAATGTGACATTCAGAGCTGTAAAATACTCCCTGACAATAGCTGGTGTTGTTCAAAGAGCAGCATAAATAATCGAGGGTTGTTTTTTTTTTCTTTTTTTTCTTTTTTTTTTTTTTTTTTTTTTCAAGAAGAATAACATCTCCCCAGGCTGGCCGAGAAGGCTGTTGGCATGCACAATGCCGTGGGAGAAGTGTTGTAGCGTGGAGGGGAATCTCAGGAAAGGGGTGACATCGCAAGGGTGAACTTCAGGTTGTTATCTGAAAGGTTTTCAACATCGTGGCTCTGGGCTCTCTCTTAAATGAGGTGTTAGGACCTCTGCTTTCTTGTATACCCATTTTTACACAGAATGAAGTTTTTCCGTCATGCAGATCTTTGTGTGTTTGTAGCATGACAAGATGACTTTGTAGCATGAGCTTTAGTTGCTGATGGGATGCCTGGGAAAATAGGTTCATAGGGTGGTTCAGATGATTAGATGAGGCCTCAGGAGGTCTCCAGTCCAACCTTTTGCTCCAGTCAGGGTCAGCTGTGAGGCTGGACCAGGCTGCTCAGGGCTTTATCCACCTGGGTCTTGAAAACCTCCAAGGATGGAGATTGCACAACTTCTCCATGCAACCTGTTGCCCTGCTTGACTGACTTCATGGTGGAAAAGCTTCTCCCTACTGTTTGAACATCTCTTGTTTCATCTTTTGCCCGTTGTCTTGTGTCCTCCTACCATACAGTCCTGTGAAGGTCCTCTTTCTGATCTCCTTGGAGATGCTGGAAGGCTGTTAAGCCCTCCTTTTCACCTGCTGCTGGTAGCTGAGTGTGCCCAGAGAGAAAAAGGGACAAATATATCTGTGTTTATGGGGCTACCACATATCTCAAGTTTTTCCTTGCCTTTTCATGTGCACCTGAGTCTGTTCTACCTCCGTTGTATTCATAGATCAAAAGCAGGGGCGAAAAGCTTTTCTGTCTTCATTTAATCTTTGGCTTTCTTAACTTAAAATCAGCTAAATTAGAATTAAAAATAAAAATTTATTGAAGAAGCTACCAAAAATCTAGATTAGTAATTCAGTGAAATTTGGTCCCAGCTCATTATCACGTGTGTCTGGTGACTTGTTTCATATGTATTCCTAGGATTTTTTGCTTCCAGTCTTGACATTCGTTGATTTCAGTGCACCTAATGGGTGATGTGGTACTGGCATCATTTTGGGATTATCATTTAGGCAGCTTTTTGGTTCTGTCACCTGAATATGAAGTACAGCAACTGCTGATTTCATCCTTTTATCTTCAACATGATTTTTCTGTCTGTCTTGTAATTCTTTAAAAAAATCAACTATGTCAGCACTAGAACAGCTTCTTTCTTGGTAATTTCTCCAATACTATAGAAATAAAGCACTGAAATAAATTTATTTTGTACAGTGAATATGCAGAGGAAAAAGCTTTTGTGCATCCTTTAGACTGATGCTGACCCCAGCTTCATCTATTAAAATTACATCTTTGTAGAAACTAATTTAAATGTGCTTATTAAAAAAACCCTAACTGTTCTAAAACTAAGCTTAAAGTGAAAAAACATAATAATGCGGCAGTGGTGGCCCTGCACAGACTCTGCTCAGCACGTGACGTGGGTATGAATGAGCCCCGGCAGTTTTGTCTCCGGGCTGGATTAGGCACAGTTGCTACTGGTTACTGCACAGCCCGGCTCGGCGAGGCTCCTTTTCCTCTCCAAAAGCACCACCGAGCGTTGGGAACCCAACAGGGTGGTGAGGACGTGCCCCGAGCTGGTGCTGTCAGGGTACGGCTGAGATCCTCACAGCCCATGCCTCTACAGCATCCCTTAACGTCACTTGCTGGGTTGTTAGATGCTTAATAGTCCTTTGACCTCCAACAGCATCCAGAGGAGGATTTTGCTTCTGGGATTTGCTTTGACATGTTCTTACCTTTTTTTTTTCTTTTTTTTAAAAAAAAGCCTCTTTACAGGATTGAAACCCCACGAAATCTGGTTTTTAACAAAGGTATGGTTTGGTTTTTAGCCCTGCCTCTTGCACAGGCACTTGTCAGTCCCAGAGCAAGTCCTGGTGATTTTTTTTTTGAGATGAAAAACAAAAGGGGCTCATAGTTGGTGTGTGCTGCTTTCTGCTGTCAGGAGTGAAGTGGCAGCCTTGTTCTCAGCCCGTTCCTACCCTTGCCTTCCTGTGAGTCCATTGAACTGGCTCCTGTCAATCAACGATGCTTTTAAAACAAACGCGTGGGATAAAGCTGCAGAATTGCTCCCGTGTCAGCTCTGGAGTGATGGCTGCACAGCCTGGTTTGTTGATGTATAGATATACCCATGTGCAGGCATTTTTGCACAATCAGTTTTGCTGTCAGAGGTGTGGCAGTAGTTGCAGTAGGGATAGATCAGGCAGAAGGACCGAAGGGCAGGATGGCTTCAAGCGCCCCGTGTCTCGGTGCTCTAATCTGCAGCAGGCTCAGGTTATTTTCCTTATGAAAATAGTCCAGATCTGGGAGCTCCTGGATCCCATAGACGCTGGTCTGATAAAGCCAGTTGTAAACTGCAGCTTTGCTTTGTGGAGATGGGACACGGTGGTGTGTTGTCCCTTCCAGAACTAATAACTGTGAGCTCCCGTGTAGGGTGTACTCAGCTGTTAATCTGGTTGCACAGCTAAAGCACACAGCAGGGTGTGCACAGGGGATGCCTTTTGCTGCGGGGAGATCTCCCCTCCACGTGCTGACCTGCCTGTCACAGGCTAAGCAAAATGCATTCAGGTCTTATTTCACCTTGGCAGCATATTTTAAAATAAGACTGGCAAAAGCAGTGGACTTGGGAGCAGTGGTCCATACACGGGCTGTGTTGGACACAAAACGTGTGGACAACTTCCCATCTCTGAGTTCACTCCTGAAATAAGGCTGACCTCGCTGCCCAAAAATACTGCCTGGAAGAGAATAACTTGAGTCCAATAAATGAGTCCTAAGTTTGGTTGTATGGACCACAAAAGCTGCTTGCTTTCAACGTTTTTCTCAGATATTTGCTCGCGTTTCTTTATCATTGAGTGCTGTGCTTGAGCAAAACCACCAGCAACCTTGCTTCAGTAGATGTTACTGCTATGGGTAGCTTCTTAAGCATTGCCATCGTGGACCAGGATTGTCTTCTTCTCTGTTGCTGGTGAAATTCTCAGCCCTCCCAAAGTGATGACCTCTGGTTTATACCTCAAGCCGTGTTGTGCAATAAGGAGCGTGATTCCACATGTGTTTTATAAAAGCAGAAGAGGATTTCGGGTGCTGTGTTGGAAAATCAAAGCCCTATTTGGGGGAACTTGCGGTCTGACTATCCAGTTGGACAAGCTCAGCTTTCCCTGCAATTTAAATATACTCTACCAGAATTTTAATTGTTCCAGTCTCTATAACTGCATTTAACTCTTTAGGAGCGTGCAGGTTTTCCGAGCCACTGTTGCTCTCCTGTTTAAATGATACAGCCTCAGAGGAAAAGAACAGCTTTGAATGTGTGTGTGCATCACCTTCTTATTCCTCTAGAAAGCTTCTACAGTTTGTCATATGTCACTTGGGATAATCTAGAATATTTCTGCACAGCTCAGGGATGTATTTAACTCCCCACCTGCCTTTTCGGAGCTTCCCCATCCTGCTTGGAAATAGGGATCTCCCTCTGAGCACAGTTTTTACCCTTATTCAGCTCAGAAGTTCCTTTGCATCTTTAAGGTTGGCTACATGATATCTGTAGTGTCTTGGCACTTGAATTATGTTTTCTTGTTCTCAGTTTTTGCTGGCACTTACGAGCTTGAAAGTATGGCAGTTTCCTAACTGAATTCAACCAGAATAAACAGCGTATAGAGAGAGGATTTCCAGTTTATTGCATATATCAACAACTTTGGAGAAACAGCTGTTCAGATCAGGGAAAAGGCCCTGAAAATCATTCTCTCATTTTTTAGAAGCAAAATAACAGAAATAGTCTGCTAATGCATCAGGTGTCAGAGACAGAGAAAAGGGATTGTCTCAATTTTGTTTTGTTACGCTATTGTGGGAATGCAAGTGCACTCAGTCCCAGGTGGAGCTGCTGCAGAACCTGTACCCTGGAAATGCTGGAAGCTCTGCTGTTGATTTACATGTGTGAGAGGCAAATGCTGGGTGTACGCTCACGCACAGCTTAATGTTTTGCCATCGGTGAAAGTTTCTGCAGCAAAACCTTCATTTGACTAGACAAGACTTAGGATGGTAAGGAAAACAGGGATAGATGAGGGTAAAACAATTTGGTTTTGTTAATGCTGCAGGCTAGTAGTGGAAATAGAAGAAGAAAATTAATCTCTTTTTTTCCCAGAAGACTGTCTTACATGGAGCAGGTACCTTCCCCAAGAGGTGGTAGATGGATTTCTTTGTTTTTCCTTAGGCTTTTGTGAAAAGACTTGGATTTGGGAAAAAGTAACTACGTATCTTGCGAGTTATATTTAGATGTCTTATTGTAGCCTGACTTTTTAATGCCTGTTGCAGCTGATGCTTCTGGTAGGCTGGACACATCAACATACAAGGTCTTCTGACTTTGTCCAGGACACTGTGGCAGCAAGGGCAAGTTTCACTGCTCAAAGGGTCTCCATCAGATGTGATGGTGAGACTATGCATTGGCTACACGTGGGCTTAGAGGCAAAGCCAAACTCCTGCTCTTGCTCAAGGGCCTCCTGCTGCCAAGCTTGGAAGATTGTCTCAGACACCGAGTGCCTGACCATCATATGATCTGCAGGAACATGTTTCACTTCCTTAGTACCTAATGCAGCAAAGAGCATGATCTATGGAAAAGCCATATTTATCCCTGCCAGAGAAACCTCTTCCATGCAAATCAGCTGGTTTGTCCAGTAGACGAGGCGGGAGTTGCTGAGTTGGCTTTCTACCAGTAGGAGTTCCTAAGCTATTAACTAAGGCAACTAATTTGCCACAGGGCGTTCCAGCCCAGTAGGTGCGATGCTGAGAGCTGCACTGGCTGCCTAAAGCCGTATCTGGTCCAGCACTTGCTGTAGCTGCTGCCAGCCATCCTGCTTAGAGACTTTCAAATTTGTCTGCACCAGGGTTTCAGAGTTTGCAATGCTAATACCGAGGGTGTTGGTAGGGGACTGAGTACTTGGCACCTGCAGTGCTAATTTTTTCTTTAAAAGCTTAGGTCATTAATTGTATTGAACAAAACATGTAAGGTAGGAATGTGATAATCTGTGTGGAGAGGCAGTCCTGGTTGGAGGCTTGCTTTCGCTTGGGTGAAGGACATGAGCAAATTTGAACAGAAAATGTCTGGGTTTAAATAAAAAACCAAACCCAAGAATTTAAAGCAGCATTTTGTATTTTTAAACAAAATATACCATGGTCAGAGAGGACTTCCAGAGAACCAAATGACTTATTTTACTGCTGGAGCAGGGTCTCCAGTAATGAAACAAAGCAAAAACCCCTGAAGAAAACCAAGTCCTCTTGCGTTCTGTCGTTTGAAGACTGCAGGAGATCACCATGATGGATTAAAGCAAAGCCCTACAGCTGCATGCAACATCTGGCACCACAGCTCACTCAAAGATTTTCCGTCCATAAGGAGGTCTCGTCGATGACTTTTGGCTCCACTTTGCATCTTCAATATGTCCAAAGGTTACAAAATTCCCATGGTAGGACTCCTTATGCAACGTCACAGGGATCGTGCTATCAGCGTGATGAGTCCCACAGGTTTTGTCTTGCCATCCACCGTATCCCTCCAACAGAAATAGAAAAACTTTTGCAGGATAAAAAATTGGGTCCTAGGTGCTTGACTGTTTGGGGGAATTTGGGTGGTACAGACTAGGATGAGGTTCCTCCAGGGCTTCATCTCCAGAAGTTTGACCTATAGCCCCTTTGTAATGTAATAGCACCATTAACAAGATGCTTAATGCTTTTAAACATGATGCATGCAAAGATTTTGTGCCATAATTCTTCTGATCCTGAGGTCCAATGAGTCACCATGGGCTTCAGTAGTGTTTGGGGGGTGTGTCTGTCAAAACTCTGAATTTTTTCCAGCCTAAAAGCTACAATAGAGCCAACATTATTATTTGGTGCAAAGTGCTGGGTGATCCACAAGAAATAAATGCCTGCTTTTGCAGCATGCAAAGGGCTGATCCCTTGCCTTTTTGGAATTACTGCTAGGGCGACTCCTATTATATGCGGGTATGTGTTGTTTCAAGCCAATTATAAATAAATAGAAACAAACAAAAAGTATGTTGATGGCTCCTTGTTCTATATAAAATATTTGCAAACCTTATTTTGACAGTGAATGTTAAATCAGAGCCTGATAGTCAAGCCTGGAGGTGAAATCTTTCCATGAACGCGCTGAAGTGGTGCAGTGCCAGTGCCAGAACTGAAAATCCTTTTTCACTTGGTCTCTGCTCGGCTTACTTTCCCCCCCTCCAAGTTTCGCTTTCACGTTCATTAAAAGCCTTATTCTGCATTATTGTCACCTGCCAGGGGTTTGTTTGACATTCAACCTGAGCAGGACCAGGTCAGCGTGCTGCAGCTGTGTGTCCTGGTAACTGCTCACAGATCTCGTGACGCAGACCACCGGCTCTCAAAGAGGGACCAGGGCTTCTGCATTAACCCTGAGCCCAACCAGAAAGTGTTGGGGGATCCAAGCGTTAATGACAGCCATAAAGGAGCCATTGCTTTTTGAGCAGCAGGACTTGCTGTTGCTCTGAACTTGCGACCCGAAGGAGAAAAGCGCAATATCCCGACTACAACAATGTCGTATTTATATCCAAAGCTCAGAAATCCATCTGCACGGAGGAATGAAGAGCATCCTATCGCTGTCCAGTGCTATAACCATTTTTAGAAATCTGGCTGGAGCTGGTTTCTTGAGTTGCTTCCTGAAGGGTTGCTCAGTGTCCCTGCTCCAGCTCCACCGCCTGTGTGCTTGGAAATCACAGCCCAAAGTGCCACTTGATTCCATTACACAAGCTGCGTCGTGTGGATCTGCCTTGAAAACAGCTCCTGGTCACCTTTGAGCATCTAAAGCTCTGCCCGGTGACTTGGCAGTCTTTGGGCTGGGGTTTGATGAAATGATGGGGAGGAAAACCCGAGGCATGGATCATCCTTGCATTCAAGGGTGAGGGAACTTGGCAGAAAATAAATCATGAATCCAAAACCTCTCTTGGCAGGAATGAGGTTTCCCTCCTGGTGGATGGCATTTGTGAGCAGAGCAGGTGGTGGCAGCACGGCTGCATTTGTGCTATTGGGGTGGCAGGTGGGTAAGGAATAGCCCACATATCCCCTTAATCAGACATAGACGTTCCTGAATGCAGAAGCAGGCGAGCCAACAGCCTGATGGGGATGTGGGATTTCTTTTCTAGAACATTTGGGGAATCTAGGGGTGAGAAACATGAATGCCAGTTTACTGTGTTCATTCCCTCCCAAAATATATATGGCCCAGCCTCCTGTAAATAAGTTGTGTGTCCGACAGCCCTGTTCGATAAGTGGCTCTGATTAGCACACCTTCCTGTAAACAGAGGAAGCCCTGAGCCACCAGCAGAAATTGGCCTGGTTGGCAGCGTGCGTGGTGCTGCCGTGCCATCTGCCCTTGGCAGCTCATGTCCCCATCGCGCTGCGAAAAATCCCGTGTCTGGTTACCCCTCCTGAGCTGCTCCTAGCAAACCCGCACGGCGCAGAGGACGACCGGGTTATGTGAATGGGTGTATTTTTTCCCTCCTTCATAACTATGTTTATTCATTAAGGAAGTCAAAAGAGGAAGAGGAATGAAAGGGGTGCAAATGTTTTGCTAGTTTAGAAATGAGACCTCAACAACTGGGCTGTGCGCTGCCCTGTGTACGACACGTTCAGCAGCTTTAGCGTCCCTGGCACGGAGCTCAGGGACACTGATGTGCCTGCCCAAGATGCATTCAGGTAGGGTTACAGCTTGCTTACATATCTATATATATCATACTTACATCCATATCAGCCCATATGCTAGTATTTGACTATCAAATTATCACTGATGAATGCCTCTCGCATACGGTTCTGCATCTGCTCTCTTCCTGAGATGTGGCTCTTTGAGTTGGTGGCCACCTCTGCGTGCCTGCCTTTCCTTTTTTCCCCCACGTACATCGCTTCAATTTGTAGAGGATGCCTCTTTTCAAACAGCTTTGCCCCATCTCCTTAGGAAACAGTGAGACCTAAATGTTGCAAGGACCAGGAGAAGACTGCCGGGTGCTCCTGGCCGTGCTGCTGCACTGGGACTCAGGCATCAGCCCATCCATGGGAGCGGAGCCAGAAGGTACCTTGGAAAATGCAAGGGAATGACTTCTACATGCGCACCCAGATACGGCAAGGAGAGGAAAGCAGCAAGATTTACCAGGGGAAATGGTCTTGTTACGCACAACGTGTTTTCTTTATGTATTTGTTGCCCTCCTCCCCCCTCCCCCCCATTCAGGATGCGTTAATTGGGGTTTGAAGATTTGAGCGTGTCTGGTTTATCTCTGGGTGTGCCGTTGCTGCAGGCTCTTATCAGGTGTGTCGCGGTGAGCGAAACCATTCAAACAAAGCCCGTTCACGTAAGTTTGTGCGCGATACGCTGGGTTCACGTGTTCAGCCAGGGCTTGGTGACTGCACTGGGGTGGGATAGGTCCATCATGCCGCTACAGGAAAACGGATTATTTTTTGGGTCTTCAGTAAATTATTTTGGACAGTGGAAATCCTAGGGTGGTTTAGTACAGATGCGTGAAAGTTAGAAACATTAGGATACGTGAGGATGTATGGAAGCACCAGCACCAAAATTAAGGTGACTGCATATTAGAATCACAGGATCATTTAGGTTGGAAAAGACCTTTAAGGTCATCGAGTCCAACCGTAGAATTAGTTGCCTTGTTTAGAAGTGTAGGAAAGCTTTACCTACTGAAAACTGCCGGCTTGTTCAGTTGTCAGGGAAGCAGCCGGATGCTTTCTTTGCTCTTGATTGCTCGTTTAGCTTTGACATGCTTTTTGCTGGGATGAAAGAAGAAACGTCTACAGGCAAAACTGCAAGAATTGTCGGCGTTTGTTGCTGTCATGCCTGCGTGGTGGTACTGCCAGTACGGTAAATAGGCAGGTAGAGTAAATAGGCTGGATTTTTTAAATTCTTTTTTACGAGAAAGGAGATAACAATTGGATGCTGTCCCATTTTCAGACTAGGAATTGTTTGCCAGACTTGAATTACAGGAATTGCCATAGTGAAGCAGATCAGCACCTTGTGCCATTAACTCAGGGCTGGCAGGGGCCAGGGCAGCTTTGCACACCGGGTCCCCGCCTTGTGCTCCCATTAGAAACAATTAAAGAAACTGTTTGTGGTGGAAATAAAATCGAATTGATCTTATGCTTTACGGGGAAATAAAACAGTGAATAACAACTTTATTGAACTTGTTTTTTAAATCTTGTTCTATTCTCTTCTTAGCAGAAACTGTTCAAACTGATAGTGCAGGCAGCTCATGTTTTGTATCTTCTTTTTTTGAACTGATGTGGTTGGGAGAGTCTTTGGACAAAACCTTTTTGTATAGCTTTGGCTTAGTTGCAATCCCAAACTGATCTGCTGGTGACAGGCTTAAACTAATTATCACCAAAGAGTGGAGATAAGAGTTTTTAAAGCTGCTGCTGTGACAAGGTATTCAGTTTTCAGAGGGGCTTGGGAATTACCGGGTGCTAAGGCGCTGATGCTAGCCCATGCCAGTATCCATATTATTTCCTAGGGAGGGAGAGATGAGTTTGCTTTGACTGCTAAATTACTTAGGGGGGACTCTGCTTAAAGATGGGGGTGAAAGAAAGCCACCACCCAGCCACTTGTGCTCGAGGGGAGCTGCAGAAGAGCAAAAGGAAGCTGGCTGCAGAGATTTTGCTTTGTGCCTTGCTAATTCCTTTGGCCCTGCAGCTGGGGCAGCCTTATTTTGCTCCCTGCACTTGCTGCTTACGGAGCATTCCCCAATTCCTGTGTGCCCCTGTCCTTTTAATATTTTCATCCTTTCACCTTTGTTTTCCCTTTCCTGCAATAACTCAATTTTATTCCTGCTTCCTTTGCCTTGGGTTGAGTTTGAGTTGCTCGCTGTGCCTGCTTGTAAACAGGATTTGTGGCTTTGATCGTCAATCCTCCAGGTACCATCATAGGATTTTGTAATATTTTCAGCCTGGGAGGTCTGCGAGGCATAGCTTGTCCCTGTGCTGCAGCCAGGCAGCTTCTGGGTGCTGCTGTAAAAATCATCTCTTGATATTTATAAGGTTGAAGCAGCAAAGAAATGGAAAAGTGCAGGAACGCTGAGGTCGAAGGCATTAAAAACCTTTTACCTGGGCATCTCTTTCTGGGTGGGTTTGGTATTTAAGCACCATTATTCTCCAAAAATTGATTATTTTTACTTTGTGCTGTACAGAGAATATCATATTTGCTTTCACCTGTGGCATTGAGTATTACCATATGGTTTGCTCAAAGTTGATTTTTTTTTTTAATGCTTTTAGGGGTAAGTTAGCACTTGGTGCCTTTCTGCTGTATGTTTTTTAGACAGAAAAGCACCAGCATGTGTGTCAGAGGAAAAAGATCTTAGCTGGATCCTGGAGAATAAAAATAAACCAAGCTCAGATTCCCTCTGAAGGGAGAGAGCTCAAGTCCCACAGGTAGGATTTTTCATTGTAGTGATCCCCTTTGGCAGCTAAATTAGTGACCAGGTTTGGTAGGAAAATGGAATGACTTGAGGAGCATCCCCTGGTACCCATAAGGAGGAGGATGGTGTGGTGGAACACCAGACCCACCCCCAGCCCATGGAGATGGAGCTGACCATCACCATCAGCTCTGCAATGCTGTCCTTTGCACAGGGACACTGACCACAGCCCTGCAGGCATTCAGGGCTCAGGCTGCAAGATACCTGTAGGATACCTAAAAAAGTCCATGTTCTGGAAGGAGACCCTGAAGGTCTACCTTGATAATTACCTACACTAGGTAGATCTGCTCGTGTATGGCTATTTAGCTGAATTTCAAAAAGGAGAAGCCGTCACTTCGCAATTTATCTGTTCCTCCATTATCCGTGTTCATTCAGTTGGTAAGATTTAGCTGGTTTTTTCCTTTTAGGGCAGGGATCATGAGGGATGCTCTGTGTTACATTCCTGATCCCAGCGAGCATCTCGACCTCTTGCAATTCAGGTGGGGCTTGGAAGGGGTAAAACGCAGCAGCTCTGGTTTTTGTGTGAATGACTTGTTTCTTCACATTAGGTTTTATAAAGCAAAGTTCAGGAGATTTGAGTCTCCTGCTCCTTATTTGTCTTGCTTGCACCTTGATGTTTGTACTGTGGTGGTTTATTTTTCTAGCAGCTTCTCTCTGCCCCCGTCTATGAATTGCCCTGTTTGACTCATCGCAGGGGAGGTTAGGATGCAATGTTTAGGAAGCAGAGTTCTTTTTGAGGGTGGCATTATAGCTTAGACAAAAAAGCAGCGTTTCAGATGAAGCAAATCCCAACAGGTCTCTTTGCCCCTTCTCCTCCGTTATTGCGGTTCGGTGTGGGTCAACGCGCGCTGTCCCTGCCGCAGCAGGATGCCAGCGGAGCTCCAGCCTTTACAGATGCAGCAGCTCAGTCACAGCGCTGTCCCAGAGGATTGTGGCAGATTGCAAACACTCTCGGCACAATCATACCAGCCCAATTAGCATAATGACGCTGCCTAATTTATGCGCAAATTGCCCTAATTTATGTGTGTCGATACATATGATTAAACCAAGCATGGGCAGAATAGGGTTCAGTCTTAACCCAACCGGGGGAGCGTAAAACTGTGCCCACCCCAAAATGTGTGAAAGGTCTAAGATTTCTTCTCCGTTTTACTGAAATATGGAGCTTTGTGTTGTTTTGCTCCCGCGTCTCTGGCAGCACGAAGGGATGTGGGGCAGGACTAAACTCGTGGCAGGAGGTAAGAGAATAAAAGATTCCTGTGCTGAGATTTGCATGGATTAAAGGCAGCTTTAATTTGCCTTGATACATTTGGCTTTCAGGTGGATTACACAGGCGGTGGGATTTGGGGCTGTCTAGCCAGCTAATACCTGCCTTACTTTTATTTTAATTATTTTAATAAGAGATGGAGGAGTCCCATCACTGTAGGCCACCTTTGCCAAGCCTGGATTTTGAACATTTTTGTGTTTTATACCATTAATGCCTCGATTAACAAACCTGCTGTCATTGTCTGAAGTCCCACCTGGTGCAGCCATTCCCACATAACTTTCTCAGCAGGGTTCTTCCAAAAGAGACCTCTTAGTTTGTGAGCTTGTATTCTTCGTTTTTATAAAAGCAATGGTGTTGTGCCATAAAATTGTTCCATAGTGAGCAGGATGATCCAGTACAGAAATGTGCAGCTTGAGTGAACTTCGCATTTTGGATGCCTACAGGTCCACCATGTCCAACAAAGTATTCATTCCTGTGACTTTAAATATGCCTGTTTGCTATGGAGAGTGGCATATCCTGGCTGCAGAGGTTTAGCAGCTTTAATGAAGCAGATAAAACAGGGAACCAGTCTGTGACTTGGGTTTGGGCTCTTCTACCAAGCGTGGTCACTGACCTTCTGTTTCAGCTGTTCTGGGAGAGAAGAAACACCAAGGAATGGCACCTTTCTTATGTTCCCAGCCAGCTTTTTGTAGGTACTGTTTGCAGATGTAATTGCGTTTTCAGGGAGGGAACATCCTACAGTTCTTTATAGCTCATGATAGGGCTCTGACCACAGCTGAGGTGTCAGGACACCTCTGAATTAGTAGAAGCTGTTCACTCCCAAGCATGTAACTCACCATCCTTAGCATTTTATTGTTTTTTGGTGGGAAGCCAGCAGGAGAGCTGCAGTTTTGAGGCTCCTGAGGTCTGTAAGATAAGCTGCCTCTGGGGATCTGATCAAGACCTTTAAATACTTAAAGGGTTGGGTATCAGGAGGATGGGGCCAGTCTTTTTTCAGTGGTGTCCAGGGATAGGACAAGAGGTAGCGGGCACAAACTTGAATATAAGAAGTTCCACCTAACCATGAGGCGGAACTTCTTTACTTTGAGTGTGGCAGAGCACTGGAATAGACTGTCCAAGGAGGTGGTGGAGTTTACTTCTCTGGAGACATTCAAAACCTGCCTGGACAAGTTCCTGTGCAACCTGCTCTAGGTGGATCTGCTTTGGTAGAGGGGTTGGACTAGATGATCTCCGGAGGTCCCTTCCAACCCCATGTGATTCTGTGATTTGTTCAGCGTGGTTGAATTCTCTCCTGGCATTAACTTGCACTCTGCCGCTCGATGGACCATCCCTTGGACCAGTCCATCTCCAGGGAATGGAACCTGTAGGTGAGCTTGCAAGCATGCAGTTCCTAATCTTCCATTTCTTGGTTTATAACAACACAAACACAACCAATTTACCTGACTCCTCACCAATAAAACTGTTTTGTCTTGTGAATCTAAAATACAAGGTAGACCTGCTCCTTCACCTTGCTTGCAAGGCTTGCAAAGGAGTCTAATCTTTCAGCACAGCACCGTACAGAAAGAGACTTGGCTCCTGACTCTAAGGGTCTCTTTCACAACTGAAGCTCTTTCTGAAGCTGCTTTATGTTACAGCATTGTCCAGAAACACCTGGATCAGGTCAGTGTTGGATTTCCCAGTGCTGCCAGTCTCAGAAAACTGAATTTTGGCTGTAGAGAACAGAAGCTCCTTCCTATAGTCAGTGTGCCTTCCTTACTGTTGATGTGCTATAACAGTGTATACATTAACCTGGTTCAACTGCTTTCATCCAAACATATACAACTAATATATACAAATAATAATGACAAATAGTAATCCAACTGTTCCTGAGGCCAGTGGGTTGCACCCACAGCTTACCACAGTCAGCTGACTGCACCAGATCCTCGGGATACAACGTTTTTGGAGGATTATCTGGCAAGCGGATTAGGTTGCCGGCGCGTTGGGGCACAGTGGGGTCGGGGCACGGCAGAGGAGTTGAAAGGCTTGTACGTGCCCAAGGCCGAAACAGCCAAATGTGGGACACGCCACCTCCTTTCAGTTCTGTTGTACGTTTGCACTTCGGCAGTCGTGTTTCCCCCGCACACAGGCCGTATGACTAATTTCTAAGAACAGATGTGGATGTAAGATATATCTTGTAAGCATTTATAACGTAAGATGTTTCTACTCTTACATACTTGAGCAACTTGAGTGCATGCCTGCACCACGCTCCCCTACCTGTCAAAAGGAATGAGGTTTATGAGTCACTGCAAGTCATGCATCATGAATTACTCTCTTCTGCTGGTGCTGATATGTTTTTACAGCCATCTGAAGACGCAGCCTGCTCTAAAACCCATTCAAACATGTTGCTTTGACTGTTATAAGCTCTTTTGTTTTCATTCTGCCTTTGCATTTGCTTTTTTTCATTACCTTCCAGTGTGTATTTTTCCTTCAGCAAGATGTTGGCCTCATCCTGGAAGGAGCCGTGAGCGTACACTGCGTGTGTCTTGCTCCAAGCTTTGTAAAGACTCAGCTTCATTGCTGATTCCCTTTTAACTCTCAGATGATGCTAATAACAGCAGCAAAGGGGAGTCTTTTGTTCCATCAACACTTTCTGAAGCTGGAGGTGAATACAAAGTCTTCCAACTTTTCTTGCACTTCTCAGCACTGTTTGAGGCTGCGCTTTGAATCTGGCAGCTTTGTGAATGAAGGAATAAATTGACCATGAAAATATTGACAGCACAGTTGCTTATGCCAACTTCCTAATTTGGTGCCATAAAATTTACCCCTTTGTTTAAATGCGTATAGCTAACTCAAGGACAGGAGGACCTCATCCCCATTGCATAGGGAGGAGAGGAGACAGGCTGAAGGCTGGACTGCATTTCTGCAGCCCCCAGATCCCAATGCCCCGGGACAGCAGTGTTGCTGGGAGGTATTGGGAAACGCTGGGTCATGAGGAACCAAATACAAGTGGTTCGGGAGGACCAGCGAGTTTGGCACCTCACAAGTTGTGCTGCTCGCTTTGAGCCAGAGACAGGAGGAAGCAAACACCTCAGCCACTCTCCGGTTGCTGTAAAAAAGAAATATCAGGAATGTAACCCAGCTCTCCTCCTCCCTGCCAGATAATGTCTTTTTAATCTGCTGTCTCTCAGCTTCTCTTAAAATGGAAGTTGCTGGTTGCTGGTGGTCTGCTTGGGTTAAGCAGCGATTCTGGCAGACTTCAGAGCAGACAGGATCTCCAGGTCTCAATGCTTTGAAGCTCCTAGTTCTATCACACTCAACTAAATCAGGTTTTTTCTTCTCTGTGGAGGTAAAAATCAGCCTTGTGCGCCCATCTGACTGAAGTGCTGAGACTTGTCTAATTGAACAAGTGCTCGAGTCAACACTTGAGTAGGATGAAAAGCAGTGAGGAGATCACCCAGGGATTATGTCTGAGCTCCACAGCTACTTGGCACCGACAGAGCAGATGGCTGGGTCACATCCTGCCCAAGGCTGGGGAGAAAAGATGTCAATAGGAAAAAAATATTAATTTGGTTAAATATATTCAACTCTAAATCTAGAACTGCCTCAGGTTTTTAATTTCATAATTTATAGCATCAACCCAGAAAATGGGATTAGTGGAAGGAGGGGCTGGTTCTGCCAACTCCTGCAAGAAGCCCGCTGCTTCCTCAAAGCTGGTGTAAGTAAAAAATATTTTGGGAGGGAAAACAGCAATGCAGAGAATGGGAGCGACTTGGCTTGTCCCATAAAATTCGGGATCAACTGTGAACAGTCTCAACTTCCCAAGTGGACCGTGAGCCCCCGCGGTACAGCTTTGCTGATGGAGTGAGGAACCCACGTCCAAGAGATGGTGGGGAGGGAAGCTGGTTTGTCCAGAGGTGTGAGAACACGACAAACATCGCTGCCAGTCACCTGAACTGTGGGGACAGGCTTCAGCCTGTTCCCTGTAGGATTGCACTTGATCCTGCAGCCAAAGTCTGTATCCAAAGATGTTTGGGTTTGGAGAAGTCCGCTGGTGGCTGTCTCACTGGTAGATGGCCATCGAAAGTCCTGGTGACTGCAGTATGGCTTCCTGACCTCTTTCCTCGGGGTGGGAATGAATGAACATACACAGAACTGCGTTTTGAAATGCCCCAAACCGCTTCTGTCTGGGTAAATACTCACTTGTAGGAGCCCGAGGCGAATATGATGCCTTCACTAGGATATAAATTATCTACTTTTTCTAGATGTGGACCCTTCTAAACTTAACTTTACTTTACTCCAAACAGCAGTGCATCTATCAAGTGAAGCTGTGAATGTCAGAGTCTCCTTCTCATTTGTAACTGCTCCTGCTGGCCTGTAATCACCTGCTGCCTCTGCCCGAAAGCACTTTTCACCCTGGAAACTCCTATGATTTTGTCTTCTGTATTTAAAAGTTATTTTCATATTTTTCAAGTGTGTCTCTAGCTTGAGCAATAATGAAAAGCTGCATTTTGCATATAGGTAAAGTGAACTGGAATCACCTTCCTGGCAGCAGTAAGAACACTGTTTTCCTAAGATGCTGGTGAATTTTAACTCTGGTCTTAAAAGCTAATTTTTTTTTTCGTTTGTTTGCAGGGGGCACCACTGGAAGAACCTTTATGGGGTCCTAATGACATGCAGGTGGACGATTTACTTATCATAATTAAGGTAGGAAGAAGCGTTGTTAATTTTGGCGTCTTGGCATTTGTCCTCTCCTTGAAATAAAACCGTGCTCACCAGTCACTGGCCAGGCATCGTTCTATTTTAGAGTTCAGTACACAACGATGCCAGTATGGAGTCGCACACAGCCGAGCCATTAACTTTTTGTGTTAAAGTGTCCCTTTAAACACAGAGGGAAAGGAAATCTTATTTAAGAACTACCTGGGAACGTAACTAAGTGGAAAAAATCCGACTTCCTCCCCCAAAGGATAATAAGGTCTCTGTTGGTGCAGAGTTGGAAGGGGCATGACTCTTATTTGAGAGCACTCTGCACAGGGATTTTTTTGTTCTGCTGGAACATAGTGGTTGAGTAGGAATTCAGGTTCTAACTTGCCATCTCAAAAAAAAAAAAAACCTAAAAATATATTTTATGAGTTTATTTTCATCATCTTGAGCTTCTGTGGAAAGCTGGTCTATCTCCAAATGTGGCAAGAGAGCACTCAATTCTTGATTAATGAAATGGAGGAAAATCCCTGATTTTAAAAGCACTAAACTATTGGACAGACTTAGAAAAGAAAATACAAATGTGTGCAGAGTTAAATGTATTTATAAGTAGTTTTGATGATACTTTAATATCTGCATTCTTGTCTTGCTGGGTCATTTCTGCCACTGCTGTTGCGCTCAGAAGCATCATCAGGGTGGTGCAATGGTCGCCTTTGGTCTCTGCCTCATGTTGCAGGCAGAAAGAGGGTCTTCCTTGTAGTCACCATATAGACTCCTAAATGTGAGTCAACCTTTCCCCTTGCTGTCAAAAAATCCCAGGAGGGCAGGAGTAGGGAGCAAGTGATTTGTGATGCAAAAGCCATCGTGATTTTATGCAGCCAAGAGAACCCTATGCCTTTCCAGGTTTTGCTCTACACGTTTTCTTAACATTTCAATTTACAAGCCTGAAAAGGTCTTAAGAGTTCCCACTGATATAACAAACCTCTGCAATGTGCAAATTCCCTAAATATAGCAAAATTGGATGCCCTGCTTCGGGGCTTTTTTGGTGAGACCAATGTCACAGACAGGATTTTGTTCTTGCATTTATCCAGACTGTAAATGTGTAAGAAAGTGTCATGGGTGAACGTGGGGTGTGTTATGACTATCGTACTTTAACACAGGCTTTGCTTTATATTGCAGTTGGGTTTTACACTTCTTATTAGCACGGGTGGAATTAGTGGTTTGGTTGGTGTTTGGTGTCGGCGGATGGTTTACTGGCTGAGCCGTCAGAGGGAGAGGGGGAAATTCAAGCTGTAACAAGAGCGAATTCTTTTAATACAGGTTTACAGTTCTTGAATGTATTTGTACTTTTTGTTTGGCTTGCGATAAGATGCACTACTGTGGAATTTGCTTGGAGCAGGGATTTGCATGAATTATTGTTTCTTACAAGATGAACATCTGTGCAAGCCTTCTCCCTGTGCTCCACGGTACCAGAGCACCCATCAGAAGAAGGATGCGTGTGCCCAGACACAGCGGTCAGCAAAAGCCCAGTGCTTGGGGGAAGGAAAGATGGAGCAGTAGAAACAAAGCTGCTGAAATCAAGGGGAAAACTCCTTCTGGGCTATGTGATGGCATCTGGATGTGTCTGTTTATTTTATCTGCTAACTTCTTTCCTTCTCATCCCAGCACGATTTTTTTAAAAGCAACATCCTCCTGTTAGGAAAAACTTGGGACAATTACGCTTGGCCTCTCACAGAGTTCAGTTTTTTATTTAGGAAGTCCAATGCCATCAATCACAGGAGCTGCTGATTGAAATAGCGTGGACCAAAAATACGCAGTAGATGGGAGTAAACAATCATTATAGATGGTCTCTTGATTCTGCACTTAAAGCATTTCATTTGGAGGGTTTCACGTTCTCATAGAGAGATCTTTCTGTAAATCGCTAATTAAGCAAATTAGCTACAGTGTCATCAGTCTGTCTACAAAAAAGCAAGAAGCTGGTGTTTTGAAGAAACTTCAAGCTGCAGACTCAAATTATCCAATATTTAAAATTATGATGTCTCATAGGAATGGGAAGAGTGATAAAAGAATCACTTCAAGTTTGGGTGACTTAAAACCAGCTTTCATGTAGAAAGGAGGCGTTTTTAGTTTATTCAAAGTTCTACATGGATGCTAAACCCGTCATCCTCACTTAAAATCTGACTAAACTTCATGACATTAAATAATTTGCTTGTAATCCTTTATTTTCATTTTGTAGACAGTAGAAAAGGCTAAGGTAAACATGTTAGGATGTTCATCTAAAATACTTTGTGTAATGTACTTATTTTCTCAAAAGTTGGTTTTGATAGGGGAGAACAAGGAGGAGAATTTCTTTGTTTACTGAATTAAATCCCCATGACACAGAGCATCAGGTATAGGTGTGAGCGATGAGACGGGTGGGGCATTAGTGGTCCCACCATTTGTGTGAATGGTCCTGGGTCGGGAAGAGCACTGGTGTGTGTTGGAAACAATGGGAGCGAGGTGTAGAATGGGATGGAGACACAGCACTGTGTTGCGACATCCGTATTTGAGTATGCAAAACATTGCCAGATATGCTAATTAATAACAGCCTGATGAAGATACCACTTAGGCTGTGTGTGTGTCTTGGCACCGGTGGGTTTTTTGAGGGTGTTAAGAGTTGTGCGTTACAGGGGTAAGTACAGGCTTACAGCGAGCTGCTCAGGAGGGCAGAAAACCACCCAGGTGTGGAGGTGACAGTCATATCGACAGTGGTGCGGTGCTGTGCTGAGTGCCACATTGTGGTGAGGGGGTGAGTGCTAAAACCACATACCTTATTTCAACAAAGTCCATCCAAAGCCATTTGCTACCTTTAGACCATCCATATGCTTCCGTGTGCCTTTTCCCACTGTGTTGCCATCTTCTGGGAGGTGGGAGCCAAGCCGACGTGCCCTTTGGATTCGCAGAAGGGCTTGCTGTGTGTGGTTTTCTTCTCACCAGCTCCAGCAGTGCCGATCGCCAAGCTGATGTTTTCGGTGCTACCCACAATAACTGAAAGATCTTTCCTGTGATACGAGAGTTGGTAATTGTGGTTGGCTCGTTCCTCTGGTATGCGTGCCCGTATTAACTTGAAATTTAATTTTTCATCAGAGCGCTGCTGCTGCTGCTGCTGCAGCTGAGGGAACGGCTCCATCCTCTCCAGGGTGAAGGCATCGGCTGCTGCGGCAGTCAGACCCCGCACCCTTTCTCAGGAGCTGGTCTTCAGGACTGCTCTTCAAAAAAGTGCGTTGGTGCCATAGCTCAACCTTCTCATTGAGTGCATGCAGTTGTGAGCAAATTGCAAGAGAAGCAAAGAAGAGGTGATGGGTCAGGACATGTCCCAGTCCTGCACTGGTTCACCCTGGTGGCTTTTGCATTGGATGGTGACCAAGCCAAGAAGTGCTTTTTCCCCCACTCGGTAGTTTCAGTTGAAGCCACCAACAGCTGTAATCCTTCTCAAACCTTTAAAGATTGCTGTCCAATTTTGACATTTTTTGATGTGTAGGCTGATCCTTGGAGGGCTTTTTGGAATTGCAGAGGTTGCCCTGAGACCAGAAATCACAAATTACTGGTGCTCCTAATTCCCATAGGCACTTCTTCCTATGTCTTTCCTATGAAGCTTCAAACTTCTACATGGACTGATGTGAGGTGAGCTGATCTGGCCTGCTGCATGCTAAAAATACCCTGGATTTGTATGAACTGTTTCACAAACCATCAGTACTAAGCACAAACCTCCAGAGTTTGGCTTTTGAAGCTGACTGCAGGCTGGGGACGTGAAGGAGGCAACTGCTTACAGAAACCACACCAGGCAGCATGTTGGAACCTGCAGCCCAAATCTGGAGCTGCTGTGTATAAATAAACACATCCACCCTCCCTCTTATTTCTGACAGCTACCTCCCTGAATAGTAATTTTTTTTTTTTTTCAATAGCTTGTTCTGCAAGCAGGTTTCCTCTTGCAGGTGTTTAGGAAGACCTCATTTTTATGCTAATTGAGTGTAACTATCAGTGCACAGACATTGATAGCGCTTGTGTCCTTCTGAGATGTGTGATTTTTCTTAAAATTCAGTCAAGAAAAACTGATACCAGCAACTGATGTATCTGTCACCTGAATCAGATGGGAAACTGCACCAAATTGGTGGTTGCCTCAAAAATACGTTGCTAGCCCTTGTTCTGCAGGGTGTAGCAACCACAAGTTCAGCTTTCAGGAGGGTTGCAGCTGTGGTCTGCAGCCTGGGCTCAGGTTTTCAGTGGCGTTTGCTTGCTAAGTTTTGAGCGCTTCCTTGATATCATGTCTCCACTTAGATCAAGCAGTGCTAATTACCGCTAAAACTGGCAGACTTGAATCTATAGGAACAATTTTTTTCGTAGTGATTGCTTCAGACACATCTCTGCTTTGATTATATTTGGTCCCATGAAAGGATTGAGGTGATCCACATGTTATGTCAACATGTTGTGACAACATGTAGTTGATCTAGTCAAGAGTAGATCCTTCACATCAGGCAGATAACATATTAGGCAATTTAAATGACTATTTTTGCAGCTCAGAATGGATCTTTTTCTGAGCAAGTAGTGCTTACTAGCTCCATCCAAACCTGCCTTCCTCTGCTTGATCAATGTTGTGTAACGGATGTGAAGGCTCATTACTCGCCACTGGAGAGTTTATCTGCTCCTGGTCAGAGCAATCAGAGATGATGACAAGTCCAAGAAGTGAAGATGTGGAAGGGATAACATTCAGGCTCCTTCATCATTGCTGGGAGCCAGGAGGTGCCTCCGAAGGATGGAACGGTCTGGGGTTGCTTTTGTTTTCAATTGATGGTGTCCATTCCTGGTTTTTCAGGTTGGTCTTAGCTTTTCATCCCCCCATCCTCACCATTTTGTGAAATTGTGATAACAGAGAAGATCCCTGCTATATGATGGTGCAAAGCAAACAGGGAAGAGCAGATGAAAAGTCTTCAGCAACCACAGCTTTGGGTGCCAGTGGCCTCCCTGTAGCACAGGAGGCTTCCATCAGTGACTCTACAGAGGTATTCAAAACTGTGGGTAGACCTGATGGCAAAATTGCCCAGTTAAATAAGACAAGGAAAAGAAATTTAATCAGACCTGCTTTTGGTTTGTTGGTAAGGTCACAAGAGCAACTGCTTTAGTGACATTTTTTTCACGGTACCAAATATAGAGGACACCAAAGCTGAAGGGGCCAGAGGAGAACATCTGGTCCCAGCTTTTACAAACCAAAATCCATGAAATTATGGAATTGCACGCAAGAGGTTTTTGTCCCAAGGCCTTACTGTGTGCTCTAAACCACATCCAGGTTTCAGGAATACATTCAGTCGGCTGCGTGCAGGTCAGCGATGGGATTAAACAGGTCAGTGGTTACCAACACCATTAACTTCTCATATCTCATTTCCAGAACTCAGTTCTCGTGATGTTATTTAAGCATTTTGTCATCCAAATCCCTGAAGTTCCCTGCTGAAAGCTAAAAGAAATATAACAATCCTGTCAGGTCTTTCCAGGAGCAAAGCATGGAAATCCCCTGTCCTCAGGCTGACACCGTCACCAGTATCTTCCTCTCTCCCTTGACCAGTGACTTTTCATTTAATATTGCTGTCTAAATCTTCTGTGGCTTATGTAGTGATTAAAAAGATGAAAAAAAAATTACATATGCTACAGGAATTTGGCAAGCAACGCGTGGACCTCTTGCAGCTCCGGTCAGTGGTTAGACGGATTTGTCATACTTACATTATACACGTTTATGATCTTGTGGTGAGGAACCGTGGTGCTTGGTCAGGGACCTGTTCCCTTTTCACACGGAGTCATTCTGAGGGCAAGCAGATATTTAGAAGGGGTTTTGTATGTGGATGTATGCGGGGGGATAAGGCAGGCTGGAATAATTAATTATTCTCTGGGAAACCAGAGTATTAACAAGTGCTATGCTGCTTTATCCATGATGGTTTTAAGGTAGACATGTTTTCTGGGGAGCAATATCTGGTAGCAGGTGAACTACTGCAGTTGGGGAGAGACAGACAAGCTTTTGATGCGTAAATCCTCCAGTTCTGAGACAAAATGCCTTATCCGTTTTACAAGTTCAGCCAGTTGCTCTGAGCGTCGTCCAAATACAACACCACTTTGAGTGAGAGAGAGGACAGTTGGTACCCGTGGAGCTGAGGGATGTGCTTACTGGAGAAGAAGGTAAATTATTTCCTGGGGAACATGGAAGAGTTATCTGGGGACCAAGAAGGAGGACAGTTATACACCGTTGCTCAGTGACAGTGAATTTAATTCCTAATCTTGCTTATTGAATGCGTTTTATAGATATCTATCAAGGCTGTTGTGTTTTGCAAGACATAGACCTTTTCTTGCCTTTGCCTTTCTCTGTTACCCAGCTGCTTCTGCCCAGTGTATGAGCTGGCTCTGGTGTAGTGCAGGAGGAGGGTGGCGTACTGGGTGAAGTGTACAATATTTGGGGATATGAATTCCATAATCCATGGGGGTTTGCTACTGCAAAGAGCATTTGTGGGGACGGGGGCTGTCTGTGAGCAAAAATTGCAGCTTGGCCAGGTTCTGCTTCCATTTGATGTGGTTCATGTGCCTTGATGAGCAATTCAGCAAGTTTGAGGAGCTCTTTGAAGAGCTGGAGGGAGGGGAAAAGCTCTTTAAAGTAAAATGCTTCAAATATAGATGGAGATTATACTACGATAAATCTGTGTTTTACTTCAGCGTGGTGCTTTCCTTTCCCCATTGCAAGATGCCTTGCTGGTGCAGCTTGCTGGCTTGACTGCACCTCATTTAGCAGATGTTCTTGGCAACCTCAGGTCTTACCTTAGGCTGAGCTTTGAGGAAGCATAAGGTCAAGCTGCTGTAGTTCTAGAGGAAGTTTGCAGGTTATAAGTTCAACTAGACTTGGTCCTTTAAAAAAATTTAAAAAGAAAAAAATAATCATGTGAGCTGCATCCAGTCTCGTACAGGGGGTTGGAGAAATCAACAAGGTTGTGTGAACAAATCATGCTACTGAGGAAACCAGATATTTAAGCGCCTTAGTATTTGCAAAAGACCTTGTATCCGAGACAAACTAGTTCTGAGAATTAAATGCTGCTGTCCCCACCAAACAAGTGGATATTGTGGTATCTAAGCTGTTATCTGAGCTTCTGAGCAGAAAGGTCTCTGCAGCTGCAGCCCATTTGGATTTAGTTATTGCGTGTTACTGTGTACAATGTTGTTCCTTGCAGAGGAAAGTGAAGGGGGCATGAGGGCTCTGCAGGATGAGAGGGAAATGGCACTGGAACCACAGAATCATACAACAGTTCAGGTTGGAAGGGACCTTTAGGTCATGTAGTCCAGCCTCCACTACAACAAGCAGGGACACCTTCAACTTGATCAGGTTGCTCAGAGCCCTGTCCAACCTGACCTTGAATGTTTCCAGGGATGGACCACCTACCAGCTCTCTGGGCAACCTGTGCCAGTGTTTCACCACCCTCACTGTAAAAAAAAGTCTTCCTTTTATCTAGTCCGAATCTACTTTCTTTTATTTTATTTAAAACCATTACCCCTTGTCCTATCACTACAGTTCCTTTTTAAGTCTGTCCCCTGATCTAGAGATTTGGCAGCAGGAAAAATTATTTGAGTAACTGTTGAAGCTGCATTGAGTTGTTCAAGAGAGTGGTGGGTCAGGATCCATGTTGTGTTGGTGCATTTTAATCTGTGCAAGAACATTCAGAGAGGTGTGCTCAGTGATGCACAGGAGGAAGAAGTGATGGACACTGACCAGGCACTTGTCTGGATGCCCAGCATCTCAATTCCTTCACCCCAAAGATGAACTTGTAAGATACAGACATGGTAAGGCAGATGGTGGGACATCCTGACCCAGAACAGTGTAAACTTAAAGGATCTGGAGGGAGAAAGTTAAATATGAGTGAAAAGCAAATTATTTGGAAGGACTGGAGCTCTGCCCGTCAGTGCTTCCTCAAACCAGAATGTGCAAGTCAGGAACCCAAGGAATGGCTCCTGGACCTGGGGATCCTTGTGGAAGGCTGCGTCAGGAGTGGTGAAATTGTCTGGATGTTTTCTTCAGAGTCTGCATCTTCTAATGAAACGTGCAGCTTGAGCCATTCGGAGAGGACAGGTATTCTGCTTGTGTGCTCTCTTCCCCGTGCTGGGCCAGGTGTTCTCTTACAGACACCAGTTACAGTCAAAAAACATTTTGAAACTCAAGTTGCAATGGATCACCACCTTCAGCTGCAGGGGCACTGACTGTACACATCAAGGCACCTCCTTGGCTTGTCACCACTTTTAAAAATACTGCTGTTGAAGAAAGGCAGAGCCCTGGCACTGCAGCACCCTGCGGGTGCTGGGGTGCAAGGAGACCTCAACACCCATGCTGTTGGGGCTCCTGCCAGAGCTCAGAGGCTCAGGTCCGATGTCTGAGAGCTCAGACACGCATTGTGCGTAATGAAGATTTGTTTCCTCAAACGACCAATCTCAGGAAACAAGTTTTTTGCTCTTCAGCTGGCAGCCCAGCCCATTGGGTTGCAGCGACGCAGCCCAGCTCCCACTGCACCCAGCCTGGCTTGGGTGCTAACAGACATCCATGGGCACAAAAGCAAACTGGGAAGCCCCATATACCACTGGTTTTGAGCCAGTTTCTCGATGAAAAATTGACTTTGCTGGGGGATGCTGCCTCCTCCTTTTGATAGCTCCCTCCCCAGTTGCGCTGTTTTGCTTTGGAGACGAATCTGTTAAGTTCTTTCCTGAGCACCAGCCAGAAGCTCAATCGAAACCTATTTAATAGCTATTTCTTTATTTTTATGTGTTCTCGAGTAGGGCCTGAAATGTATAATTTGGAAAGATGTTTTAGTGAGATGTTGGATGGCAAGCCACTTTCTTCCCTGCATTAACCGCTTTAAAACATCTACTCCCTGGTTCAATTTTATTTGCCCTTTAATAATAAAAGATAATATCTGCTAGACACTAGTTTTTTCATCCCTCAGGCAGGTGTTTAAGAGTTTTCATTGTTTTTAAAGTGGCTGTTTCTGTGCTTTTTGAATGGCTGTGAGCTTGCTGAAGACGGTGATTAATCTTTATCAAGTGCTTAGTTGAAAATGCTGTTAAAGTGATGTGATGCAGATCATCACCGGGATGCTCAGAATCACCTCTGATCCACATACTGTGCTTTGAGTATCTCTGCTTCATAAATATAACAAAAGCAGCCCTGTATTTTGAGCATTAGCAGGAGGAGAAGCTCTTCTTCAGTGGTTCGTGATCTTGCTTGTAATCAAATGACTTTACTTTCTTATACAGCAATCACGATAATTTAATAAACTTTTCTCAGTCACAGAAGGAAAGAAATGTCGTGAACTGGTTTGCTGCTTCTCTTCACCATGAGCCAGACTTTTCCTTTTAAAAGCAAAAGTACTATTTAAAACCGGCCCTGTGCCTTTTAGCATCTCCAGTTGAGGTATGTCATCATACCTCCATTTTTATTAACAGGTTGTGAAAGAAAACCAAGAACTTTTCCTTAGGCATTATTACTTTCTTCACTCTGAGCTCATCATAAGTGCAAAATATCTTCTGTGCAAGCTAAACAGAAAGCAAAAGTAACCATGGCTAAAGCCTTTCTATGGGATAGGAAAACAAACTGAATTCTGGAAAATGGAAATGTGGTGTTAGTGCAGCCTTGGAGTGAGAGTGGTGGGGATGGCTCCATCTGGCTTTGATAGACGTCTACGAAACCTGACGTCAACGTGAATTCCCCTTTGCCATGATTCTGCTTTTAATTAAAAAGTCAGAGCTGTTAAAAGGGACTCACTGAAGAGTTTGGGTAGATTTATGCCTAACCGTTGATCAGATTCTTTAATTCAGATTCTGAATATGCTTTAAAGTGTTCAATTATGACAGATTTTTAAAAACTCAATGCTCCCTTCCATCCATCGGTTGCCCCAGCCCTTTTTCTTGATGAGAGCCGAATAGATCTTTTAGATGTTTATGGTGGGTACCATACTGTTAACGCTAATTGTGTGTGAGGGTGACGGGGAGCCATGCTTACTGGCCACAAGAAACAAGGTCACCAGCTGTGCCTGGCTTCAGGATACCAGGGACATGCACGGCACAGGATATGATGGTAACTGAAAAGTGCAAGGCTCACAGCAAGACAACTTTCAGACCCTTTCAGCTGCTGAGCTGCACTGGTCTTTATTCTTGGGAGCAAAAGTATGGAAGAATTTTCTGTTATGCAATTTTTTAAATGTATATTTGGAGGGTTTCATCCTACAAGTCTTAACTTTTTTCTAATCATGCTTTAACATCTGTATTTGGTAAAATGTGCTACTTTTTAAGCATTTATATCAGTCACTTTTATTTTACGACTAAACCAGTTTTGATGTGAATTGTCCAGCTTCTGGTTTGGGGAGGAGCAAAGTTATTTTTTCTCACCAGTCTACATGGCATTTAGTCTGACTGGAGCACGTGGCCGCTGTTATACAGAAAACAAAACTCTGTCTTTGACAAATTCTTCCCTGCATGACTTCAGTAGTTAAAGCTGGTTGAAGAGTTGGCTCGAATCTCCGGTCCAAGGACTCCCATGCCGTAAGCTAAAAGTTGTTTGTGTTTAAAGATGCTGCTTCTATTTTGGTAGGAAAGTATGCATCATCAAGAAGTATTTCTTCCCACTAGCTGCACGCTCATCCGAGAGTACATACAATTTCCAGAGGGACATCTTCTGGAATAACCCACTGAGGGCACAAAGCAGCCACCCTGATCACAGACTCATAGAACAATTCAGGTTGGAAAGGACCTTCAAAGATCATCTAGTCCAACCTCTTTGCTATAGGCAGGGCCATCTTCAACTTGATGAGATTTCTTAAAGCCCCGTCCAACCTGACCTTGAATGTTTCCAGGGATGGGGCATTTACTACCTCTCTGGGCAACCTGTGTCACTGTTTCACCACCCTTATTGTAAAAAACTCCTCTGAATCTACCCTCTTTCAGCTTAGAGCCATTACCCCTAGTCTTATCATAACAGGGCCTACTAAAAAGCCTGTTCTCATCTTTCTTATGAGCACCCCTTACATATTGAAAGGCTGCAATAAGGTCTCCCCAGAGCCTTCTCTTCTCCAGGCCGAAAAACCCTAGCTCTCTCAGCCTGTCCTCATAGAAGAGGTGTTCCAGCCCTCTGATCGTTTTTGTGGCCCTTCTCTGGACACACTCAAACAGGTCCATGTGTTCCCTTTACTCCAGAGCTGGACACAGTACTCCAGGTGGGGTATTACCAGCGTGATAGTGGGACCAAGCTGGATGCTCCCCAAAAGCAATGAGCAAGGTATTGTTTTTATTGCAAGGTATTGCAGAGGTTGGGTATCATTGAGAGGTTAGTGACTGATCAGATGGTGTTTGAAGAATATTGTTGGCTGAATGAAGTCTGACGTGTTACTGAATAGTAATTTTCATCTTGTACAGTGAAACATTGGATGCTGTATCTCATCAGTCAAAAAATGCCAGGGATATTTTTTGTTTGATTTAAATAGGCTGGGATGCAATGAGGACCCACGCTAGCAGGAGCAGGCTGCTGGTGGTTAATTAACCTGTTAGACACATGAGGATGTGCAAGGGATGTCTGGATGTAGCTGGTAAGACCAAGAAAGCACCAAACAAACAGCCATTCCCTCTGATTCCAGGGATGTGCTCTTGAACCAAAGTGCAGAAGTTAGCAATGCGGTGAAGAGTGAAGCAATTTCTCCCCTAAGAATTGATGTAGTAGTAGAGGGAATGTATGCAGGGGTTGAAGAAACATCCGTACAGTTACATTTCCATCACTGTCATCGCCTTCCTCACGTGAATCAAGATAGTCGAGGAGGGAAGGACGGAAAACTGGGTGAGCAGTAGGGTGAACTGTTGTGAAAGCCACCATCTCCACCAGCTGATGATCTTGACGATCCTGCTCCTCTTACCTCGGCGTTGTACGTGCTGTCCTTACGAGTATTTCTAGAGGGATTTGCAAAGCTGCTCAAGTGATTTGAGTGCTCAGAAGTATTTGAATATCCCAGTAAGTATTTATCTGCAATTAAGGTCTTGTGAAAACATTGTGAAACATGAGCCATCATCTGAGTCCTGCTTCCCTATCTGTCAAACTGGCAAATACCAGGCTTTGATTGTCTCTTGTCCCCGTGGATTAGAGCCATCTCCTTTTTTCTTACACAGAGGATCCACCAAAGCATCTGGGACTGTGCACAGGCTGTCACAGCCCTGAACAAGCAGCAGCAAGGCCCATCTCTGCAATTTTCATGCTTGCCAGTGCCTTTTGTGAGATGGTACCAGCTTTAGTACTTCAAAGAAAGGTGTCAGAAATGCAAAAATGAGCAATTAAGGATTAATCTGCTTGTGGGGATCGGTATCTGCCTCCCCCCTCCTGATTGCGCTGTAAATTAGTGGTTGACTTGAGCACCGTAGTGTAGCTATTTATACCTCGAAGGTTTGAATTATAGCTGTGTAGATTATATCATCCCTTTGTTTAATCCTTTTTCCTTTCTTCTGTCATGCTTTTGACCTCAGTGATTTTCAAAGCAGTCAGATTCGCTTCCTATGGTTTTTCTTGTGATGGTATTTGTATCCAGGAAAGGGGAGGAGAATTTAGATGGCTTTTTCTGTACCATTTTATTTTCTCTAATGCTCTCCCTTACTCATTTCCTCATTTGACAGCCCAGTCTTTTTTTTTAACCTTTTCAGAGGTTTTCATACTGCAACCTTCATAGCCTTTCTAGGGCTTTTTATTTTCTAGGGCTTCAAAAAGGCACGCACAGAGCTAGGGGATAACCTGGGTGAAATTGCACCTTATGGGCTTGAACGCTTCACGAAAAGCTTCAGAAAGGGGTTCTGCTGCCATGCACCTGCCTGCTTGTTGGACCTACGCCTCTCCTCCAGTCCCCCCCACCAAGGAACAAGCAAAGCGAGGGAGGGTATTGTTGCTATTGGATTTATTGGCTGTGATTTTGCAAATAAATGCTTTATAATCACTTCCTTGCTGCGCCTCGCCGCCAAGAAAGGGAGACGTGCAGCGAGGGAAGGACAGACTGTCTGCTTGTCCTCCGGCTTTCCCCTTGGATTTGCATTTCTTATTTCCAAGACTGCTTCCTTTTAGACCTCTAATAAGTGTTAGAGTATTTAGAATACATATTTATTCTTATAGCTCTCTATAAGCTGCATTTTAAACAAAACCCCTTAAGTTGGCCCCAGGCCAGTGACTGCAGTGGTTCCTGGCTCTTTGCTCTGTCAGTACAATTTGGTTGTTCCCGTACTTCCCATCCAGGAGAAGCTGTCAGAGAAATAAAGGGGACAGGAGACACGGACATGATGAAGTCAGATGAATAATTTTAAATATTAAGCCATGCTGTGCAAGGAGGGGAAATAAACTTTGCTGCTAAAGCAGGTAGATAATCGCTCTGTACTGCGAGCTTCCCTCCCATCCCGTTGGATGGGGAATTCCTTCCTGGAGCAAGCTGTCCCACCAAAATTTTCAGGCCCTTGTATAGCAAAACTTTTTATTTGGCAAACTGCTAAAAGGACTTACGCACATGGTTAAATGTTTTAAACAAGAAGGAATGGAAATAGCCAGCCAGCAAAACTCCTGAACACGAGCATAGACCTTTGAAACGTGTTGAGCTGAGCTGCACACCGGTGGTAATGATAATGGAGGCAGTAGGAACACTCGTGTGATGGGAACAGCCTTTAATTACTTGTAATATGACCGAGCTGAATGCATCATCTCTAAAAGAGGGGATGTTGTCTGTTAACATCCGAACGTCAGCAAACCCAAGAGGGCACTTTCAACCATTGGCTGTAATCTTTCCCCATAACTTCTTTTTTTATATGCTTTCCAGACTTACCTGAAAATGGAGAACTTGCATTTAAGTTTAATTTGGTAATGAAGAGGAATCTTAAAAGTGTAGGCTGAGAAGGTATCGTCATTTATATATATAATTGTTGTTTATTTTCCTTTTTGTGCTAGTTGGACAACTGAGAGGCAGGACCCTGAAGTAGCAGGAGGGCTCTTAGATTGAATAAGTAATCATTTTGTTAAAGTTTGAGAATTTCCATTGTGATTAAGCCCAAAATAATAATCTATTTGAATAACTTAGAATAGTTAGCACCAACAGCAGGCCATCAAATAGATGGATCTGGGTGTAAAATTCTGTATTGAAAATAGCTGGGAAAGGCTCTGGCAGGTTGGAGTTGACTTTTCCAGTCAAAGCTTTCTTTAGGATGTTTTCAGTCAAAGTCACTTGTGAGGCCCTTTACTGGTACATGCCATAACCATCAGCCTGATGGATATTTGAGGGTTCGTTTGTCTCTTGCAGCTGTTCCAATTTTTGTGAATAATAGTATTTTTTTGGAGCAACATTTCAGACCTTGGTCCTACTTTTCCCAAGCTGCTGCCCACAATCTGGCCAGAAGTCAGCCTGTCTCTTTCTCAGTGCCTATTCAGTGTATTTATGTGAAGTGGAACCTATTGCCCACTGCAGAAGAGCCAGTGGTTGGATGAATCCAGATCTTGTGTCTGAAATTGAGTTAGGAATATTCATCAGGCAAAGCTGGTATCGTAGCCTGCATTTTCATATGCCTGGGGAGTGTTGCAGGCAATTAGACTGGTCTGATGGGATGGGTCCCTCTCCTCTCTCCTCGTATCCCAACCTTTCTCCTTTTTTGTTCTGCCTTCCTTCCCTCCTCCCCAAAAAAGGAGGGGGGAAAGGAAAGCAAAGTAGCTTGTATGGATAGAGGGGAGGTGTAATTATGAGCAGTGGGACCAATTTAAAAACGGAAGATTTCAGAGAGACTCAGACTTTCTTTGACATGTTGAGCTTTTTCATAGAGGATAAAAGGAAAATAAACTAATTTATTCCTAAATTGTAATTCCTTTTTGGTATTAATCGGTTTAATTAGTGTAGTTCATAAATGCACATATGCAGGGGAGAGAAGGGGACTGCAAATTAAAATGAAGAAATTTTCAAAAGGAAAGTCTTGATAGGAAAGGCTCCCTGGCAGTGAGATGTTTCAGGCTGCAGGGAGAAATAATATCCCAGGAGAAGAGGTGGAAACTCCTTCTCTTTGGACTTTTAAAAGTGAGACTGGATGGAGTAATTCGTGAAGTTTCTTGTAGGGAACAGTCTTTTGCTGCATGGTGGGTAGGACAAGATGATCTAATCGATCTCTTCCCTGTCGAGTTCATATGGTTTTCATTTCCTTCTGCTGAGAGGTGGGGAAGGGGGGTGGACTGGAGAGGCTGAGATTCTGCTGCTCCAAAATATTTCAAATTAAGAAGGACTTTTTAGGCCTTGCTCTGACTATTTCTAGATGTAGAAGGGTGTAACCATCTTAGCGATTATTGCTCTACAGCTTTCCTGAAACCCCAGTTGAGACATCTCCCAAAACTGTCTTGTGTCAGTAGGGTGTCAGCTCCGGAGCTCAGTAACTGAATACTGTTTCACTGAGGTTTGAATGGCTTTTTCTTTGCTTTCGCCTGTAAGAAATCCTATATCATATTTGATCCACAGTACTGGGCTCTGAGAATGGGTCAGAATGTAGCTGGTTATCTCCTCTCTTCTGACCTTGGTCATCATGGAGGTTGGTGTTGAGAAAGCCTTTTGAAGCATTAGTGTTTGACCTGCTCATAATGCTAAATTATGTGGCTAATGGCTCTTGATATGCTGTGGCTGAATCGTGGCTTGAAGGCCGCAAGTGGTCTACCACCGGCCTTATTTGTCTACCAAGGTGGTTGCTGTTTCTATTTATGGGAAGAAAAGCAAGGATATATGACTGTGTACAGATTTCTGAGGAGGAATGGAGAAATCTGAGATTAATTTCTTACCTAGGAAGGGTGGCTTTGCTGTCAAGCTAGAAATCTCGTGATGGAGGAAATGGCTATAGGACCGGGGAGGATGGAAAAGACAGAAGAGTGGGCCGTGACCGGTATTTGGGATGAAGAAGGATAAAATTTTGGTTTGATGCTAAATGTGAAGGTTGGAGCAGGGATGATGAGGACTGCAGAGGTCAGATAGAGGAGTAACTTAAGTAGCTTGGGTCTGCGGTATGGTCGAGCAGTAGGATGCTGGGTTTGGGACTTCAGCCTAAGCCCAGCAGGGCTTGTATGGAAATCCTGTGCAAGAAAGCCTTGTATTTTATGCCCAGTGGAAGAAAGATTATTCATTACTTCTCTGAAGAGTGGCACTAGCTCGCTGCATTTCCTGACTTCATGGTTATATTTGTCCTTGAAACATTGATGCACGTAAACACAGTTTACACATGTCTAAATTTGAGGCCGTGTGAACTATAATGTCCATCTTTATTTGGTTCTGTGATATAAGGCTCGTATTTCCTTGCTTCAAGTCTGAGAAGTGGAATCACAGATACGGGGCTCATACGACCATCTCTGGTGTCCTCTCCTAAGCAAAAGCCTGCAGAGACCTCCCCCAGGTCCATGCTCATCTGCTAAGAACACATTCATCCCTTTAACAAGTGCAAGGTCAGGTTTCTGATGGATCTGGTTTTTCCTCTTGGAAGAGGAGATGGCTTTTCAGGAGGAAAGGTCCCTTCACCTCAACAGTGATTTTATTTCCACAACTTTAATTCCTTCTGAATTCTCCCCGTTGTGAGGAACAGCAGAAGTTGGATGCTGTGTAATCTTCAATCCCCAGCCAGTTTTGCATTCCTCCTCTCAGCATTGATTTTCAATTTTTTTTTTTATTATTATTCTATTTTTGGTTTTTTTCACCCAGTATCTTAAAGGACTTTTTCATCTTCCCTGGCAGAAGGAGGAGTATTTTTCTGGGACTACTATTGTATCAAATTTTACTCCTTGTCTAGGATTTATATTAAAAATAATAATACCAGCAATGGAAATGCAGCTTTGGTGTTTTCCTCTTAAATTACCTGTTCGCTTATAGTCCATGAGCTGCAGCTTTGCTACCATTTCAGACCCAAAATGCAAATATAATTGAAGATCACGTGGAAATCAACCCAACCATTTTCTGGTCTCCTGTGTGAGGAGTGAAGGTGTACAAAGGGAAAACCATTGGCAAATGTACTGGAATTTCAAACTTAGCGAAAATAATGAAGCATTTGTGGGCTGCTGTCACACTGATTGCTGGGCAAGGCAGACTGACCTCGGTGTGTTGCTTCAGTTTAGACAATTCTTAGCAACATAATGGCAATTTCATTTAAGTTATTTCAGTATCAAAACTGCAACACAATAAAGATAGAATTTTTTTTCCTGATAAGAGTTTTGACCAAGGTTTCCTTTTATCCTGCAACTTTTAAATAATTGGCCCACTGGCTCTTTGCTTTTATTGTACTCGGGATATTATAAACTTAGATTGTTTTGTAAACCGCTAATTTTAGACACATCTTGATGCTTATTGTTCCCTTCACTGCGCTTTTTTAATACCATGGCAGAACTTCTGCAGAGAAGCGGAAATCATCTGTGTCCTGAAACTCTTACGTCTCCACTGGATGAAGGGCAAAATAACGCAGCCAGAGCCATCACCCACCAGCCTTTTTTAAAGTCACTTTGCCTTCCTAATCCAAAGTTCACCACTAATTCCTTTTGCCGTGATATTAGGAAACGGAAATTGGATGAAAATCATAAATGTACCTATACTGAATGAGTCTGACATCAGAAGCAGCTTTCCAAATCAGTAGGTATGTATAATAGCCAGCGCAGGCATTACAGATACAATTGAGTTGCTAAGGCAGGGCTTTCCAATAGTGCCTTGTATGGCCCCGTATCGTCTAATTATTCCGCTTCAGTGTAAGTTGACAATGAAGAAAAGATAAAAGCTTGGCAACCCGTTTGCTTAGAGGGGTCAATTTATCCCAGCTCTTTGTAGGGCAGTGTAATTTTAGGCTTTTACACAGCGGATAACACCGTACCCCCTGCAGGAACGCACACTGCAGCGCTTCTGTAAATAGGTCAGGAGAGGACGGTGTCTCATGTGGTGTGGAGAGCCATGACAGAATCCTACCTTGCTTAACGTGAATTATTTTTTCTCAGAGAAAATAAGATGGTTTTGTCCTTATTCACCCAGTTTGTAAAAAAAAAACTGGGTCAGTTGGACAAGTGCTCGTGCCAGCAGCATGTTTCAGTGTGCTGCATTTGGGATGGGAAGGTTCACAGGGCCTGGGATTAACGCTTTCTTCAGCAGCAGCAAGGAATAATGTCTTTTTTCCTCCCGATAGGAACAACATCTGAAATAATATATAGCAGGTGTTTCACCTTTTGAACATCATTCTAATATACTGGGATCACTTGGCATGGTTTATAAGCCAATTCTAGGGCTGTTTATTGGCTCCAGCACTTCTGGTTGACCTTGGATCTCATCTTTGGAAGCAGCTTAATCCCCATGACATCCAAAAAGAAGAATCTCAGTTTTCTTTGCTAACTTCTGTACTTTCTGATACTGCGACAAATTACAGCTGTTGGGCATGGTCAAGGGCTTGGCTACAGCGGCAAAGGACTCAGCAATAATGGGGTGAAGTTCCTCATTCCTCCTCTCCCCACCAGCAGGCTACTAATTACTCAAGGAGGAAATAGGAGGACTCTGGAAGGCAGAGCGTTGGCAATCAGATGCCAAGGTAAATATAGGCTGGGTCTTGCCTTTAACCAACTCAAGGCCATCACGATTACATGAGGAGTCCTGCTTGAAGACAGCTGGGATGATATGGCCTGAGGTTAACAGACAGCTTTGAACATCCACAAGCAAAGCGAGGTAAAACCCTGGGAGCATTCTTCTCTTCCTCCATATTGGAGCAAGCAACAGGCTGGGACATATCTTCCCAGAGCTGCTAAAGAGCACTTAGGATCAGGGCACTACAAAGGATCCATAAAAAAGAAAATAAAAATCCACTTCTATCTGCATTAATGTGGATTTTCCTCCAAAAACCACATGGATAGATTGAATTGGAAACCTTTAGTTCTTCAGCCACCCAAACCACAGACATTGCTGGTGGGCATGGGATAGCCAAATGCCAGAGATGCTTTTCATTTTGCAGTCTTGCTGGGGAAAAGGAAGGAAAAAAAGGCCACTTCTGTTAGTCCGTTTTGCGGGAATGCTGGGGCTCAGCTCAGCAGAGACTTAGCTCCTCGTTGTGGTTGCTTCACTTCCCAAGTTGAGCTTCTTTCATCTGGCACAACCAAAGTACTTCCAGAGTAAGACTTTAAATCAATTTTTCCTCTTCCAGTAAAACATGAGGGTCATTTGAGGATGACCCAGTGCCACTAAGTAGAAGCAGAAGAAGGAGCTCATTAGACCTTTTTTTTCCTCTCCTTCCTCTGCTTCTTTGGCATCTTCTGCACTGGCACTCAGGTTACATGGCCAGAGGCTCCAGCACAAAGGATCGAGCCCTCAATTTGCTCAGCCTCCATCCCCATTAACACATCTCCTTGCTGCCACCTCTCTAGTTACTGCCCTTTCTCATCAGACGCTTGCCACTCCCTCCCAGGAGCCTCCTTTGATCCTTGTGCTGGTTTCCTCTATAAAATGGGGTGGAAAGAGGCTGAATGGCAACTCCCTTGGGCCAGTGGAGGGAAGGTGGGTACACAGCAAGACACAAAAAAAAAAAAGTGGAAACAATAGCTGGTTCCTTGAATCCAAAGCTTCTGTGCAGCAAGGAAGGATGTAGGTGATGGTAAAGACCAAAGGCTGGGACTTAGGACACCTCGCTGTCCTTGGTTTCCCAGCTTTTCACCTGCTTCCCAGCCAGGCTCCCTGGCTCCCTGTCATGGAGAGTGAGCAGTTCCTCGTTTGGGAAGTACTTTGCTCCAGGGACCCACTTGGTGTGACTGAGAGGCGCCAGATTTCCCTTCTCCTCCTGCTCCAAGTCCTCTGTTTGCTGCAGGGCTTGTGCAATTAAATGGCCCTGAGTGCTCCTGCACTTGTGTGACTCATCTTTTTAGCTGCCAAGCTGTTGAACCCCCAATTTTGGTGTGCTGCATCACAACTTATAATATGGCATGTCTTTTGAAATGGAAAAGAAGCCCAAAATGCCCCACAGGAGGGCATGAGGACCTTGTGGGACTCGAACAGAAGCTAGGCACGGTGCTGGACAGCAGAACAGAACCTGCTCCAGGTGGGCTGATCCTAAGCAGCGGGGTTACTTTGAGGGGCTGGGTATCACTCCTTGGTGGATGCCTTAGTTGGGTAGATACAGCTAGAAGAACCTCTTGACAAGTTGGTTAATATTTTTGTAGCTGAGTGCATCCTCGATTGGCAGTAAAGGTCCAGCTGAGTTTGAGTGCTTTTGGCACCATGTCTGATGTGGTTTAAGGATGACAGTTGATCCCAGGGCTGGCTGCACAGGTACTTGTCCCAGGGAGCAGCCTGGGACTGGGACCATTTACCTGGTCCTCAAACCCGAGATACAAAGTTGGGTACTTCCCTGCATCAGTGAGGCAGGAGGGGGAGATGGCAACTGCACACTGTGCTTCTGGTAGCAGCTCTCTGACTTAATAGGAAAACAATGACCGCAGAAAACGTATATTTTTTTTCTCTGCATTTTCCTGAAATCTGTTGAACTGCTTTGCCTATAGGGGCAGAAGAGGAGGGGTGATATGGGGGATGGGGAGAAAGAAATAATGGTGTCTCTGTTCAATGAAACTCCCCTAACACACAGTTTGTTTTGGTTTTTTCCCTTCCAAACACATAGATCTGATCTGAAAATCCAGGGCTTAAAAGCACAGATGTTTAGTCTGACACACAAACATGGCATCTTTCCAGCAAGTGAAACAGCTTTGCTGCTGGTGAGTTCAGAGGAGCTAATCTGGGATGAGAGGAGTTAAAGCTGCTCAGCAGTAGCTACATCCTTGAACCGGGTCACCCATAACTTTCCTTCTCTTCCCTTCAGGTGGAGGGGTCTTTGCCTTTGTACTAAAGCACCTTTCAGAGACGTAAATGCTTCTTCTGTCCCTCAAAGTGTCCTCTGGGGCAGGGGGAGAAACAGTGGTGGAAAAATAAGCCAGACACTGTGTCAGATCTTGGGAGATGGTTTTCATGGGTCTTATCTCCATACCCAAGTAGGTCAGGGGGAAAATGGTATTGGGTTAATTCTGTCTATGCATAAATATCACAGTCACAGACGTGTTGGAGTGCGAGTAAAAGTGAGTATAATGGATGAGAAATTATAGAAAATCCAAGCACATGCTTCCTCCAATATCCTAAAGTTCCCTTTAATTGTTGTAATTCCTTCTTTGGTTGGAGCATTTGCAGCTCTTCGATTTTCCTTAAGGTATCTGGAGGAATCACAGCACTGCCTGCTGTCCAGCAAGTACCTACAAATTTCCCTTCTTTGCTTGGTCCCTGGCATTTTCCAGGTGGAACCTCAATTTCTGCTTTATTTAGTGCTTGCCGTACTGCCGCTGCCACTTCCCCCACTGTCTCAGAAGTTCCCCCAGTCAGAATATCGTCTATATATTGGTACAGTTTCACATCTTGGGGGAGTGTCTTTTCTCTAAATCAGCTATGACTTCAGAAGTGCCCTCTCGTGCCGCAGCAGAGATGGGTTACTGCAGTATGTTGGTGATCTTTGACTCGGGGAGTGCAGGGGCTGCATGGGGCACCCACACCGCCGCCTCCCCATTTCTGCACGGGTTAAGGTCTCTGTTCGAGCCAAAGGACCACACGCTGCCGCCCAGCAGGCACCAGGTTCAGCCATTTAAAATGTTGAAACCTAAAATATTTTCACGATGAACTTCAATTACAAAGCGAGTAGACGACGTGTGTTTCTCGCCCGGGAGCCATAAACTAACCTGAGCAGTTTGACATAGGTCAGATCCCCCGTTCACACCTGAGATTCTAACTCTTTCCATCCAGATCGCACGCCCAGCTTCTTGGCATCTTGTTGTGTTAATAGCAAAATTTTTGCTCCCGTATCTATTAAAAAATTGACTAATTGTCTTTGAGGACCAACTGGATTTAATAAGTATGGGCCATCATCGTTTATCCGCTGATAAGCCTCTACTTTCCAGACAGGCAGGCTCAATCGCCTGCTGGATATCCCTTGTTTTTTGACTTTGTGTCCTGCAATCCTCCTTAAGAGGGAGAAAGGGATTATTCCCCTTCAAAGAAGTTAAAATACGGTCATTGTTTTCACCATTATCTCCTTTCTGGAATGCTTCAGTCAGACTCAAGGTAATGCCAGTAGGCCGACCTTGAATCGCGGCTCTGGGAATGCCTAGTGCTAACGCTTTCCTCCACAATTCGTTCCTTGTCTCTGATTGCAAGTTTTTATTTCCCTTTGATTTAATTCCTGTTCCCTGTTTCACGGGTCTTACTTTGTGATCTCCTCCCTGGGATTTCTGGCTTGGTTTTTCAAGTGCAGCAGCATCCCAGCCCGTTTCGGGGCAGTAGCTAACTATATCGTGCATTAATTCTGCCCAAGTAAGAATGGGGATGGTGACTGCCCCATGTGTTGAATTCGGTATCTCTTCTAATCTTATACCGTTTTGTGACTAGTTGGGATTTAAGAACTGCTGGGACTCCTCCGATCAGTGGTTCTAATATTGTGAAATCTACTGTAGCAGAGAGTGGGACATCGTTGCCCACCTTCATGCATGGCTTGTATGCAAGCGACTTTTGTGATGGCTGTGGATAACTCACTTAGAGATTTAATGGGGATTAGGGAGGGCTCACCCCACTCCATGGTGTCAACTGCTCCTGCCCAATAAGCTACTCGGCTGGTGATAGAATGGGGTGTATCTGCAGGGTCTTAGATTTAAGAAAACTCACGGACCCCAGTAGCTGCTGGCTTCATCCTGTCTTAACATTATTTGGTCGCTGCCACTTAAGCGTACTCACCACGAGTATTCAGTTTCAGTTTCACCAGCGTTTCTACTATATTTCTCTTGCAAATTGGTCAGTTGCAACAGATCCCAGGGGCTGGTTCAGGTAATATGCCACGGATTACCACCCTGGGGTCCCGCAGTTATTTCTGTTTTGATAATGGGTCTGGCTTCATATTCAGGAGGTAGTTCTGCCCCTCTGCTCTAGTGAGGTCTCCCCTGGAGTACTGCATTGTGCTCTGGAGCCCCCAACAAAAGAAGGACATGGACCTGTTGGAGCAGGTTGAGAGGAGGGCCACAAAGATGATCAGAGGGCTGGAACATGTCTCCTGTGAAGACAGGCTGAGATAGTTGAGGTTGTTCAACCTGGAGAAGAGAAGGCTCCAGGAAGACCTTATTGCAGTCTTTCAATAGTTAAAGGGAGCTTATGAGAAAGATGGAGAGAGGCTTTTTACCAGGGCTTGTAGTGACAGGACAATGGTTTTAAACTGAAAGGTTGGACATCAGGAAGAAATTTTTTTGAGATGAGGGTGGTGGGACGCTGGGCCAGGTTGCACAGAGAAGCTGTGGATGCCCCATCGTTGGAAGTGTTCAAGGTCAGGTTGGATGGGGCTCTGAGCAACCTGAGCCAGTGGAAGATGTCCCTGCCCATGGCAGGGGATTAAACTAGATGGTTTTTGAACCATGCCATGGTGCTGTGAAAACAAGATGAGTTTGTTAGGCTGGACCACTGCACCCCCAAATACAGTTTTGGTCAGCAGCAGCAGACTCTGTCTTGTATTTGTGCAGCGACAAGCTGCTACAGAAAGCGCTCTCTGTTGTTGTGTGCGAGCTCCTGTACCATTTAATGCCTGGCTAGGGGGGTCTCTTATTTAACAGCGATACTGAGGAGCCCTCTGTGTATTATGCTCCTAGACAGGGCGTGATGGAAATGGGTGTTTTTGTAGGAAAGCTGCTTTTCAAAGCCTTTTGAAAAGGCTGGGACAGCAAAGACTTTTAAAGATGGGGATGTCTCGGTTGCTATCCACTGCATTGCTATACAAATTAAAATATTTACCCTGAGTGCAATGCTCCATCGTTCGGATAGGTTCAAAATTAATTTAATTTAGCATCATTTTGGTTGCTGTTTGGCCTAGGTGCCTAATACAGGGGTATTTGGGCACTGTCACAGCCTTTTAATGTTTATTTGGATATCACTAAAATCTAAGTGACACAAGGTGATATTTAATGCCTTCTCAGGGAGACCTAGTTTATGGGCAAAAAAACAGAATGGACCATAAAAACTGAATTCCAGCGTTACCTTGACTCTGTTTTCTCTGTCATACATGTCCAGGCTGCTGTCATCAATGAAACAAAATACGGTCATTGTTTTCACCATTATCTCCTTTCTGGAATGCTTCAGTCAGACTCAAGGTAATGCCAGTAGGCCGACCTTGAATCGCGGCTCTGGGAATGCCTAGTGCTAACGCTTTCCTCCACAATTCGTTCCTTGTCTCTGATTGCAAGTTTTTATTTCCCTTTGATTTAATTCCTGTTCCCTGTTTCACGGGTCTTACTTTGTGATCTCCTCCCTGGGATTTCTGGCTTGGTTTTTCAAGTGCAGCAGCATCCCAGCCCGTTTCGGGGCAGTAGCTAACTATATCGTGCATTAATTCTGCCCAAGTAAGAATGGGGATGGTGACTGCCCCATGTGTTGAATTCGGTATCTCTTCTAATCTTATACCGTTTTGTGACTAGTTGGGATTTAAGAACTGCTGGGACTCCTCCGATCAGTGGTTCTAATATTGTGAAATCTACTGTAGCAGAGAGTGGGACATCGTTGCCCACCTTCATGCATGGCTTGTATGCAAGCGACTTTTGTGATGGCTGTGGATAACTCACTTAGAGATTTAATGGGGATTAGGGAGGGCTCACCCCACTCCATGGTGTCAACTGCTCCTGCCCAATAAGCTACTCGGCTGGTGATAGAATGGGGTGTATCTGCAGGGTCTTAGATTTAAGAAAACTCACGGACCCCAGTAGCTGCTGGCTTCATCCTGTCTTAACATTATTTGGTCGCTGCCACTTAAGCGTACTCACCACGAGTATTCAGTTTCAGTTTCACCAGCGTTTCTACTATATTTCTCTTGCAAATTGGTCAGTTGCAACAGATCCCAGGGGCTGGTTCAGGTAATATGCCACGGATTACCACCCTGGGGTCCCGCAGTTATTTCTGTTTTGATAATGGGTCTGGCTTCATATTCAGGAGGTAGTTCTGCCCCTCTGCTCTAGTGAGGTCTCCCCTGGAGTACTGCATTGTGCTCTGGAGCCCCCAACAAAAGAAGGACATGGACCTGTTGGAGCAGGTTGAGAGGAGGGCCACAAAGATGATCAGAGGGCTGGAACATGTCTCCTGTGAAGACAGGCTGAGATAGTTGAGGTTGTTCAACCTGGAGAAGAGAAGGCTCCAGGAAGACCTTATTGCAGTCTTTCAATAGTTAAAGGGAGCTTATGAGAAAGATGGAGAGAGGCTTTTTACCAGGGCTTGTAGTGACAGGACAATGGTTTTAAACTGAAAGGTTGGACATCAGGAAGAAATTTTTTTGAGATGAGGGTGGTGGGACGCTGGGCCAGGTTGCACAGAGAAGCTGTGGATGCCCCATCGTTGGAAGTGTTCAAGGTCAGGTTGGATGGGGCTCTGAGCAACCTGAGCCAGTGGAAGATGTCCCTGCCCATGGCAGGGGATTAAACTAGATGGTTTTTGAACCATGCCATGGTGCTGTGAAAACAAGATGAGTTTGTTAGGCTGGACCACTGCACCCCCAAATACAGTTTTGGTCAGCAGCAGCAGACTCTGTCTTGTATTTGTGCAGCGACAAGCTGCTACAGAAAGCGCTCTCTGTTGTTGTGTGCGAGCTCCTGTACCATTTAATGCCTGGCTAGGGGGGTCTCTTATTTAACAGCGATACTGAGGAGCCCTCTGTGTATTATGCTCCTAGACAGGGCGTGATGGAAATGGGTGTTTTTGTAGGAAAGCTGCTTTTCAAAGCCTTTTGAAAAGGCTGGGACAGCAAAGACTTTTAAAGATGGGGATGTCTCGGTTGCTATCCACTGCATTGCTATACAAATTAAAATATTTACCCTGAGTGCAATGCTCCATCGTTCGGATAGGTTCAAAATTAATTTAATTTAGCATCATTTTGGTTGCTGTTTGGCCTAGGTGCCTAATACAGGGGTATTTGGGCACTGTCACAGCCTTTTAATGTTTATTTGGATATCACTAAAATCTAAGTGACACAAGGTGATATTTAATGCCTTCTCAGGGAGACCTAGTTTATGGGCAAAAAAACAGAATGGACCATAAAAACTGAATTCCAGCGTTACCTTGACTCTGTTTTCTCTGTCATACATGTCCAGGCTGCTGTCATCAATGAAACTTGAAATTCCCTTTTTCTGTTTTTATTTTTGGGGGTTTTTTTTTGCATGCAAAATGGCCAAGATACATCTCTTAACTGCTGCTTATGTGCTTGCAAAAGTATTTATGGTCCCAGTGCAAATAAAATCTCCAAACATTTCAGAGAAGTTGCTCCTTCCAGCAGCTGCCACCGGTGCAGAGCCCTGTTGTGCCTGATCGCAGCAGCCCTTCCAGGTTTTTGAGGAGTTTTTGGGCTGGGAATTTCCCACCAAAGAAGGGGTAAATTATTTTGGGGGGGCTCTGTACTTTGACTGCAGTTTGCCACGATGGGCATTTTACTGCCATATTGCAGAAGGGAATCGTTAATCTGATGATTTGTTGGTTTTCTTGAAATTGCCTTTGCAAACTTGTCCTCTTTTCCAGCAGTAAGCTGTGGGTCAGGAAATGATGCTTGGAAATGATGGGATGCATCTGAGTTCGCTTTGGTGAGGGACCTCAGGCTTCTTCTGGAGCTCCATCTAGAGGGGAGGAAGATGGGCTGGTTGTGGAGGCTGGTGGCCTCTTGGGATCACCATAACTCTGGTGTCACACAACCTTCTACCCTGTGGCACCTTGCCAGGGCTGTCAGCTGTGGCTTTCCTGGCCCTGTGGTCACTCTTGACCCTGGAGCTACTTCGCTGCTGAAAACCCTTGCTTCAATGCCAGAAGCTGTGTTTATCAGGGAGGACTCCACAGCCAAACCCAGTTCCTTTCCTTACCACCACCGGGGAAGGGGATTTCTGTACCAAACCCGAAAAGTAGGTGCCGCTCTCTTGGCTAAGGATGTAGAAACCACACGGTGCTCAGCGGTTGCTTTTGGGGTTGGTTTCACAAGAGAAATCGTTGCGGTTTGGGCTGTGGCTTTCCTTGAGAGGAGGTCCCAGCTGGATGTTCCCAACAGCTGCGCTGTGGCTGTATGGGCAAGGTGGCCAGCATCTCCATGGATCTCTTTGCTCCCCACAGAGCTTGCTCCTCCAACTTCAGCTTTCCTCTTGCCGTGCTGACAACAGCACCATCCAGCCCCATGGCACAGAGCACTTCCAGTGGCCAGCAGCCGAGCTGGAACATTTTAGCCATCAGCACCACAATAACCTTGAGGTTTCACCGTGGAGGTCTTCAGTCATGGTTTACCTCCTGCCCTTGCTGGAGCAAGACATGAAGCAGAGGTTGGAGCAACACATGGGCTTAGGTAGAGCATCGCCTGCTGCAAGCAGCCATGTGCTCCAGCTTTGACTTTGCTTTAAAGTCCACTACATGATATTCACATTTTAAATATCATCCATTTAAAACACAACAGGGATGGGTTTCAGGTTATTTTCCCCTATCTGGGTCCTAATTCTCCCGTTTTTTTTATATCAGGCAGCACCAGGATTCCCAGCTACCCGATTGTGCCCCAAAAGAAAGCTGATTTAAACCTTAGCAACAGGGTATTTTTGTTTAGATTGTATTTATTCTCCTGCAAGAGTCATTGTTCTCTCCCATGCCTTGACCGTTTTGAAGGCTGATGATAAAAGCCCTCGCTGACAATAATATGGTTGAGTTCAGCCTTTTGTTGGGGAGATTAAAATAGAGAATGAATTGTGAATAACATGGGAGGGCTGAAATTTAGTTGTCCCAGGCTGTTGTTTAATCACTTTAAGGGTAAGAAACTGCATTTTAATTATTTTCAGAACTACTGAGCATTAGGTTTTGTGTTGATATCTCTGGGGGCTGCAGGGGCTTGTACCCACCCGGTTGTTTAAGACTGGGATCATTTCAGTTTGCAGAAAATAGGTTTATAGCAATGATCTTAGGCTTATGATAGGTTTATAGTAATATATATATATAATATGTAATAGGTTTATGATATTAGGTTTATAATAGTTTTATATCTTTATATATAAAAATACATATAAATATATATAGTGGGTTTATAGCTATAGCAACGATAGAAGATGCCTGGTTTCTTGGTCTGGCTCTAAGACCTGTTCCGACATCATCCCTTGGTCTTGAGCAAGGACACCACTCTTGGGCACAGAAGATGACAAGGAAAATAGATGAAAAAAAGACAGATGGAAAAAATAGATGGGAAAAAAGAAGAAAGTGGAAATAGAGCCACTGGAGGCAAAGAGTTTGGTCCTTTTTCAGGAGCTGATGAGAAGAAATGTTTGGGAGACTGATCTGCTTGAAATGCCAACAGCACGAATGACAAGAGGGATCACCCCAAAACTCTGCTGGCCCCAAAATCCCTTCCTTGCTAAGGGTATTTTGGCTGCTCTCTGGGCACAGGCTCCTTTCTGCCAGGTTATTTATGTTCCCAATGAACTTCCCACTCAAATCAGCATCTTGAAAAGCTTCACAACCCTTCTCGTAGACAGCCTTCTCCCCAGCTGCTCTTACCTGCAGTCCCCATAATTGGCAATAATTTCCCTAATTGCTCACAAAGCAGATGTTCTCTCTGTGGTCGCATCAAAACGGCTTATACTGTACTATATACATGAGCACACAGCATTAAAGGACTAATTCCTGTAAATAAGCCTATTAAAAGGCTAGAAATAATGCCGCCAACTAAACCATCAATGGCAGCTGGATCCCACTGGTTTTATTAATTTGTTATTTGTAACGTGGCAATCCCCGTCTGCTCGGGACTGGGGTGCCCTTGTGCTTGGCCAGTTGATCTTCTGTTGTGGGTGGTATACGTCTTAGCATAAGGGATCAGCTCTTTGCATTCTTTCCAGCTAATAAATCACATTTATAGGTAATTAACACTACACCTGACATATCCCCAGTATTACTGGTGAACGGGAGAAGAGACCAGTTCATGCAGTTTGAGCAGGGGAACTGTGCTTTCAAGGCTTCAGGTGATGTTGCTAAAGAAAAGAATTAATCTTACTTATTTTTCTGCCTCAAAGGGGGAAAAAAAGTGGCTTCCCAGTTCTTCTCCAAGTGCACTTTGCTTTTCACCCTTCATAGGGAACAGGTTATAGACAACGGTGCAGAGGCTTTATATATATATTTAGGGTTTGTTTTTTTTCTCCAGTTATTTCTACTAATTTAAGAAGTAGGATCTGGGGTACTTTCTATAAATTAGGATGGCCAAAGAGTGGTTGTTCCTTTTTTTATTTTCTGGTGGATCACAAATGATCTATCATTGCTCCAGCTTTTCATACCTCCAGCAACTGCCTCAGAGCTCACAGTGTTGCGTTTTGACCCAAATTTCACCTGCAACCTGGGTGAGAGCCTCAGCAGCCGTTTGCATTAAAGCGGCAGCTTGTTTTAACGATGGCCTTCGTCAGGGCAAAAGATACTTGTGAAAAGTGTCCTTGCTATCAGCCACGTGGTTGCTGAAGTCTCTAGGTCATCCCCAACTGCTTATTCTGTGTTTCCCACTTTGGACATTTGCATTTTGCTTGGATAAAGCTCCCTTGCTGCTTTCAGGTGAGAGCTTTTCTCTCCCTCTTTCTTTGACCAAAAGTTTTAGCTCAAGCTTCTGAAATCCCATATGCTGGCACAGAGAGGTGTGAAGTTACAGCCCAGAAGCCCTGTCTTGGTTTAGAGCATCACAGGTCTTGCACTGGAAGATGTTGGCAGTGCCCAACTCCTGCCCTTCCCCAGAACAAACCTGAGGCTGTGCCTGAGCTCAGGGCACAGCTTTTGCCAGCGATTTGTTTTTCAGCCTCTGCATCCACTTGGGAAGTGGTGGCTCCTGGTCCTCGTCAGCAGTGCTGGCTGAAGTCAAGCAGCTGGGCTGTCCATCATGTGGTGGCCCTGGATGATGGAGAAATGCAGAGTCTGCCATTACAGTTATTATTAACTTTGAACACAGTTTTGGCCCCTGACCCCACTTGTTTATCACCATTTCATCCTCTCGGTAGATTCGCCATCCAGTGAGAATGGAAAAATTAAGGCGTTTTGATGAGCTGACTTTTTAAAGCAGCATCATTCTATGTTTGCGGCTCTAGAAATACCTGTCAGGCCATTTTTCTTTCACCTAGAAGTGTGCTCTGGTATCTTATTTGTAGGTTTTGTTGAAAGACACTTGTGTCTGGCAGTGCAACTGCTCCCAGTCACATTTTTCAGCTTGAAACCCTCAGCAGAAGGCATGCCTCAAAATGCTTTTGGCACCTGAATGAAAGTCAGAGAGGAAAACGTTTGCAACTCTGGTTCCCCTTGTTTGCAAACCTCATTTAAAGACCCTTGCAGCCACTGGTAAAATTATGCTTTTGGTTTTTTTCTCTAGCAAGCTGCAACAGAAACGCAGGTAATGTGAGATGCAGGAGATGCATCCCTGGCCCTGCTCTGGCTATCGCCGTTTGTACATCGTCCTCGGCCCATTTTTTTCCAGTCTAATACATGCAAATATATGTAAAGAGTAAAGACTGTTCCACCGAGTCTTGCACATTTGTTTAGAAAGAAGGAAAACAAGCTCAATTTACAGGGAATTTGCAAGCTGAATTTTAAGACCCATATATAAAAAGACCCAAAAAGCGGCTGGCAGCGGCCGCTGATGCTGACCGAGGCATTGCTTTCTGGCGTCTTTATTTTCCCTGCACTCGCAATCATAATGTCATTAATATGGAGCTTTTTGAGAACTGGAGTATATCCTAATTAGCAGCCTCTGATTTTTTTTCTAGTTTCATAATCAGTGATCTTGGCTACACCAGAAGTGTTACTGTGGCAACAGGGCTGAACTGAGCAGCGGTGCAGAATTACCGCAGGTAAATTGGTGATTTTACAGCTCCACGGCACTTTCTTAGCCCAAAGGCTGCTCCGTGGGACGGGCTGGCTGCTCCCCGCACCCTACAGGTGTCCCGGGCGGATTTCATGGTAAGCACAACCAGCGATTAAGCTGCATGACCGAACGCATGCGTTTTAATTGGAGCTTAGCCTCTGTAATGAGATTTTAAGGCTGTCATGCGAATGATCCCCTCCGACACCTTTGTTTTAAGTAGGATGCTCTGACCGCTCGCCGCCCCAACACTCCAGCTCCCCGGTTTGGTCTCGCTGGGAGCTGGGAGTTTATCTCCGTCCTGTAGGAAGGGCTGAGCACAAAAGCCGGGCTTTATTTTTTGTGGTGGTTTTTTTTTTTTTTTTTTAAAGCCTTGTTTCTCCTCGCCGTGTACCATTCGCTCGCTCTCTGAAAGGCATTTTGCTAGATAGGGATGTTATTATGCTAAATAATGGCCATGCTTCATCCTGACTCCTCAGTCAAATGCAGCCGGTCTTTTTCATAGCTGGTATGTGAACTGCACTCATGTTTTCTTTGTACGTGTTACAAACGATGCCTGGGACAAAGAAGGGGACACTCTAAAGTGGAATCTCAAAGAGATGTATTCCTGTATGACTTGACTTTTTTTAAAAAAATTATTTGTTAATTAATTATTTTGAATAATGACATGAACTGGCTTCACTTGAGCCTTTTGAGCAGTTACTCTCCGCTTCCCAGCACCACATTGCAGCTGCAAAGTGGGGGAAAGCACACCAGGAGACCATATTTTTGGTCTCATACTCATCAGGGGTTTTTACAAGCTCTGGGCGTGTTTCTTTGGCAGATCTATTTTAATTATCCCAGAAGGAGGTCTCGCCTCCCTCTCTTCTTTGCAACGCAGTTTCTGCCACCCCACCAACCGTCACCAGCCTGGCCTGCAGCAAAACCCTGCGTGCCCAGCTCCTTCATTCTGGTCTCGGCTCAGAGTCAGTCCTTCATCTTCATCCTCCCTGACCTGACACCTCTCTTGGGCTTCGCTCACCACTCTCCTTTTTCTTAGGACTTCACCTTCTCTCAGCTTTGTGCTTGTTCCACCTTGATGCTGTGTCCTTTAGGAAACCCTCTATGGGTGGTCTTTCTCCATTGCTACGGGTCCAGGAATCTCTTCACCCCCTTTTGTCTCCCTCCACAATTTATTCCCCAGCCCATCCTGGTTTATTCTTCAAGAGGTGCAAGAGCAACCAGCATGCGCTCCCCTGATCAGAGAGCAGCAGCGCTGGCAGAAAAGAGTGGCTGAGGGCAAATTAAACCTGTCCTAATTATGAGGGTTATTTAGAAAATTATTAGGGAAATAATTGGGCATATTTCTAGCTCTTCTTCTGCGAGGCACTTGGGGCAGCTTTTAGACAGTGACTCTGCTTGCTATGCCAGCAGTGAGGCTAAGAGCATCCATCCATGGAGCTCAATGGGCAAGGACTGGAGATCTTCAAGCACCTTGCCCTTAGCCATGCCACCAATCTACCCCTGCCATAGCCAGGGATGGAGCCCGTATCTCCTGGCTTTTACTTACGTATTTTTTAGCATGAGACCATCAAGTCTCTAGGCTCTATGTTAATATTTGCAGTACAGACAGAAAACTAAGATTCTGGTATACCATAGTTACAGAGAACAGGTGCCCACACTCAACATTTCTGCATCTCTTTAGGAGCCTGAACTATTTCATGTCTGGATTATTTAAGCATCCACATTCATTGGTGTTTTTCTCTGTGTTTTTGCTTAAAACCTCATCAGTTTAGTTTCCCTGTCTCCTAACCAGGATGATAATTCCCTTGTCTCAGGGCTCTTCTAGAAGGCTCAATTGTCAGTCTTGAGATGCTCCAAGTTCCTTTAGAAGAGGCTATTATAATGAGTTCATTTCCTCTGAGCACTTTTTTGACTCTCTGTTAGTCGCTGCTGGAGGTGTCTCGTACATTGCAAAGGGCTGTCATGGTGTGCGGTAACTGGTGCTTGTTCACTGAACAACAGTGTAGAGTTGGGGGGACACCAGTGGAATCCTGAGATACATCCTGAACAGTGTAGCAGTCTCCTTCTCAATGCTGGATGTTATCTTATTTCACTCTGACCTTAAATCCTAGCAGGTTTCCCTTCTGAAAAGTTAGCAGGTTAGTAAGTTAGAGAATTGCAAAATCACAGAGTGGTTGAGGTTGGAAGGGACCTCTGGAGGTCATCTGGTCCAATCCCTACTCAACCAGGAACACCTAGAGCTGGTTTCCCAGGATTGTGTACAGATGGCTGATTAATATCTCCAAGTATGGAGACTCCTCAACCTCCCTGAGCAACCTGTCCCAGTGTTCGGTCACCCTTGCAGTGAAAAGGTGTTTCCTGATGTTTTCCTGATGTTTAGGGGACCCTCCGGTGTCTCAGTTTGTTCCCATTGCCTCTGGTCCTGTCTGGAAAGAGCCTGGCTCTGTCCTCTTTGCACCCTCCCTTTGGGTCTTTACAGACATTGATGAGGCTCCTCCTGAGCCTTCTCTTCTCCAGCCTGAACAGTCCCAGCTCTCTCAGCCTTTCCTCACAGCAGAGGTTCTCCAGTCCCTTCATCGTCTTTGTGGCCCTTCACTGGACTCTCTCCACTATGTCTGTGTCTCTCTTGTACTGGGGAGCTCAGTGCTGGACACAATGCTCCAGATGTGTCCTCACCAGTGCTGAGTAGAGGGCAAGGATCACTTACCTCAACCTGCTGGCAATACTTTGTCCAACGCAGCCCAGGACACCATTGACTTTCTTTGCTCCAAGGGTACACTGGTGGCTCATGGTCAACTTGGTGTCTGCCAGGACCCTCAGGTCCTTTCCTGCCAAGCTGCTTTCTAGATGGGTGGCCCCAGAACATACAGGTACCTGGGATTGTTCCTCCCCATGGGCAAGCCTTGGCATTTCTCCTTGTTGAACATCATGAGGTCCCTGTTGGTCCATTTCTCTAACCTGGTGAGTTCCCTCTGGATGGCAGGAAGACCATCTGTCATCTCAACAACTCCTCCCAGCTTGGTGTCATCAGCAAGCTTCCTGAGGGTGCACTTAATCCCACCGTCCAGATTGTTGAAAGAAGATATTGAACAATACTGGACCCAGTAAATTATTCTTAACTGTGGTCTCAAAGGTCCTTGCAAATATTTCTGAGTGAATTAAACCTGTCATTCACTTAGGGAGTAAAACAGCCAATTTGGGAACCTACAGGCTGAAGCACAGGGATTTCCAGTTTTCAGAGGCAGAGGTAGGAAGGGAGTGTAGGGAACCTTCTCCAGGGTCTGACTGGTGAACACCTGATCCTCTCTACATCCACCCACGATGGTTTCATGCACATTAGTGCTCCCAGAATGTCTTTTGAGAGACTTATGATTGGCATGGGATAGACTAACATCTTGCTAAAGATAATCTCCATGAGAAATACTGATCCTGGTTCAGGCTAGCAGTTTTTAACATCATCCTAGCAGTGCAAGCTATTTCTGGACACCCAGAATGCCAGGTGGGAGTAGGATCAGGTTCCTAGGATTTTGCTCTTTGAAAGATGACAGTGAGTTCCTCTGTTAGACTGAGGGCCACAAAAAAGGTCAGGAACCCAGCGGAGGGCTGGAACCCCTCTGCTATGAGGAAAGGCTTTGGGGCTGTTCAGCCTGGAGAAGAGAAGGGTCCAGGGAGGCATTATTATGGCCTTTCAATATATAAAAGGGGCTTATAAGAAAGATGGAGAAATACTTTTTACCAGGGCCTGTAGTGACAGGCCAAAAGGTAATGATTTTAGACCGAAAGAGGGTAGGTTGAGATCAGACATAAGGAAGACATGGTTTATGATGAGGGTGGTGAGACTCTCGACCAGGTTGCCCAGAAAAATTGTGGGTGCTCCATCCCTGGAAGTGTTCAAGACCAGGTTGGATGGGGCTTTGAGCTACCTGATCTGGTGAAAGATGTCTCTTCCTATGGCACTGAGGTTGGACTCGATGATCTTTAAGGTCCCTTCTGACCCAAACCATGCCATGAGTAAATATCAAGGTGCAGGAAAGCGGTGATTTGTTGAAGGTTGGGCAGGTGGAGAAAACAAAACCCCAAGCCCTTACCGCAGGCTCGTCCTCCTCCTCATGCGCTATTTGTTACAGTGGCTGTCGCTCCTGTGGAAGCTGCCTGTTTATTTAAAAGAAAAGAAAAAAATGAAACTGAAGTGGATTTTCAGAAAGGGTGAATGGTTGCTGTGATTCATCTTTTCTGTTGAAAAGTGGAAAAGCAGAGGGTGGGGTGGGGGAATAATGTTCAGTGACACATCAAAGGCCTCGTTTCAGCTTCGGAGACACATGCAAGGAATTAGTCACTGTGTCTTAGTGCAACAAAACTCTTTTCCCTTCCTCAACGGCTCCTCTATTTCGATGGCCAACTCACCGCAGCTCTGGCGCAGGAGACAGCCCTGCATTAGCCATCCCAACACGGTTTGGACCAAAGCAGCTCCTTGCATGATGTTCAAGAAGAGAAGAAATCGACGCGTGGTGCAAGGAGCCCCCCTGCATGACACTTGGCCCCTGGTGATTTCCGTAGGGGACTGAGCTTTGCTTTTCAGTGCAGAGCTCCCAGCAGCGGGGCTCATCCTGATCCTTATTTTTACATCCTTTGCATCTCATCCGATGCAGGAGGTCTGGGGCTACGGGAAAAGGGAAACCGATGCCAACGAAATCGTTCTGCCATCAGATGAGTCCGTGGGCAGCTCTCCTCTGCCACAGATCACAGCTCCAGCGAGAGGCTGGAAAACCACAAGCGGGATTTAAAAGGAGCAGGGAGGGGGAGAGGGAACTGCAGGTTTGTTTTCCAGGGCGGCTGAGCCATGGTGATGGCTTGCTGCCACCAAAAAGAAAAAAAATTTAAAAAAAAGACCTTTTCCCCTTTCTTTATGCTCATGCTTGCTCCAGTCCTGCTTCAAAGAGCTAACCGGTGCAAATGCTAACCTTGCTCCTAGTTTTGCCCTCTTCCCTGCCAAAAAAAGGAAGAAAACTGAACACTTTTTTTATTTTTTACTGTGATTGGGGCCAGCACAAGGCAGTCGGGTGGTCGTGATTGAGCCACTACATTTTAGCATTTTACTGGTAGCAGCAGTGGGTCCTGGGGTCCCGGAAAGCCGGGTGGAGTTTGAGTTGTGTCTTCTCCTTGCGCATAGAAAAAGATTGCCTCATTTTCCAGGAATTAGGAATATGTCAGAGGTGGGGGTAAATCCTGCCTTTGATTGTGGACGGCTGTATCCGGGTAGGATCTGGGCAGTTTCTGCGGCACTAAATACTAATTCTTTGCTTTCTGGAAACACGGGGAGGTGGTCCTGCAGCCAAACCCCCCCTACAGCAGCAGCAGCACACAGAAGGACCATTTTTAAGCCACTTATTACTTTATAAAGAGATTATTTCCTTACCCCCGCCCCCCAGCATCAATCATTTTGACAAGATGAGCTTATTTTAAAACATAGGTCCTACAGCCTTTTCTATAAGAAGCTCCTGAACGGTGTATGGGAGACAGTAATGCATGTACACCCTGTCTATATATATATATATATATATATAAAAAAATATTGCTGGAGACACCGGTAGCAATTATTGAGGTTTCTAACCCCGATTTATGGAAAAGAAGGTTTACAATGACGATGCGATGCTGAGCATCCCAACGCGCCGGGTCAGCGGTGCCGAAGCCGGCTCCTTTCTCCTCGGCAGAGCCGGCGCCGTGACGTCAGGGTGTTTTTCTGCAGAGCTCGCAGGATGTTGCAGCCGGCCAAGAGCTGTGTTTATGTTGATAACATTACAAGTATTTCCTCTCCGTTTCCGAAACCAGCAGGGAGGGAGCCGAGGGGGAAGGGAGACTCGGGTTTCTCCAGCTTTGGGGTAGGACTCTCGAGGCCTTTTATGTTAAGAAGTGGGTAACGGCGCACCGCTGACATTTATTTATACTGCATTTGGGAATAGGGAGTGTTTAACAGCAGGGGCTGGAGCCGGGAGCTGGGCTGGCACAGCTCTCCCCTTGCGCAGGGCTCTTTCACTTGCTCTCTGCTCTGGATCCGGTTTTAAGGTGATAAAGCGGCGCTGGCAGCCGATCCCCGGTCACAGGAGCTGCTCCCGGGATTTTTGTGCAATGATCTGCACAGCAAGCCATGATGCTGCCCGGCGTCCTCTTTCTTTTGACATTCACACTAATAAAGCCACAAAAACTCAGGATCCACACAGACTGCCTGCATCCAGCTTTCTTCCCGAAAATGGGGTAAGGCCTGGGGAAATGCGGTGTTCGCTCCTTGCCAACCCTTTCCTCCTAATGTGATCCACTCGAGGATCAATGAGCTTGTTAAACATAATACCAAGGGAGTTTTAAAGGCAAGCAGCTGTTTGACCACTGTTGTTATCCCCAGGCATCAGAGCTGCAATGCTGGCCCAGCGAAGGAGGGACCTGCATCATCCCCAAGGGGTTTTGGAACCAGTACCCATGGCTGGTCCAGGAGTTGCCTTTAGTTCTCATCCATAGAGCAGTCACAGTCATGGAAATAAAACCACGTTCTTTTATTGTATATGGGCTACTTCCCCATAACAGAGGGCAGAAAAAAAGAGGGGAGTCACAGCTTTTACTTCCTTCCACCTACCCTCCATGTCCTGCTTTCGATACCAAGGGAAAAAATGTTGAGGATGGCGCAGAAGAGCTTCGGAGGCCAATGGGATATTTGGCTGTTGGTTTTAGGGAGGGGGTGCACAGTTGTTATGGGCTAACCCATCAGTCTTTCCTTCCTTAACTTGCTTGAAAGGGACCACAGATGGGAGAGGAACCAAGTCCCCTGAGGTCCAGTCTCAGCTCTACCACCCTTGTGCTGAGTGACCATGAATAAATTGTCATTCTCCTGGTATTCGAGGTGTGCTGCAATAGCTGGAGCAGCCAGCTCAAAAGATCCTTGAAGCCATTAAGAAAGGCCTGGAAGAGAGTAAGATCTATATGGTTTTTCAATGATGGGTTAGTTATGGGCCACGCCATGAGGAGCAAGATCTCAGTGTGAGGAGCCAGTAGGATGCTGGGCAGTGGGAGAGTCCCCGTTAGTGACTGGTTTGTCTGCCCTCGGGGCAAACTGCTGCTGTGGAGCCAGTGCTGGTATGGCTGTGGAAATCCCAAATGAACAGGATCCTAAATGAATGGGAATCCCAAATAAACGGGAATCCCAAATGAACAGGAAGTCCTGTTTTGAGAAGCAGGGTGGTGGGGAAGAGGAAAGGAGCCACATCCACCTGCGAGACTGGCATTTCTGTAGAAATATTCATCAAAACACAATGAACAGTCACTTTTTTCCTAGCAGTGTTTGCAGAAGGTCTTTCCTTTACCTTGTTACTGTTTTCTTGTTGTGGTAGTGATGGGTTCCTGGTGAGGGAAGCAGTTGCAATGGCAAGACTTTGGTGCCTTCGTCAGCCTTTGTGAGGTTTCAGGAGCATCTCAGTGCCGCCATTATACTCATTTGGAGATTCAGCATGGACTTAGGGTCCTTCTGCCTTTGCACACAAAACTTTGATTGCAATGAGTGCCCTGTTTCTATGGGTTTCCTCAGTGGGATGCTCGAAGGATCTGTCTCCTGCAGAGAGTTGCTTTCGTTCTTGCCGGCAGTGTAGCTCCGTGTGCTTCCCATTGCAATTAAACATGGGGAGGACACGAACTCCCTGGGGACACCACACTGCGGGTATGGAAAACCTCTTTGGCTTAGGACCATCTCAGCTCCAGAGTGTGATTACTTCTTGAGTGGCCTCAACAGGCACCAAGAGTGGAGCATACCATCGAAACTCTACCGACTGCGGGTTTTCCAGACGTCCCACCCTGGAGCAAACCCTCAGGGAGACATTGCAGGACCAGCCCTGCTCTCACCAGCAATGGGAGTACCAAATCAGTTCAAATTCATCCAGACAAATATTTTAACCGGTAATGAAATCCACTGGAAAGTTGGCTGCTCACACCAGTGGGACCCCTTGGAGAAAGCCCCGTCCTGCTCGCAGCAGCAGGGCTGGCAGTGGAGAGAGCTGGAGGAAAGCTCTTATCTCTGGAGCTTGGTTTCCTTCTGGTTCAGGGTTTGTCTGACCTTTTGGTCACTGAGTAAGTTCGATTTTTGCCAGGTTTTCTTTTGGGGGGAGGAAAAACATGTAAGTGGGTGGTGCTGGTGGGAGGATACTCCCGGGTGGGGAGGATCTTGTATTTCTGATATCGTTTCCAGCACGTTCATGACTTCAGTGTTGTACTTTTGCCCAGAGTTTGGGATGGGTCTAGGTTGAAGCAGATTTAAATAAGTAGAATAAGAACAAACAACACAAGACGTATGTAAGAGGGAGAGGCTTAGACTGCATATCAGGAATAAAACCCTTTCTTGGCAGTGTGTCAAGTTGACTTGGCAGTGAGATCTCACAGCCTTCTCCCAGGAGATGCTGAAGATGCAACTGGATGTATGACAAAAGCCTGAAAGACAGGAGAGAGTCGTACAGCAGCTGCTGGTCGATGGCACGTAGCAGAGCCACCTCCGAGCCCTCTCTGGGCTCATAGCACATGTGAGATACTGGTCCAACCTTGGGAGGCCCCAAGGTCTGGGGCTTGGCAGCTTGGGGCTCTGTTCTGGCCAGGATGATGACGTCTCACAGCTCGCTGTCGTTTCCCTCAGCCTCTGGACCTGTATCTGTTCAGGAGGAGATAACTATACCCATTTCTCAGGAGCTTTTTGAGGTCTAATGAGGAAAGAAATCACCATAAAAGTCTTGTATTTAAAAGGGCTGAGAAAGCCTGGGGGAAACAACTCTACTGATGTCATCGTCTTGTAATTTTGCAGGACATTTCCTGGGAAGAAACTCACAGTACAACGAATGTACAGCCTGTGCTTGCAGATGATCTTGGATTATTATTTATGAGCATTTGTTTCATCCACACGTGCCGGGAATCTGATGGGGTTTGAATGGAGCTGAGCCTGACCTTGTGTGGGTGCTCTGCCCACACCCAGTAAGAGGCAGGGATCTGCTGGGCACCACCTGCAGGAGGACCTAACCTCTCCTTCTTCCCTGCATCTGGTTCATGGGCATTTTGGGTCAAGGCTCCTTGCTTTGACCCTTGCTTCACATGTATTGCATTTCGGTTTGCTCAAAGTATGCTCATTTGCACAGTGTTATATGAACACATTATTAATTTTCTTTAAGACCGGGTACTTATCTTTGGTGCTCAGCTTCACAGCTTGTTCCTCTCATGCTCTTCCACAGTTCACCCATTCCCTGCTTCATCTCTGTCAACCTCTGGTCATCCACCAGACTGGGATTTCTCCATGCGCCCTTCCATTGGGAACGTATGAACATATCAATAAATCCTTCCCATCCACATGCCTTCAGGGACTCCAGCTACATGTTCTCTCCTCCCTTCCAGCTCTACACATGCAAGATGCACAGCGGCGTCAACAGCTGGAATTACTTTGGGGTGATGTTGTATGACAATTTAAATAACTTTTCGTTACTCTCTTCTCCAGGTCAACATGGATTCGTGGTTCTTTCTCCTTTTGCTTGGAAGTGGCCTGATAAGTGTAGGTGCTAACAACATTACAACAGGTAAATTACACTCATATTCTCCTCTCTTTTGTCCCTAAACCATCTTTAGGATCAGAGGAGTAAGTGCTCACATGCTCAGTGACTTACCCCTTCTGCCCTCCACTTAACTGTAATACTGTGTCAAAAAGAGGGTGATGGGCTGCAGGTGCTTATAAATGGGACCTGCAGGTTTTACCTCGAGCAAATATTGATCCTCTCTTACAAGGGCTCTAACCTTTCTACCTCCTAAATGTCATAATACGTATTCAAGTTACCTGCTTTTATAGGGGTGTGCATCACTGTGCGGTGCAAAGAATTTCCTGTTCTGGACTGGGGTTTTTTGGCTCTTTTATCCTTGTAGTTACAGTCAAATGAACCTTTAGCATCTAAACCCTCCAGTGTTGCAGAAAGATGTTTAATGGAGGTTCCCTTGTGCTTTATCCTCTCACAGAGCCACCCACAACAGTGCCCACCTCCCCCAGGAGTCCCACCAAAGCTCCTACAGCAGGTCCTGAAGATGGGACTACAACGAGCGCAAACAGCCTCACCATTAGCACTCCAGTGACTGTTTCTACCATGGCGTCAAAGCCACCTACAACCACAGCCACCAGGATCTCCCCCAACACCACCGCTGTCAGCCTCAATACCTCCACCCTGGGGACAACTGTGCCCATGCCTCCAGCAACCTCCCTGCTACCCAGCGTGACGCCGTCTGCTCCACGCACTGCTCTCCCTACCACAGAAGCGGAGATGACAGAGAGGAATTTCAGTGCAACGATGACAACGCAAGAGACCTCTTCTGCTGCCCACAATGGTAGGCATCTGCTTCACCTCTTCTTCTCCGGGCCACCCCACCTCCGGGTTGGTTTCTTTTCTCTTCTTTTGTTTTGCTGAACAAAAGGGAATGAGAAGACACTTCAGGGCAAATTCCATCATGATATGAAATAATATAAGTCCCTGAAGTGACTAGATCAGAAGAGATTTATCCTATTGAAGGTTTGGGCTTCTTGCCAAGATGCTGGGGCACCAGAAAACCAAGGATCTCATTCCACTTTTGTCACAGAGGAGTTTCATAACTTCTTGTGGTTTCCGGAGTGTGAAATGGGGCTGGTGCTGCACAGCTCCCAGGTGCCGGCTGAAAAGTTGATCCGTAACGAGTCTGTGTAGGCAACAGCAATAAATCACTCCGGATCGCCACACACCTTCGGTTATCCAGAGTGTTGCTGCCTTTATTTGTGTTTTGGTAGCCACTGTGGGCTCAAGCCATGCTTTTTGGCACTGTACAAGCATACACACAGCAAGGCAGTCCCTGTCCCAAATGATTTAAGGCTTAGACTAGAGGTGGCCAGTCAGATGTGAGATCAAGCTCCTGGGGAAAGCTGGTAAGTTGGCTCATTGTCCAAAATTAGCCAACCTGGGGATGAAGGATGATGTGGTAGGATGGAACTGTCCCAACTGGTAGGGTAATTTCTGTGTTCCACCCAGTGGTTGCTAAACTGCTTGCAGACACAAGCCATACATGATCTGATGAACCTTATGAAGATGCTGTCTCCACTGTCATGAGCACCAGGAGCAACGTGCTGAGATGTTATTGAGCAGAATTTTCCATGCACTGGTTTTCTCAGTCTTGCATTTGCTGGCACATCCAATGATGGGATGGATGCCCCATTTCTAGAAGGTAGAAGGGGGCTTTGAGCAACCTGATCTAGTGAAAGATGTTCCTGCCCATGGCAGGGGTGTTGGACTAGACGATCTTTAAAGTCCCTTCCAACCCAAGCCATTCTGTGATTCTATGCTTACATTATCAGTTTTTTCCCCATTAATTGGGCTTTTTTAATCTTTGAAAGACCTGGGTGAGCAAGAGTTGTCTCTGTTGCCATCCTGCAGTCATTCCCCTCTTGGTACATCATCAAAGTGGCCCCTAAGAATGTAGAGTTTGGCTGCTCGATGTAGGTTAAGAGCAAAAGAGGCTGAGGTGACCAGAAATCTTAGCTGATCTGTGATTCTTCAGCCATGGTTTGCCCCCTGCTACATCGCTTGAGACTCAGCTTTGATACTACATGCCTCTTTGGTTGCAATGGTTACATAGCAGTGCCTGCTAAAGGTCACAGTGAAAGCCTTGGCAGCACAGGATTTGGTGGAAAAACAGGACGGGTAACTTGGTGGCAGGGTAGAAAAGACTGAAAGAAGTTAATACTGGACTTAATGCAGGGAGATGACAAATGTACATTCCCTAAGAAGAAATTTCTTCAGGGATATTGGGTGTTGGGTGTCTAAACCCCTCCTCACGTCAGTGAGATGCGTGTGCCCTCTTCCTCTGGGCAGCTTTGGAAACCACAGCCTGTGAAGCTGCAGTGAAGTTGTCTTTGCTACCAGCACAGGAAAGGATGTGGCTGAAGGAAGTTTACAACCCAGCTTTCTCAGTGTCCTGCCGTCCTTGAGCTCATCCAGCTTCTTTTCAAACACAAAAACTCAAGGCTTTTTTGCAGAGTAAAGAGGTCCAAAGAAATCTTAGATACAGGCATGGTGCAAGTTTAGTATAAACGTAGCCTTCAAATGGGAGTGCTGGAGGCAAAAGCCTTAAGTACGGCTAAGATCGGGATTTTATAATACAGTGCCTGATAGCAGGGGACTGAATTTAAATTTTTTTGTGTGTTTGCCACTTTTTTTATGACTTGGGTTACTGGTTTTGGTGAACTTCCTTGCTGTATGCTATGGCACGTTGGCTATTGCACCATCAAGGCCAGATGTGGCTTCTCATTTATGTCAGTCACAAGAACAAATGACCAAAGCCAATTCTTTCTTTATTTCAAGTAATTTGTCAAGGAGGAAAATTAGTTTTAGGGCTGCCCTTGCCATTAATCTTAATAGGAAATTTGGATATCAGTCATGAAATAATTAAGTGGTGCTCAGGAGAGGGGCAGAAGGTGCCACATGAATTATATGTTGTACAGGCAATTCCTGCTTCTCCAAACCCACCAAGGTTGTCTACAACCCTGTGCTGCAGCTCATAAAACAGGAGTGTGGGGTGGCTATGCCAGCAGCATTCAGCAGCAGAGCTGGTCTGTGCTCTCAGCAGCATAGGTTTGTTCTGGTTTCCTCTAGATGAGACATCCAAAACAGTAGGTAGAGGCTTTCCTTGGAATGCTCATCATCCCCATCCCGGAGCCCAACTGCTCTTAATGGAACTCTTAGCTCAGCCACTCTTTTAAAATTATGCACAACTGTGCTAATAAATTACACCAGTGACTTGCTGGTTATAGTGTTAAACAGATTGTGTTACTGATTAAGAGCAAAAAGTTGTGTTGATCAGTGTTACAGCTGGGATTCAGCTCCCTGCTCTGCTGATAAAAAAATGGGGTTTGTTTCCTTTTTCCTTGTTACTAAGCAAAGGCTGAAATTTGTTTTAGCATCCTGGCTTTGTAGCTGGTGTTTTAAAGGAAAAATTTACAAGAAGATGATGAGAGTTACTAAATTTATTACTGTCATGGTCTTTGATCCTTTCTGACTTATTAAAATGTATATTTCTTTGTTGCTAAGAGACTTTTATTTTCTTTTTCTGCAGGTAACTCTGACAGAAGAGGTAAGAATTAAATATTTCATTGCTCTTTAGTCAAGCACTCACTAAAAACATTTCCAAACGTATTATGCTGTTAGGTAGCTCTCCTTGTAACAGGCTTCAAGAATTGCTTTTACAAAGCCTATCGAGCTCTTTAGAAGAGCTGGTGACACACTGATATCTTAATTTGTGTTCGGCTCCTCTTTTTAGAAATAAGCAATCCTGTACCAATTTGTACATGTCCTATTAGATACAAAGAGTTCCTGCTAAGCGTTCTGAAAATATCAGCATTACAGCCCCTAGAGTTGGATGACCAAAGTCTAAGAAGCCATTCAGGAAATTTCCTTCTTTTTTGCTTATGAATTGTCTTTATTGACTGTGACTTACTCTATTTGATCCGAACCCATTCTGCAAATGATGTGAATAATTATTATTCTCTTTAATTCTGTTGGCAGGCAGCAGCACAAATCCATTTCTTGTAATATAATAGCACTCAGGAGCATTTTTCCATCTCTTAGTTCTGAGAACTGGCATCACTAGCAGAATATTTGCAATTACTCATTGCTTTACAGTATAGGAGTGGGTAGAGTAGAGGTACAGCCAGTCTGGTTCCTACCTATAGAAACATGCTTCCTATGTCTGTTTTCATCATTGCTCTGATGGGTGTTTCAGCTTTGTAAACTCCATGGCAATCTGCTTTGCACTGCTTGGTGTGCCAAACCCACACCGTCCTGCTAGAGAGGAAAAGACAGATGCTCTGTGATAGTTACTGTCAGTACACATTTGCACAGAGGAAATAAAAGGGAAGCAAGTCCAAGGGAATTAATTTAAAGTAATGGTTAAGGTTGAACTTCATGAGGTTCACATGGGCACAGAAGCAGCCATGCCTACCTTCCAGAAAGGTATGCAGGTATGGTTTGATGAAAGAAGGCCCAAACCCTCTCCTGTTGCCCTATGGGTGGGTTGAACCAATGCATCCTTATCCCACCAGGATGAACAGAAAGCAGCAGAGAGACCTGGAGCTCAGGAGGATCCTCTGGCTTTGAAGCATTGCTCTCCTCATTGCATACCTCTCCTAAAGCTCCTTACTACCATAGTAGCACCTTGTAGGAGACAGGGCCAGAGAACCCTCTGCTGAGTGGCATACGATGACAGTCCGGCCTTGTCCCAAGCAAAGCATGTGCACATGTGCAACATGGTCCTGAAGGAGTAATTTAAGGTGTTTTGGGAACACACTCACTGGTTTATCCCGAGGTGCAATGTCTGCTGTGGGCAGGCATTGGCAGCAATGAGCAAGGAGGGCAGCTCACCCCTGTCTCTCTGCTGGGCAGCTGTGCTCAGGTTTGCATGATGTGTAGGGGACAGCCTATAGACTGCTATATAGCACCTCTGCCTACAGTTGGAGACATGGCCTTGAGCACCAGAAGATGGTTTGCTGGTTCATCCAAGATTTAGGCATCCCAGTGCTTTCCATGCTGTGGACTGAGCTGAGTGCTTCAGCACTGCAGGTCTGGGGAAGCAGAGGGTTGAGTCCTTTTCCCGTCCCCAAGCGTGAAACCCCCAAGGCCGAGGCTCCAGTGGGATGGGAGCTGGGGGAGGTTGGCACCTCTCACCAGAGCAGGCTGGGGAAGGAGGGACCGGTTGGGCACCCTTCAGCTTGTTTCCTGCCTGGGCTTTGCTGGGCCGGGCAGCACGCCGGCAGTTAGCGGCCACGGTGGAAAAGCTCTAACTCATCCAGCCAGATGTGTCGAAAGAACGGCTGCAAAAGAAAGAAAACAACCCCCCAGGCTCCCTGCATCCTGCTGCCAGGGGCACCCCTGCCAAAACCCCTGCCCATAAATCACGTTTCCTGCCAACCCGCACTGCCGCAGCGGCCCCTGCCTGGCTCTAGCCAAGGCAGGAGAAATGGTCCAACAATGCATAGTGGGGACATAGTGCTGCAGGCTTTGTCACCTTCCCCTCCTCCGGCCAGGATGGTGATGATGGTTACCGTTGGAGGTCTCAATGAGAAGCACGTTAGAGGAAAAGCAAGGGCTCGCTGTGGTTGGACTAAGGTGGTCTGTGGTTGTGTTGCCTTCCTGGTCTTGCTTTTGGAACGCCTCGCGGTGGGTAATGCTAAAGGCTCAAGCAGCTACCAAGCGTGCAGGAGACAGAAATCCCTCCCAATAAATTCCTTAGCTTTTTGATGCTTGACGGGGGGAGATGCTGGCACATGAGGACAGTAGATGGAAGGAACAAGGACATGCAAGACTTGGAGGATTTCGTGTTTTTATTTGCCATACCAGGTCATTGACTTCAAATAATTACACAAAAATCATAACTTTTGGTCGGAATAGCATTTGTGGACCTCACAACCACAGTGACAAATGCAGAAATATAACTAGTTGAGTGCCCCTTGGTAGCTCAGCAGTCAGAGATGGACAAACTCAATCCCCCACAAGAAAATCTGCTGTCTGAAATTGCTGAGACACATGAAGCAGGAATCTGCCCTGGCAGGGAAATAGATACACAGAAGGTGGAAAGGGGGGTCATGCCCTGCAGTCTCTGGGGACCGAGGCCTGTAGACACGGTGCGGTAGCCCGTGCAGATTGAGCAAGCTGATGGAAAATGAAAATATCCCCAGCTGGCGTCACTGGCATCCACATTTATCTGAAAAATTGCCCTTCGGGGCCATTTTCCTATCTGGTTAGTGTTGCTTGGCTTCCAACCCCATCTGGGTAATTTGCTTGCACCAACCACTGTTTCACTGACCTCCAGGCCAAGTTACAAATAGCTTATTTTTAAAAAAAGCTGTTGTGGATCCCAGAGGATGGTAACATTTCAGAGATGGCTAATGTAAGTGTGTTTGTAAGGGAATTGTGCGGTGCCTGCACTTGAGAAGCATCTGCAAGGGAGCGAGAAATGAAGCAATCAAAATTAGTTCATACTTGATGGCTTTGTGGTGCAGAGTGTGCATGATGGGTTGTCTAACATCACCTCCTCTCTAAACTCAACATTTACAGGGAGGAAAGAATTGGGGTTGGACTAGATGATTTTTGGAGGTCCCTTCCAATCCAAACTATTCTATGATTCTACGAAAGAAATCCCAGCAGGAGCTACCTCTCTGTGGTGAGCCTGGCAGATGATAAGTAGCTCAGGAGCCCTGAACCTCTCCAGCCAACCTCAGCCTTCAGGCGTTCAGAGCCCAGGTGCAGCATGAAGCATTGCCCTCTTGTCCTATTTGGCAAAGAAATGGAGGCCAAATCATACAAATACATTATCTGTGGGATCTTACAAAGGTCACAGTTTGCAACTTTTTTAATATAAGGCTTCTTATCATGTTATACCAAACTCATGGACCTGTTAGAAACTTCTCATATGGATCCTTACATCTCCTTACAAGTCAGAAGACTTTGTGGATCCCCAGGTGTCAAAGCAAACTTCTACCAGTGCCTGGTGAGCCGCTATGGGTGTGTTCAATTGTGCAGAAGAATCCCCTAAAACAGCCCTCTCACAACTTTCTCAGTCACTGTTTTCATCTTCAGGGTCACAATTTCACAGTGAACAACTCTTAGAGAAGATTGAGGTGCTTTGTATAGTGGTTACAGGTTTTAATCTATCCTCAGAGTATCTGAGATATGTCCTTACTCAGGTCATGCATCTGTCTTCACTGTCAGGCTGGATAAATGTAGCCTTATTGTGTGGTGCTGGTGATCATTAGTAGTAGTAGTAGTAGTAGTAGTAGTAGTACTATTGTTGTTATCATTATCATTATTATTTTGCAAGCAGAAATTCTAGAGCTTTGTCGTGTTAAATGGTGGCACTGGATGTCTTTCAGTGTTGATAACCACATCTTTCATTTTCTCTTGCAGATGAGACTCCAATTATAGCTGTGATGGTGGCCCTGTCTTCCCTTCTAGTCATAGTATTTATTATTATTGTGCTGTATATGTTAAGGTAAGAGATGCTTTTAACGGTGACTTGCCTTGTTTGACAGAAATTAATTACTGAATGAACAGGAATAAGCCTTTTGTGCTGTTTCCTAAACTAAAGGTTGAAACAGACAGTGTTTTAAAAAGAAACCTGTAAGGATAATGAAAATTATGTTTGCAGTTATCTAGTAAATGATGCTTATTCCTTTCTCTATAAAGCTGGTGCTCATGTGGGGTAATGCCTGTTGTGTTACTGAAAATGTCATATTTAGTGGGATAGATTAAAATGAAGTCTCCTGTTAGTGCAGCTAAAAAGCAGGTAAGGTTTACTTTCAAGGAGAGTATGGATTGAGTAATCCCAGGAAACTGAACACCAGGGGCATTATTCCTGGATTCCCATCTTGATATCGAATGTGATCCAGCATCTGCAGCCAAGCTCAGCCTTGGGTACCAAACCCCACATGTTGTGCCTGTGCATCTTGTACTGCAGGGTGGCATATCACCAGATCTTGTTAGGAGCGTTAGATGGTTCTGTAGCTGGAACTGTAACATAACAAAGCCTTTTTAGGTCCATTTTTGAAACATCCAAATATCTGGGCTGCTCAAAAGTAGCATTCCTAGCTCCTGAGTGCATATCTGCTCAGCTGGAAGAGAGTGTTTATTCACCTGCAGTAAACATTTTAATTTACTCAACAATTTGGCGAATGAATAAATAAGAAAAAAAAAAAAAGAAAAAGCTCTTTCCTTAGCAGTGGAAAAATTCACTTTGTCTCCTGGCTCTGGGCCTGCCCTCACAGCGGTGAACCTGATGGAGAGTTTTGCCTCAGGAGTTCAGCAGCAGCAGCAGAGTTTGAGTCCTTCCCACCTGGCTTCCAGCCCTTAAAAAAAGGGTTTCTGTTCACTGCTGCCTGCCCGGTGATTCAGCAAAACCCTTAACTTCAGGCAAAAAGAGCATAAGGATCTGCTTCAAGTTAAAAGCACATGGAGGAGGGCTTTACTGCAGGACGGATCAACCTGGGGTTTATGTACTTTGCTGAATCAGCCTGTGGAGCAAGAACTCCTTGGGGTGTCCTTCATAAAAGCAGCCTTAAAGCTTCTCCTTCTGGCTTTCAACTCGCTCTGGTCTCCTGCAGTCTTTCCAGTTGTGGTCAGTTAAAAGTTACACCCATAGGCAGGAGTTTAGAGGTCCTGTAGCCTCTTGGACCCATCAGCTAGTTCATCAAGCCACACAAAAGTGAGGAAAGCCCTTTGTGTCAGCGTCTCTCATCCAGGAGGTAACCTGGGCTTCTTGGTGGGTATCTACTGATGTTCTTCACTCCCTTGTCTTTGGTAGGTTCAAGAAATACAAGCAAGCAGGGAGTCACTCCAACTCCTTTCGATTGTCCAACGGCCGGACGGATGATGCAGGTGAGGCCCGTGTCGGTGTCACACATGGAGCAAAATGCGTCTCACAGAAGGAATAAGCTTTGTTCAGATCAAAACGGGTCAATGCAAACTTTCAGAATAACAACAGAATATTTTAAATGTGTGGGGTTTTTCTTTCCCGTCACTTGCAATCAGCCAAAGTGAAATAACCAGCAATTCTCCTAAAAATTGTAAAAAATGTCATATAACCCTTGAAGTGGCAAAAGCAGGTTTGGTTTAGCCCTCCAGGGTGACTCACTGGGAGGTGCAGAGCTACCCAGGTTGGTCTGCTAACCATTCTGCCTGTCCCATTCCTTCCAACATGGCAATGAGACACGTGCAACTTGTTGGGCATGTGGCCAGCATCACATCCAGTGTCATCTTTCACTGGCCAGCTTGAATGGAACTGGGAACAAGCTTGCCGAATGCTGGTTTGCAGAAGTGGTTTGCTGGAAATGTATAAAAAGAAAAATGAAGATTGTGTTCTCTTTAAGTATGGTTTTGGAAGGGCATATGAAGGCAGTCCTGAGTGTATATTTATTATTATTCCTGGTGGGAATAATATAAATACTATACACCAGAATAAACATAACTACACCAGAATAATATAAATATTATACATCAGAAGACAAACCTCTGTAAAAGTCCAGGGAAGCCTATGGATGCAGCACTGTCACAGTCTGAGCCCAATGCGATGACAGTACCTGGGGACTCAGGGGGCTGGATGCCACGACTTTGTTATCCTGCCTCATATTTTTGTAAGAAAGTATTTTTTCATGTACATTTTTATTTGTTTCTTGTTCTGGACTTCCTCTGTTTCCCTTGATTTTGGCAAACCTTTATACAATGAAAATTTGTTTCCCAACTTTCATACCAGTGACAAGATGTTTGCCCTCAAGTGGTTGATATTAAAATGTGCAATCACTTCTAAGACCAAACTACTTATGATCCTCTTGAATTTTCACAATATCTCTTTGACTCAAATAAGAACCTTTTTTGAAAAAAACATATCTTGAGGGAATATTTAAATATCCTTCTACCTTTTCAAAGTAGGATGACAGCTGATTAAAACTCTCGTTCAAGTCTTCACAGTAACTGTGGACACAGAACTAACATTTCTGAGAGAAAGCAGGGAATACATTGTTTTTTCTTTATAAAATCCTTTTTGGACCTCTTACAGATGTATAAATGCGATTTTAATGTCTTGTGCAAGCCTGCTGAAATATGTAAACTCTTCTGTCCCTGAGCTTGTCTCAATTTCTGGCTTTGAGCCAGAGCTGCCCGCTGAGGGTCTGAAGTTGGGCATCTCTGTCCATATGTAGGCACCAAAGTAAGAGTTGAAGAGGAACCATCACCTCTTAAACTTGGTTCAGATCCCTTTTTTGAGCTCCCTGCACATTAAACCAAACACCTTCGGAGCGAGCACTAACTTAAAATCAGCACCTTTTTTTTTAAATGTTGGCAGCTAAGACCTTCCCTACCCGAGTTTTACATTGCTGTAAGTGAAGGTGTGAACTTCATAAACTGTCAGTTGTGTTGATATAACCCTTGTGTGGCCTTTCTTGGCTTCACTGAGGGACCACAAGCAGCAGCTACCTTTGCTGGTTCCATCTGGGAGTTATGTCATGGTCATGGCACGAAACTTTCCTTGTGAGTGAGGCTGAAGTCCAAATTCAAAGTGAGGTGGTCTTCATCCCCCAATATTGATGACTTAGAATCATAGAATCATTTAGCTTGGGAGAAACCCTTAAGATCATCTAGTCCAACCATTAACCTAATACTGCCAAGCCCACCACTAAACCATGGCCCAAAGCACCACATCTACACATCTTTTAAATACTTCCAGGGACAGTGACTCAACCACTTCCCAGGGCAGCCTGTTCCAGTGGTTGATAACCTTTTTGGTGAATAAATTTTTCCTAATACCCAATCTAAACCTCCCCTGGCACAACTTGAGGCCATTTCCTTTTGTCCTATCACTTGTTAGTTGGGAACAGAGACTGACCCCCATCTTGCTACAATCTCCTTTCAGGTAGTTGTAGAGAGCAATAAGGTCTCCTCTCAGCCTCCTTTTCTCCAGGTTAAACAACCCCAGTTCCCTCAACTCGTGAGACTTGTGCACTAGACCCTTCACCATCTTTGTTGCCCTTTTTCGGACACGCTCCAGCACCTCAGTGTCTTTCTTGTAGTGAGGAGCCCAAAACTGAACACAGCGCTCAAAATGCGGCCTCACCAGTGCTGAATACAGGGAGGACAATCACTCTCCCAGTCCAGCTGGCCATACTATTTCTGATAAAAGCCAGGATGCTGTTGGCCTTCTTGGCCAGCTGGGCACACTGCCAGCTCATACTCAGCAGGCTATTGACCAACACCCCCAGGTCCTTTCCTGCTGGGCAGCTTTCCAGCCGCTCTTCCCCAAGCCTTTATGTTGCATGGGGTTGTTATACTTGGTCTTTGTTGTCCACTCCTGTCTCCACAACAGTGTAACACTCAGTCACTGGGTGCTGAAACAGTTTCATGTTATCACAGCATCTCAAAATGTTTGTGCACTCTCCCTAGCAAGAGCAAAAGGCCAGGCGGTGTTCAAGGCCAGGTTGGATGGGACTTTGATCGTGAGACTTGTGCACTAGACCCTTCACCATCTTTGTTGCCCTTTTTCGGACACGCTCCAGCACCTCAGTGTCTTTCTTGTAGTGAGGAGCCCAAAACTGAACACAGCGCTCAAAATGCGGCCTCACCAGTGCTGAATACAGGGAGGACAATCACTCTCCCAGTCCAGCTGGCCATACTATTTCTGATAAAAGCCAGGATGCTGTTGGCCTTCTTGGCCAGCTGGGCACACTGCCAGCTCATACTCAGCAGGCTATTGACCAACACCCCCAGGTCCTTTCCTGCTGGGCAGCTTTCCAGCCGCTCTTCCCCAAGCCTTTATGTTGCATGGGGTTGTTATACTTGGTCTTTGTTGTCCACTCCTGTCTCCACAACAGTGTAACACTCAGTCACTGGGTGCTGAAACAGTTTCATGTTATCACAGCATCTCAAAATGTTTGTGCACTCTCCCTAGCAAGAGCAAAAGGCCAGGCGGTGTTCAAGGCCAGGTTGGATGGGACTTTGAGCAACCTAGTCTAATGGAAGATGTCCCTACCTATGGCAAGGGGGTTGGAACTAGATGATCTTTAACGTTGCTTCCAGCCCAAACCATTCTATGATTCTATCTATGAAAACGTGGGATAGTGAGGATGCGAGGTGGCCCTAAAAGCTCAGGGTGTGTGAGGTCCCTGTGCCCACCTGGGCATGGATGAGTGCTGGGCACAAGGAGTGGCTGGGTGGGCACTTCTGATGTATGGGTGTCGTTGCAGAGCCTCAGAGCATGCCGCTGCTCGCCCGCTCCCCCAGCACCAACCGTAAATACCCACCTCTACCCGTTGATAAGCTGGAAGAGGAGATCAACCGCCGGATGGCAGATGACAACAAGCTCTTTCGGGAAGAGTTCAACGTGAGTCACTTTGCTTCTTCCCCTGAAATCCCTCAGGCTGCTCTTGGTGTCTGGCTTACAATGCACAATGGGGAAAAATCTGGTCTCACTTCATAGAGCAGGGACACAACAGCTGGTACATGAGAGAGGAGCTGCAGCGTGCAGTGGTACCCAGCTTAGGGATGGCACATCAACCCAGGGGGTAATTGAGTCAAGACCTTATCTGAGAACTTCATGGAGGGAATGATGGTCTGCCCAGTCCTCGTAGATTTCTCAAAGGAATGCAAGGTGGGAGGACTGATTCTCGTCCTAAATTTGCTGTGATGGTGGGCAAGTCTCTACCCTTCACATTCACTGCAGAAAGCAGAGGTTTGTTAGCAAGCAGTGCTACAGGGACCTAACACGGGGTTACGTTTTCTGGGTTCAGGAGATGTCCTGGATGCCTTGGGGTCTTCAGAGCTTCCCTGCCTGCTGCTTTCTTCCCAGGCACTGCCTGCCTCTTCCTGATCCTCATGGCTACGAGGGAAACATTGCCAAAATGAATAGTATGTCAAGGTGTGACATGTCATTGTCTCAGATCCACAAACAGCCAGAACAAGAGCTCTGACAGAGAAATAGAAATGACCCCATGTATTTCAATGAGCTGTTAACCCTGCAGTTTAGAGGACACCAGTTGGCCTTCAGCTGCAAGTCATAATTCCAGTATTGTGCTTATCCCATGGTGCCAGAGCATCTCTTCTGAGATGGCTACCTCTTCCTGACATTGCTCTGCACATTCTTGTGGCAATAAACCGTTTTCCTCGTGTCAATACAAAAATAGGCAGAGCAATAATGAGGTAGGACACAAATTTAAATAACTGGCTGGAGTATCACAGTTTGTAACCTAGGAGTTGCTCAACTATCTGGACTTTACATTAGCCTAATTAACAAAAGAAAACCTACTGTTGATCTGGTTGTCCACACTGCAAAGATGTCACCTGCAAATATGTTAAGCCTTTGGTCCAAGGCGCGATATGGCAATATGAGGATGATGAGAAGAAAAATAAAAAGCCACTCAACTTTCTCCAGCTGTTGCACAACTTGATACCCTTCCTGGCTGTGCTTCGATGAAACTAAATAGGTGCAATGAATGCCCAGGGAGTGGAATTTTTCGGGTTATAAATACTCATTTGCCCTGAAGGCTTCCGTTCCTGAACCACGTCTGTCCTGCCAGCTGGAGGAAGGGATGGCGAATGCCTCCAATACATTCTCATCCTCTGTACTATTCAAAGAGGATGTGGAATAATGGAGTGGGGAAAGCACCTCCTCTGCTCCAGTGTGAAACTTGGCTGCTGTGGCTGGGATAGTATCGCCTGTGACCCCAGCACCCCCCAATCCAAAGGTCCCTGGCGTTGCTTGATGACAAACAGCTCCCTGCATGGGTGATCCTTCTCGTCACTGAGTGTGCTCGGGTGATGGAGGCTTTAATCGGGTCACCGTTAGCATCACTGTTAACAAGAAATCTCAGCAGGAGCCTCTGTGGGCAGAAATGAACTCGATCAATGGGCTGATGTGTTTGGTGTCAGAGGTTTTGCTGCCACCTCGTGTTCATAGGTCTTGAGATTCCAGATAGCACGTTTTGGAAGGGATTTTCTCTCTGGTCCAGCCCAGGCTATTTAAATGGTCACCTTGAGCTCAGTGGGGACAAGGAGCTGGTGCTGAGGTGAAGGTGAGGGGTGTGGGTGGTGGGGACATGTCCGAAGGGGAAAATGGACAAGGGATTGCTGCTCACCTACCTCCTGGAGCCCGGCAAAGGGTGAGCACCCCCAGATGGGATGCTCAGATGCAATGTGCACTGACGTACCAGTTGCATTGTGCTTACTGCTGTGCCATGAGTAAGAACATCATCATGGAAAACCCCCTTTTCTGCCATTGCAGGCTCTCCCAGCATGTCCCATACAGGCCACATGTGAAGCTGCTTCCAAGGAGGAGAACAAGGAGAAGAACAGATACGTGAACATTTTGCCCTGTAAGTATCAGACCATGTTGGGTGAGCGGGGCACAGCCAGTGCTACTGCTGGGGCTCCCTGTTCCTGTTTTTGGGATGGGCAAGGGCATGATTGGGTTCATTTCACCTCCCAGATGGGTGGCTGCATCTGCTTTAGCTTTAGATACCTACTAGGAGGAGCTCCCTGAATCCATCAGCATCCGGAGGCCATAGAAAATTAATGAATGGGAAATGCCAAAACGGCCAGCTCTTGCTGGGTGGCATGGGGGGGTGGACTGCCTCGGGGGCTTCCTCAAATGTGTGCACTCTGCAGAAGAAAAACTTCCTTGGGTGAGGTCTAGCACCTCTCCAGGCTTAAGCAAGAAGAATTTGGGGGTATAAAGGTATTTGTTTGTGTGTCAGTGAGCCTGGGCTCCACTCCAACACCCAGCTTTCTCACTATGCCAGATATCAGCTACATGGAGGGAGTTGTTTTTAATGCAAAGTTTTAATTTTCTTCCAGATGATCATTCCAGGGTTCACCTGACTCCTGTTGAAGGAGTTCCTGACTCCGACTACATCAATGCCTCCTTCATTAATGTGAGTTTTGTGATTTGAAAGGGAAATCCCCACCAGTTGCTCCCTGGCCAGCGGTGCCTGGTCCCATGTGGGGAGCGTGGGGCCTTTATGGAGTGTGACTTGTGCCTGGGAGAGGATGGTTAAGAGGCTACCCCCTACGTTAACATCTCACCAGCTCCTCTGAAGCAATGAATTACACCAGGTTTTGATCTTGTAACCTTTGTGTGGCTTTGCTCCGCACCTTGACAAGCGTGGTTGGAGTAAGAGGCTGAGAGCTGGAACTCAAATTCTAGCTGTAGCTCTGCCCTTACTCAGCTACTCAGTCATAGTTTTATCTTTTCCCACCTCTCTTCCCCACTTCTAAAATAATGAGAAGCACTTGCGCTCTTTGGGGTGCCACAAAGCCAAGCCAGCTGGTTTGGAAGGTGTTTGGGAAAAATTCCTGCAGGAATTGGGGATTTCTGATTAATGGCTGATGAATGGTGTGGATGGTTAATCATTGATACTTCCCAGTTTGCAGGGCTGGATGTGGGAAGGGGATAAAAAAGAACTCAAGGAACACAGCTAAAATAGAAGCAATGTTGCAGTGCTCTGCTTCTAAGAGGAGATGGGTCCTATGTCATTATCACAATATAGCTCAAATGAATTCGAAGGGTAATATGAAGAAGTAGACTTTGAGAGATTAAGGCACGTGAAGAAAGCAAGACCCAAAAGAGCTTTTTACTTTCTTAAGCAATAAATAAATACCCATTAGGAAATACACAAAGTCAAATCCCATGAGTTCAACAGCCCAGTCTTCAAAGGTTTAATGCTGATTTTCATGTGATGCTCTGGATGCAGGGTCTGATTGCAGCAGAAGGGCTGTCAGGTACCACTTCATTGATGCTCTGTGCCAACAAGTGGGGTTGTTCCCCCATTACCTGAGCATGGGGAGTGTTGCTCTGGGTCAGGAACCCTTTGCATAGGGATTTTCCATTATTGCTGCCCTACTGTCAGTGCTGTTTCTCCCCTCGGAGGCTGCAGCCCCTTCTTTGCACAGGGGGAGTGAGCAACAGAGCAGGTGATGTCTCTATTTAGTAATGATATGGATGCATTTAATGACTCTTGTGTTAGACAAATACTTGTCTTTCATTAGTCTTCCTTTTTCTTCTTTTCTCTATAGGGGTACCAAGAGAAAAACAAATTCATTGCTGCACAAGGTAAACGCTCGGTTATTCCTGTCACTCTGTATGGTGGCAGTTGGGCTGGTGCCCTTCTGCTCTGCAAAGCTGTGCCACTTTAAGCACAGCACAGTGCCTTGCACATGTCCCCTGGTCAAAAGGAGGCTTGGCTTGTCCACAGTATGTTCCCAGTCAAAGCCTAGTGCTGGGTATGTTGGGGGAGGAAGAGAAGCCCTACCTGTGCAATACCATTTGCTGGAGGGTGTCAAAACCTTTCTTCCCTGAGAAAGGTTATGTTTTCTGGAAATGAGCTGCTTATTTAAATTCCCTAAATCTGTAATTACAGAGAGCACCACACTGATCTGGTTTCATTTCTATTCCTTTTTAAACCACAGCAGACAAGAATGTGGGCTTGTGAGAGAAATTTCTCTGTGGTCTTCAGATGAGAGGCGGGTCTATCAGCTACTGAGAGCAACAAGCATCACAAGACTTCCCAAGCTCAGCTGCCCACAGCCATAGCATCACCAGCCTGCATGAACCACGTGTAGCCCTCCAGCTCTCTTGCTTTCCTTTTACCAGTCCAAACAAATCTCTAAAATGAAGATACCCGCTCACAGGGAGGTTCTTGTCAGCAAAAGGGGGAGGTGCTTTGCATTTCCTCTTTTGACTTGCAAGTGGCTTAGAACGTCACCTGCCAGTTTGCATGGCTCTTGCTGGAGAAGGAAGGCTGGATCAGGTCCATCAGTGATCCCAGGCTGCAGTAAAGTTTTGCCTCTGATATTCTCTTGGCTCGCCCTTAGCCTCAGGCTTGGCAGGGGAGGTCTAGGTTGAGTCAGCTCCTTGTCTGGCAGGCAGGAGGTAACTATTCTTGTGCTATATTGAAATGGGATCCCATGGTTAAAGCACAATGTTCAGGGACAGGTCTTCTGTGAGCTACTTGTGATGGACACAATATCCCTGTGTGAACTTGGGCAAGTCATTTCCGTGCTCCATTTATCTGATTTCCCCTTCTTGGGCTAAAAATGGAATTCTTCATCATAAAATGTATCCAAAAAGCCCCAGCTCTTGTGTGATAGGATTGTTCCTTGGGTTAGCTGGCATTCCCAGACACCAAAACACCTCCTGTGCTGACATCTATTGGCAAAAAATGTGTTGCATCATCTATGTGTGACTTCAGACTCTGTGTTTCGGTCTCAGGGCTTGAGGGATTGATCCCAAAGACCACATTTCTTTTTACCTTCCCCTTAGGACCAAAGGAAGAAACCGTGAATGATTTTTGGAGGATGATTTGGGAGCAAAACACGGCAACAATTGTCATGGTGACCAACCTGAAAGAGAGGAAAGAGGTAGGTGCCAGGAGGCTTCATGGGCTGGTATCTAACCCAACTTTGTCTGAATCTGGCATATCTCATGCCCATGGGCATGTCTTGGAGCCGATCCCAGCTCATGAGGGACTAGAGTTCACCTGTACCCATTTTCTCTCCCTGCAGTGTAAGTGTGCCCAGTACTGGCCGGATCAGGGCTGCTGGACCTACGGGAACATCCGAGTGTCCGTGGAGGACGTGACCGTCCTGGTGGATTACACTGTGCGGAAGTTCTGCATCCAGCAGGTGCTGGGGCTCACATCTCCCATCCCTCCCCTCTCCACGCTGGGCATCCAATAGGTGCTAGCATGCTCCTCGATTCCACCAAGATGCCTTGAGAGCAGAGTGTGGATGAAATGACCCCCAGCATCCATTTTTAACTAGAACTATTAAGAATTCACTCACCTTAAACACCTGGGAGCACGTTCCCAGTGGGTACCAGCATGGTTGTACTGAGAGCAGGGAAGCTGATGGATGCCAGGGCTGAAACTCTGTCCACTTGCTGTTACCAGTATTGGTTCCTGCTCTCACCCACGGATACTTAATGCCTGCAAATAATCAGATTTACCCCAAGAGCTGAGACAAAATCCAGCACCATATGTGTTGGTTTTGATTGCTTTCCCATCTGTCGCTACATTTTCTGGTCCTCCAGAGAAGGCTCTGGATGCCTTAGTCCCTCTGTTTGTTTTCCTGCTGCTCTCAGAGGCAGGCAAGGGAGAGCTGGCAACTGAAAAGCTGTCTATATCCTGAGTGGGGTTCTCCTGAGCCTCACCCTTCACTCCAACAGCCTGGATTGTGGGAGTTTTCCTCCCTTGCCTTTAATTAAGGATGCTGTGGGCAGAGGTGTGGGAAAGGACAGAGTGGCAGTTTCTGTTTGACCCCACTGGGGCTGATATACGGCAGCTTCTGCCAGGTCAGAGCCACAGCTGAGGCCAGTTTGGCATCTCTCACCCCTTGGATGTGGGATATGGTGTTGGGCAATTAAAATGTCATGTTTTTAGGGACTATTTTGGCCCCGGAGCCTGGGTCTGTGCCCTTTCAGCTTGTAGATGCTACTGCATCTTATGCCATCCAGCTCAGTCTTGGGTCTGTAGTTCCCTCTCTGTCCTTGTTTTTGGGGAAAGAAGGGAAATACAAGTATTTATCATTAACCTTAATACACATTTCCCCTTCAGGTCGGTGATGTCACGAACAAGAAGCCTCAGCGCCTGGTGACTCAGTTCCACTTCACCAGCTGGCCAGACTTTGGGGTCCCCTTCACCCCCATCGGGATGCTGAAGTTCCTGAAGAAGGTGAAGACGTGTAATCCCCAATATGCAGGAGCAATAGTAGTGCACTGCAGGTAAGTCCTGGTCATGGCTGATCTCTGCCTCTCCCGAGTGGCTTGGAAAGTATCTCATATTTAATAGTAAAAGGTGGGGTTTTTTCAGTCAGGCCTTTTTTATTATTTTTACTCAACCTTCCTGTGTTAAACAGGAATATTCCACATGGGAACATTAAAAAAAATGCATATGAATTGAAGGAACTTCTTGGAATCAGCAATGTGATGGTGTTTAGTGGTCTTCATTTGGGTTAGCTGGATGCTGAGTGAGCCAAGCTAAGCACCACTGCTGGGCATTGGTGGCATCTTCCTTGCCTCTCCACTGCCCTGGGCACAAGAGGGCAACATCCCTCGTTGTGATAAAGCAGTACCCAGCATGCCTGGGAGCAAGGACCATGCTGAGTGTCACAAACCATGGTGTTTGACCACACATGGAGTGGTTTCAGGCACAGCAGCAAGCCTGGGGAAGCCATAGAGACTTTCCATGTTTCAGTAAGGGGAAGCCCCATGGTTAAAGGCAGAGATGATGAGAGATGATTTGCAACTTCCCAAGTCCATTTTTCCAGCTTTCTTCTCAGGGGCCAGCTGACAAAAAAGCTTTGTCTTTCTGTAGCATCTGCATGGCCTCATCTTTCTTATTCTCCTCAATGGTTGAGTTACCAGCACAGAAATAAGGCTTCTGTGTGGGCTCACCTTCACCTGATGGAGGTTGACTGGAAGGAGCAGCGGGCAGCTGGTAGGAACAGGCAGCCCATAGGACTCTGGAAGCTGTAACTGGCTCAGGTTTTGCTTTGGCTCACCCTGCTCTGGGCTTTCATGCGTTCTGGTCACAGCAGATGCTGTGTACGAGTCTCTGCAAAACCCAGGCAGTGCTGAACACCAGGATGGGGATCTCTGTCATCTCCAAAACAGATTTTGCTATTTACTCACTGCTGGGAAGCGTCTGGCTCACTCTCGGGCACTCTACAAGGGATCCTAACGCCAACGCTGCTGCACTGACCACTTGTCCCCTCTGCTTTTTCAGTGCCGGGGTAGGCCGCACGGGCACTTTCATCGTCATCGATGCCATGCTGGACATGATGCACGCGGAGAGGAAGGTGGACGTTTATGGCTTCGTGAGCCGCATCCGGGCTCAGCGCTGCCAGATGGTACAGACAGATGTAAGTGTGCTGCTGCTGCTGCCGTCTCCTCCGGGCTTTGCTCGCTCGAGTTCCATTTCGGTACCCAGCCTGCAGAGAAGTCTACGTGCAGGTTGAGCATCATCTCTCATTTTGAAGGATGCTGCATCAAGTGAGCCTTTCACTGGGTCCTGTTCCTCTTAATCCCCTTCATAGAACCGTAGAATCATAGAACCGTTTAGGCTGGAAAAGACCTTTAAGATCATCGAGGCCAACCGTTAATCTAACACTGCCAAGTCCACCACTAAACCATGTCTTAAGCGCCACGTTCACATGTCTTTTAGATACCTCCAGGGATAGTGACTCAATCACTTCCCTGGGCAGCCTGTTCCAAGGCTTGATAACCCTTTTGGTGAAGGAATTTTTCCTAGTATCCAATCTAAACCTCCCGTGGCACAACTTGAGGTCGTTTCCTCTTATCCTGTCCCTGCTCATCCTTCTCCCAACTAACAGAAACAAGGCTTCCGTGTGGGCTCACCTTCCCTGATGGAGGTTGACTGGAAGGAGCAGCGGGCAGCTGCTGCTGTTAGTTGGGAGAAGAGACCGACCCTCACCCCGCTACAACCTCCATTCAGGTGGTTACAAAGAGCAATAAGGTCTCCCCTCAGCCTCGTTTTCTCCAGACTTGGAGAAAGTTTTTTGTCATGTCAGCTTTGTGTCGTGTAGCAAATAAGGTCCCAGTCCCTGTACAGCAACAGAAAGATTGTTACCCAGTTTTCTTGGGTCTCAGAGGGGTGCCACATGCTCAGTGAGCATGGATGGGGAGTGGTGTGGTGGGTTTGCTGCCAGCATGTGTGCAGGCACCTGGATGCACTCACTAGCATCGACCAGAGGCTGATGGCTTCTCCCTGCAACCCTTGCAGATGCAGTATGTGTTTATATACCAAGCACTTCTGGAGCACTATCTCTATGGTGACACAGAGCTGGAGGTGACCTCATTAGAAATCCACCTTCAGAAGATCTACAACAAAGTGCCAGGGACCAGCAGCAATGGGCTGGAAGAGGAGTTCAAGGTGAGCGTGATTCTTGTCCTGGTGGGTCTGCTTAGGTGGTGCTGAGCTGTGGGGACCACCATGTGCTTGCCTGGTGTGGAGCGGCTCTGAAAGCTGCCTCTGCTTTTGTTCCTTTCTCTGCAGAAGCTCACTTCAATCAAAATCCAGAATGACAAGATGAGAACAGGCAACTTGCCAGCAAACATGAAGAAGAACAGAGTGCTTCAGATAATTCCATGTAAGCCTTGTTTGTTTGCGTGGGGAAAGCATGCCAGATGGGTGAGGGGACCATTTGGGTGGTTGTGGAGACAGGAGTCAGGCTGGAGAAAAAGTCCAATACAAACCTCACGATGTTCAACAAGAAGAAGTGCAAAGGTCTGCCCCTGGAGAGGAACAACCACAGGCACCAGTATTTACTAGGGCCACCCAGCTGGAAAGCAGCTTGACAGCTTGGTAGGATAGGACCTGAAGGTCTTAGTGGACACCTAGTTGACCATGAGCCAGCAATGTGCCCTTGTAGCAAAGGCTCTTTCCGGCTGGTGCCCAGTGACAGTCCCTGTGTTGAGCAGGACCTGCTCCCGGAGTCCTCTGCACCCCCTTCTCCTTCCCCAAACCAGGGCATGGCAGAGAGACTTAGTCTCCTGTCCCAGTCGGGTGCTGCAAACACAGGGCTCCCCTTCCCATATCTCTGTCCTCTCACCTAGGGCTTGGCGACTTCCCAGCTAAAGGCCATGCGTGGTTATCAAGGAATCACACTTTGAAGTTGTTCCCCAAAACTCAAGTCATTTTGCTTCTGTTTCAGATGAGTTCAACCGAGTAATCATTCCAGTGAAGAGAGGTGAAGAGAACACAGACTACGTAAACGCTTCCTTCATTGATGTGAGTCTTCTTGAATCTTCTTTCCGTCTTCTCCCAGTGGAAACTTTACCTCACGCTGCTTCTTATGGAAAGGATTTGTCCCAAAACATTCCTTCTCTGGTGGCTCTTTTCACTTGACTTTGCTCTGTGTCGCCAGATGGTATTAGTTTCTTTCTCCAAAAAACCTTCTGTATATGCAGTTTCCTTGTGACCCACGGATGGTGGGAGAGGAGAGGTAGAGCTTGAGCAGAGCCCCCAAATTCTGGTCTCTGCAACTCCGGGCTCTGATGATGGCTTTGGAGAAATGGCTACACGTAGCCGTGGAAGTAATTGCTATGCAGCACTGTTCGTTTGGTCAGAAAACATCCACTAGATTAGGTAATGGAGCAATACACAGATCCCAAAACCCTGGAGAAAAAACAGGTCAATCCCATTACACCTGTCTGGGTGACGGGAGGAGGCGAGGCAGAGAGGTTAAGTGCTTTCCTTCCTTCAAGGAGGACGTAAGTGATTGCACATCCTTTTCTCGTGAGTAATTCTGTTGACTTCAGGGGGACATCTCGTATGAGTATTTATCTTCACGCAGTGATGCCCGCGCTGGCTACATAACAAAGCCCTGCTTTTTTCTAGCCCAATTTCTATTTTCATCTCCTAATGGCAAGGGTCGATTCTTTTTCCCCCAAAGGATGATTATTCCTAGGGGTTGAACCAGCAAAGCCAGCATATTCCCAGTTATGACATCCCAAATTAATTGCTCCCTGAAATCTCCTTTGCCGGGTCCCTGCGGGTTGCTCTGGCTGCGGGAGCATCTGACACAGCGCAGCCGGGAGCAGCTGCCTTGTTCTGCATCCAGATCAGAAAGCTTAAATGGCACGTAAGCAATTTTTGTTGAGGATTCAATTTCCTGCCTTTGCTGAACTTTGCTTAAATGACAAGCTCCAAATGACGAAGCATCTTTAGTCACAGTCTGCAGCGAGGGCACAGGGGAACATCGGAGGGGCTTTGGAAACAGAAGCAATTTGTGGCTGTGGAAGAGCCAGAGTCAGCCAGACTTACTGCTCGTTTTCACAGATCGTGGAATGGTTTGGGTTGGAAGGGACATGAAAGATCGTCTAGTTCCATCTAGTTTTGCTTACTTCTTCCAAAAATCATGCCAGTAAAAATCATACCTGAAGTATTTTGAGCTTGGGCAAGGTCTGCTACAGCTCTCAGACTTTGCAACATCACTTAGGAGTGCTGGAAACCCAAATCTTTCTTCACCAAATGGACAAGGCCATGCATGTGTAGGGAACATGATCCCTCTCCCACTGCATTTCCTTAAAACCAAAGGTTTTATCACAGCAAAGCACTGGCTGATGGCACTTGGGCTCCAGGCGGTGGTGTGGTAATGCCCATGCACAAGGACATAGTGAGAGCAGGTTTCTCTGCCCAGGCTGTTGTCATTCACAGGGGCAGTCACGATGGTCCCAAAATGTAACTGAGCTTGGTAACCTGACCATGTCCAAGAACGTTCCTCCTGCTGCTGACCCTTGGCACCCCAGCAGCCAGGCACTGCCCATGCACTGCTAACCCTGTTTTCCAATCGCAGGGTTATCGCCAGAAGGACTCCTATATCGCCAGCCAAGGACCGCTGCAGCACACGATAGAGGACTTCTGGAGGATGATCTGGGAGTGGAAATCCTGCTCCATAGTGATGCTAACGGAGCTGGAGGAGAGAGGTCAGGTAAGCACCTGGGGATAGCTGCATTGGAGCACCAGCAAAATAAATCAGTGCAACCCCTTAAAAGCTCCCGATGGCCCCTGCAGTGCCATCACCGCACACGTTGGGTGCTGTTTCACCCCTTCCCTGGCAGGAAATATATTTCAGCCTCTACTTCTAATGCAAAGAATCCGGTTGTGTGTGGACCAACTCTGGACCCTCAGTTCTCAAAGCACCTTTGGGTGCAGCAGACAGCTCCTCTCCAAAGTGAGCTCATGGCATCCCACCTGGCTTTGGGCAGCTGCCAGCCCCAGGAGAAGACTTCTTCCATTCAAATCTGTGGGGAAAAAATACAGGGTCTTTATCGTGTGCCCTCCTCTAATGCTTTCTCAGGAGAAGTGTGCCCAGTACTGGCCATCTGACGGCTCCGTGTCCTATGGAGACATCACTGTGGAGCTGAAAAAAGAGGAGGAGTGCGAGAGCTATACGGTGCGGGACCTGCTGGTAACGAACACCAGGGTAAGAGTCTGGCCTACTCCCTGTGGGGAGCTCCAGGAGCTCTGGGGTTGGCTCTCATTAACCCTCGCTGATGTTTATGGTGCTTTGCAATTCCTCTTGCAAGTGCTGGACCTCCCCTCTGGCATCTTCAGCTCCATCATCTCCCTGTCATCCCAAAGTAGCATCCATCGCCTGCAATCCCAGCTACTTCCCTACACTTACCTCCCACCTGTGGGGGCTCCTGTCCTGCTGATCGCTTCTCATCCAGCCCCTCTACCCTGCTGCCACCCAGTAGCCCTTGTCCTCCTTCTGCCTTGTCCCTGTGCCCACCACCCAGCATCCCCCCTGTTCCCCACATCCTGCCCTGCTCCATGCCTCGGGAATGCCTGCCCTGCACAAGCTTTCCTAAGGAGATGGTTTTCCCAAAGCCTTGAGCTGGTGGGTTTCTTGGTACAGGTCTCCCCCCAACTTACTGACCTCAAGCTCTGCTCTTTCACCAGGAAAACAAGAGCCGACAGATTCGGCAGTTTCATTTCCACGGCTGGCCAGAAGTTGGGATCCCCGGGGATGGGAAGGGAATGATCAACATCATCGCAGCTGTGCAGAAGCAGCAGCAGCAGTCTGGCAACCACCCAATCACTGTGCACTGCAGGTAAAGCCCATGTGGAGCAGGAGTTGGCCACCCCTCCAAGGGGACCTGCTCTGCAAGAGGTTTTGGAGATGGTCAAAGGTCCATCAGAAGACTTGGGCTGAGCAGAAGCAGCCTGGGCAGATGTGGTACAGGGTTTTCCTGCTCGGTTAAGCAAAAAGGCTTCAGTCTTGTAGAGCATGTCCTAGCTAAACTGGGAGAGGCTGGGGCAGCACCACCAGCTCCTCCAGTTTTCTGTTAGTTCCCCTACGAATTGTCCCCTGGGCAAAGCCAACAAGGACAGGATGGTTTCCTTTACCTTCTGGTTTCTCTTTGCCAGTGCCGGAGCAGGAAGAACAGGCACCTTCTGTGCGCTGAGCACTGTCCTGGAAAGGGTGAAGGCAGAAGGGATTCTTGACGTCTTTCAGACAGTGAAGAGTTTAAGACTACAGAGGCCGCATATGGTGCAGACACTGGTAAGTGCAGTTGGGCTCCTCCTGCCACCCCAGACCTCAGCGGACTCAATGTTGAGCAAAAACTTCCTCAGTTTTCTCTCTCCATAAAAGACTATGGGATGGAGATGGGGTCAGGGGGTATTGCCCCTTCCTCCTCTTAAGATGTCTGGAAGAGTGGAGCTTGGCTGGCTGAAGGCACCTTTTGACCACTGACACAAGTTGTAGGAGCCTCCTTGGAGACACCCTCAGCCACAGCCCATGTATTTATGGGCTCCAAGATCCTGGAAGCCTGTCCTGGAGTGGCTGTGACACAGGCTCAGGCAGGCAGTGGGTCAGGGAGGGGAGGAGCAGGCAGGACTAGATGAGGTCTTGCAAGAGAGGTTTGCAAGGATGCTCAGGGTTTTAAAAAAAAAGTCCTTTGGGGGTCAAAATAGGACCTCAGAGAGAAAGGGGAAAGCAGAGTTTCTTTTGCTGTGGCACCCCAGCAAGGAGGGTGGGCAGCCCATTTTTGGAGGGCACAAAGGAGGTGGGACCTGCTGATGGGTGGAAGTCCACTTCCTGCCCCCGATTTGGGCTGAGGACACCTTGGTGCCAGCTCACTGCAGACCATGAAACATCAAATTATGTCTCAGGTGTGAATTTTCTTGCTCTAACGCTGTGCTCTCCCCCAATCCCCCAGGAACAGTACGAATTCTGCTACAAGGTGGTGCAGGAATATATCGACGCCTTCTCAGACTACGCCAACTTCAAGTGAAGAAAACAAAAAAAAAAAAATTCACGCCCTGAAACAAATGACAGAAGAGTTGCCTTCTTTAATATTTTGTAATATTCTGTTTGTTAATATACCCCCCCAAAAAATATGTGTATATATCTTAACTGTTTTAGAGGTTGGTACCATAAGCTTCATATTAGCTGGAGATTTTATATGTAGCAAAGTGTTAGTGCAGATACTGTTGGCTCCTTTTTTTCCAATGTTTTATTGGGGAATTAAATAGCGTGATGTTTGGATTAATATTGTCATACCATCTCTCTTCTGGAGAGTTGATACAGGCTGTTACTTTGTTTGTAAATCTTTTTTTTTTTTTCTTGAGGGAGTAAAGCCTTTTTAAAAAAAAACAAAAAAAAAAAGAAGGGAAAATAATTTATTTAAATTTCCAAAAAAAAAAAAAAAA